>NW_006285917.1:1913207-1918034 GCF_000327345.1 Myotis davidii
GACAGCTTCAGGTTTTTTTTTTTTTTTTTTTTTTTAAGCCTAAAGGACAGTAGTCTGTCTTCATTCTTGTTCTTTGGGATTTTTTCATCACCGGATGAAAGGATATGTATGTACATTGGGGCAATCCTCTCAAGATATAATATTCCAGTTGCCCTCATGTGATGACGAAAACACCCCTCAGAGGGAGGGGGCCGACAGATGGGGAGCAGGGAATTCTGAAAACCAAAGCGATGACAGAGATGATAAACCTTTCCTTCACACATCTGACACCCCTCCTCAGGTGGCCTGCAGGCCAGGCATTTGCTGCACCTTAACCACTTGATGTCCTGGCAGGCTGCCCTGGGCCCTGCTAGGCAGTGTGCAGGGCTGCCTGGGCCCAGAGGGAGCGCCCCCCACCACCACCACAGCCCCCAGCCACTCCTGGTACAGCACCTGCACATGGGCATTGGTCTCTGGGGGCCACAACGGGATGGCAGGGTAGATGCCTTCCACCTGCTGCAGCAGTTCCCTGTCTGCATGCCCTCCTCACCTGGGCCTGACCTCTGCCACTTAGGCATCCCCGCTGCAGGCCAGGACCTCCATGAAGGGGCAGGGGAACTTGCCCCTCTACAGCTTCAGGACCACTTCTGGATGTTTTGAAAGCCAGTCCCAAAAGCATAGCAGAACCTCTCCGTCCCTTTCAAGGGTGACCTCCCGGAAGTCTTTGTTCCTCAGGATGCGGTAGGTAAGCACCCCCATGTCCTCATTGAACAGCTCCTTGACCATGTGCTTAAAGATGTGCCCCATGTATCCGTCGGAGCTGGTACCCTTGTGGTGCCTCACTTCCTCCTCCTTCATGTCTCCAAACAGAGTGTCCACGACGGCGTCATTCGAGGTGAAGTCACTTTGCTCCATTATCTGGACAGTTTCACCTCAGGTTAACATGCAGGCAGCACCCTGGGGACTATGTAAAGGTGTGGGAACATCTTCTCAAAGGGCCTCCAGTTTCTCGTCATAACAGGAAGCCACAATGATGTGGGAAATCTTGTCTGGGGACAGGTTCTGCTGGCTGGCGAAGTAATCCTTCACCACAGAGCCCATGATCTGCTTGGGAGACTTGGCCGTGAAGAGATGGAGGGTGATGGGGTGACCCAGCATGTGCTCTGCATATCGGTCCCAGCCGGGGCAGGCGGAGGTCAGCATGGGTAGCCGGGGCTCTTCCTCATGGTGCTGGCAGTACCGACGCACAGATTCCTTTTAACTCTCCAGGATGCTGAAGTCCGCAGCTATCTTCATGTCAAAGACAGTGTGCCCCAAGGCTTTTGAGGAAGCTGCAGAGCCTTTTGGATTCATCAGTGACACTGAGGCTGAATTTAGCAGCAAAATAAGGCAGGGACTGAGGATACACAGACACACAGACACTGCCAGCACCTTGTGCTGTGAGGTGTCACATTTCTTATTAAGGTTCAGAACATGGAAGAAGTCCTTGGTGTTCTGTTGAGAAACTTGGACTCCTTCCTCTGCAGCCACACAACTGTCACTCAGAAATATCTTGGCATCAGCCAACTTATGGAATTCTCCCTTCTCTCCGTTTTCCTGAGTTGGACTCCGAATGTTGACTGCAGCATTCTCTTGGTCATCAGTTTTTGTTTTTTTTTACTACATTCCTTCCGTGTGCAGTGCTCACACTTCATCTGGAGTGGGGTGGATGGGGGCCCGGCTCGAGTGACCTAGAGGAAGCATGAGGAGAGCAGTCACCACTGGTCACCCCTGGTGCTGCTGGTGGTATCCTTTCTTCCTTGTGGAGTGTCTAGGGAGGGGAAGCAGCCGCAGTGCCTGAGGCTGAGTTGCAAGAGGCCAGCAGCGCTGGTCTGTTGGTGCCGGTCCTGTCCTCTGGACATTGAACCTGCAGCGCTATTAAGGGAGCCAGTCCCCAGTTTCGCCCCACCTCTGCCACTGATTGATTGGAGTCTAAGGGCCGGAAGGAGGGACCAAGTGGTCTGCCTTCCACCTGCCCCACTCACCAGTCGCCATGCCACGGATTCATCAGAGCCTGAGGGAGCCCGGTTCCCCTATTAGCCATCCCCTGATCAATGGAGCCTGCTGTTCAATCATCCATCTGGTCATTTTGGTCATGATGGCCCCTGGCTTTTTATATATTAGGATACTACAGGATGGGGCCATCATCTCTGCACAGAAATAGACAAGAGGGATTGGATAGCTGTCCATTCAAGCACTCTGGCTAGTGAAGTAATTGCATTTTTTATGGAGGAAATTATGTACTATGAATATATTTGGGTTTGGGGAATTGTGAATACTTTGGTAATGTCAAGGATCTAATGAAATTTAAGTGTCTTCCCTCATCCTAGAATTGTAAACTAGGTTACTGTCTTGTAATTTATGACCCTAGACCAGGGGTCCTCAAACTAAGGCCCGCGGGTCACATGCAAATACAAATATTGTATTTGTTCCCGTTTTGTTTTTTTTTACTTCAAAATAAGATATGTGCAGTGTGCATAGGAATTTGTTCATAGTTTTTTTTTAAACTATAGTCCGGCCCTCCAACGGTCTGAGGGACAGTGAACTGGCTGTAGACCGTAGCATAGTACCCTGGACAGAGTCAGACCTCAACCAAAGTTTGTTAAATGAGTGGATGGATGAATGACTGAGGAGGTGAATGCCTCTGTCTGTTTGGCCAGACAAGTAAGGCCTGCATGGTAAGGCCCCTCTGAATGTGGAGACAGAGACCATCCAAGGGAATCCTCAAGGCTGGACCTAGGTTTTGTGGGAAATTTGTATCCTTTGAGATGCTTACAGAGAAAGAGCTCATGAAATGTTCGCTGTCTTCAACTAGCTGAGCCTTGGTTTTCCCATTTGTGAAATGTGGATCATCAAGGTCCTCCCCAGGTCAAGTGGGTTAAGTGAGCTTCACACAAGGTGGGACTTTCTGGAGAAAGCCAAATGTAGAGTTCCTTCATTCTCCCACCTTCACTGTCCTTGGGGGCTCCCAGTTGAGGCAGAGGAAGACAGGCCACCTCCTCAGGAGCTTTTTTTTTTTTTTTTTTTTTTTTTTTAAAAAAGATGCTGTAAAGCACTGCACCAGTGTCACCCACCAGAAATGGTGGCAATACCATTACTTCAAGGTCAAGGGTGAGGGCTGTGGGAGAGGCAGGGGCAAAGTTAGTGTGTGCAGGGCAGCCTGACCAGCACAGAGAGCAGGAGATGTGCCTGAGAGGCCACAACAGGGGCTGGCAGCCAGAGGGCTGGGTTGAATTTTTAGTCCTCGCTCATCACCCATCGTCCTGGCCACCATGAGAACTATCTCTAGGAACCCTGGGAAGCTTGGTCATGGAGTCTCCTCCTAACCACATAAAAGCGGTCCCTGAAGAAGCCCATCTGATGGCTGGTACAGTCGTGAGATCTCTCACAGATGACACTGTCAATTAAAGGTCTCCCCTCTGCACCTCTGCAATCCACCCCTCCTCTTCCCACTCCCTGGGAAAGGGCAACTGAGTCTGTGACAAACCTCCCAGCCAAGATCTTTCTAGGGATAATTTGGCCAGGCTAAATAGCCCAGGTTGATTAGATAAGACTAAAATTACATGAGCAAGGCTTGCAAGCCCATCACTTTGGAGCTTTTCAAGTTATTTACGTGGCATCTCTGATTTTGCTGGGAGAAAATGATTTCTTGCTCCCAGGCAAACTAAACCCACAAATTAGGGCAGTGGCTCCCTTTTGAGCCCTATAAAGGGGGAGACCAAGATCTTAGGCTTGTGAGTTGCATCTCAGCTAAGGATTAGCTTCTTATTCCAGCTCTCTGGATTTTCTAGCATGAGCCGCCAATTCACCTACAAGTCGGGAGCTGCTGCTAAGGGGGGCTTCAGTGGCTGCTCCGCTGTGCTCTCAGGGGGCAGTTCGCCTTCCTACCGGGCAGGGGTTAAAGGGATCAGTGGGGGCTTTGGGAGCCGGAGCCTCTACAGCCTGGGGGGCTCCCGGAGCATCTCCTACAATGTGACCAGTGGCAGTGGGCGAACAGGGGGCTATGGATTTGGCCGGGGCCGGGCCAGCGGTTTTGCTGGCAGCATGTTTGGCAGTGTGGCCCTGGGGCCCGCATGTCCATCTGTTTGCCCTCCAGGGGGCATCTCTCAGGTCACAGTCAACAAGAGCCTCCTGGCTCCCCTCAATGTGGAGCTGGACCCTGAGATCCAGAAAGTGCGTGCCCAGGAGCGGGAGCAGATCAAGACTCTGAACAACAAGTTCGCCTCCTTCATCGACAAGGTGGGACTTTCTGGAGAAAGCAGAAAGTAGAGCCCCTTTGTTCTTCCACCTTCACTGTCCTTGGGAGCTCCCAGTCTGAGGCAGAGAAAGACAGGCCACTTTCCCAGGATGCAGACACCGCCGAGGACTGGGCAGGGAGGAACTGGACTAATCCTGGACATCAGTGTTGAGAGGTCAGAGTGGCCAGAGGGGCAGGAGGAGTTCAAGAGCTTAGTCAGGGAAGGTCTCCTGGAGGCAGGGACAGTGGCACGCTTTGAGAAGTAGGAGAGTGATGGCATGTGAATCTTAGAAGTCAGACAATGGAGAGGTCCATGGCAGCCTAGGATGTCTAGAATGCCATAGGGCCTAGCTCATCCTCTTAGGGGACCCAGACCAGCTCAGACACTGGTCAAAAGATCGACTCAGAGCCTGTAATACAACCAAATGGACATGCGGGCCCCAGGGCGAGGCACCTGGGAATTAGTAGTGCAATGGAGTAGAGGTTCCCAAAAATGGTCCCTGAACTGGCAGCATCAGCTTCACCTGGGGACTGATTAGAAATGCACATTCTCAGGCTCCACTTCATGCCTG
>NW_006285917.1:1918201-1933835 GCF_000327345.1 Myotis davidii
CAAAGATGACAGGGTAGTCAAAGCTGAGTAGGAGTTTGCCAGACGAAGGTGGGGAAAGGCAACGCAGGAGAGGGAGCAGTCACATGCAGCATGAAGGACTTATCTGGAGAGCAGGACACCTTGGGTTGTGTGAATGTTAGGTGAATGGCAGCAGAGGGGTTGGGCCCATTATGAAGAGCATAAGAAGGAATTTGGATTTGACTCTGTAGGTGATATGGAACCACCAGAGGGTTTTCTGCAAGGAAATGATATAATATTTATAAACTGCCACTTGAGAATACTGGGGAAATGCTCTGAGATAATAGATTTGGACATGAAAGCAACATAGGCGGTGCTGAGACCCCAGGTCAGTTGAACACCGACCTCTGGCTGGGCTGGGAAAGGCCATGACCTAAAAGACAGAGAGTAGGCAGAGCACAGGCCAGGTTACTGGGTCTGAGCAGAGCCACACAGGAGCATGAAGGCCAATACAGGTCAGTTTACATATTTAAGGTCAGCACTGGCCAAGGCTGACCACTGACATTGGTCCAAGCAGGTTTGGACAGATACAGAGGAGACATATCTTGATAAGAGGGAAATGAAGATGTTGCAGCCCCTCCTGATGGTGTCGGGTTCTCTCAGAAAGAGAACTCCTCAGTCAGACAAAGGGCCTGGGTGGGGAGGGGCATGAGGCTTACCCTTTAAGCTAATGCAGCGTAAGAGAACACAGCTACCAACCAGAAAAGGAAACACACAGCCTCTCCCCATGACTGAGTGTCTGTTGATCTGGGTTCCAGGTGAGGTTCCTGGAGCAGCAGAACCAGGTGCTGGAGACCAAGTGGGAGCTGCTGCAGCAGCTGGACCTGAACAACTGCAAGAACAACCTGGAGCCCATCCTGGAGGGCTACATTAGCAACCTGCGGAAGCAGCTGGAGACGCTGTCGGGGGACAGGGTGAGGCTGGACTCAGAGCTGAGGAACATGCGGGATGTGGTGGAGGACTACAAGAAGAGGTGAGCAAGGATCCTGCACTCAGATTGACCACCTCCTGGGTTGGGTTTTCCCAGCAGGCACTGGACATTTGCCTCTGGTCTCAGGAGCACTGAGCTCAGGTGGGAGTGACCCAGCTTGAGCTCTTTTGTCTGGGCAAGATGACAGCTGAGCAAATTGGACAGGGGACAGCCAGCCTCTTGGAAAGCAGCAGGACTGTCCTCACAGAGACTACCTCCAGGGCATGTTCTCTCTTTTCCTCACTTGACAGAGCTCATGTGTGCCTGCCCCATAGCCTCTTGGTTCCTGAGTTGCCTCTCTAAGTTCCAAGGAAATTCCTCTGCATGTCAGGGAGCTTGGATTTCTGTTGGGCTTCCTTTCTCATTTCCCTCAGATCCTGTACATTTGGGCCATGCTTCTTCTTGCTATCCCAGGGGACAGTGCTGGCTGCCTTGGAACTCATGCTTGAGGATGAGGTGGAGTTATTGGTAGGGGTGTCGGACACAAGAATCATGGCTGAAAGACAGTGTCATGTTCCTGTGATTTGGACACTGAATGGAAGGAGGAAGAACCTACTCACTCTCCAGACAGCAGAGGAAATTCAGACCCCAAACCATCTGGTCACCTGGTGCAGGAGGGGATTGTTTCAAACCCTGCCCACAATGCTGACCAAATAGTCTTAGTGAGTTAGACAGATCTGCAAAGATGTAGAATAATACCTATTAAAAGATACACAACATGAGCACCTCCTTTCTCTTTTCATAATGGGAACACACACACACACACACACACACACACACACACACACACACACATCCTGCTCACTGTGATGCTTTTCCTGCAGGTATGAGGAGGAAATAAACAAGCGCACAACTGCTGAGAATGAATTTGTGGTGCTTAAGAAGGTGAGGAGGTGGTGCATATCCCTCAGTTACCCAAGTAGTGGAGTGTGGAGGGTAGGTGAGCTGACATCAGAGAGAATACTGAAGTCTGTGCTCCCTACAAGGGCCTGGAGCCAAGGCAGATGGAGGGATTTGTTGCTTGGGACATGTTGGGACACCTTGGTGTTTATCTAGAACAGCTTCATGTTTTGTGTAAATGGGCAGGAGCCTAGACATGGATAGCCAATCCCCAGGTCATACCCACTTTGGCTTTGGGAATAGGATATGCTTTGAGAGGGGCTATAGGTTTGCCTCCCAACTCTGCCTGTCTCTGGCAAATTGCAGTCTGAATGACAGACTGTGCATGTGTGAGGGTGTGTGTGTGTGGGGGGGGAAGGCGGGGGGGGGGGGAGGGGGGGGGGGGGGTAAGGCTCTCTCCTGTACCTTCTCTTTGAGAAATAGAGGCAGTAAAACAATCCCATTTTAGGACGGGGCAGAAGGAGTTCCAGAGTCATGGAAAACTTGTTTAGGGTCTCACAGTGAGTCCTGGGTGGAAGTCAGGTTCTTGCCCCCTTGGTCTTGACTCCATTCCCTGAGGCAGCTTGTCACCGAGTCAGTACTGGGGTGCCAGTTCCCAGGAGAATGCTGTCTGGACTTGAAGAAGGGTGATGTCAGGGGTTCCCTGGATTCCCTTAGGATGTGGATGCGGCTTACATGAGCAAAGTGGAGCTGCAGGCCAAGGTGGACGCCCTGGATGGAGAGATCAAGTTCTTCAAGTGTCTGTACGAAGGGGTAAGGCTCCCCCATCCCACCCCCAACCCTGTCTTCTAGAAGGACAGACGTAAATGAGCAGTTATTTACTCATCAGTAACTTTAAGAGCCCAGGTCTCTAGTATTTGGATGCTGGGAACTTGGTAGATCCAAGGCAAGAGTGAAATACACCCTCGTACTTCCAAATGATGTGTTCCATCAGCTCCAGGCTACCTTCGGTGGCCTGCTCTCACATCCTCCAGGAAGTCGGGGTGCTTAAGAAGTTCCCACTGATCTTCAGCGGAGCACATTCTCATTTTTGCCTGTTTTATCTCTGTCACTTGGGGCATTTCCTCAGGTCTTGGTCAGAAATCCTTAGGAATGGAGGTGGGGAGGCCTCAAAACCTTTCTACTGACTCTATGACAATCTGGCTTCAAGCCTCAGCCTGTTGGCCAAGCATCTGTGGGCTGCGGTGTCCTTAGTGTCTCTTGTGTGTTGTCCAGCTTGTTTCCTCTCCACCTTTTCTACTTCTAACCAGTTCAGGTGACAGACATGTGGGCTGTTTTCTACTTGGGCTGCTTCAAACCCACTCAGCAGTTTCTAGGTGTGGTGTTGGAACCTCTGGGCTGGTGAGGTCCATTTTTATACATTTTGGAGAATACAGCTGCATCTGTTTTTGGAGGGTTTGGGGGCTCCCCTGCTGGGAGAGGGCCATCACCTTGGCACTTTCCTTGGCTCACAAAAGACATTTCATGCCTCCTTGTTTCCCATGCAGGAGATTGTTCAAATCCAATCTCACATCAGTGACACATCTGTCATCCTATCCATGGACAACAACCGGAACCTGGACCTAGACAGCATCATCAATGAGGTCCGCGCCCAGTATGAGGAGATCGCCCTGAAGAGCAAGGCTGAGGCTGAGGCCCTGTACCAAACCAAGGTGAGGCTACACACCTTCTAGAGTCAAGGGTTCTAAGACCTCTGGTCCAGTCCCGTGACCCACCATGGCCCACACACTAGTTGGGATCAAGACACTCTCCCTGACACTGGTGGAAGCCCAAAAGGAGGGGAAGATGAAGCTCTGCCCTTAGGATCTACTTAGAACATGACAGCCATGGGAGGACACACACAGCTGAGTGCAAACAAATGAGGCACAGAGTCATGAATGCAGAGGAGACAGAGGTTAGGGAACTAGGATCAGATGGGGCAAGTCAGGAACAACTTCTGCAGGAAGAGTTTTGAACTGCGTCTGGGAAGGAAGAAAACATGGGCAGTTAGCATCTCAAATCCCTTGTTAATTATAATAAATTACGGGGTCTCTTTAGTGTGATCTGAGATTAGGTAACTCCTACCTTTTCATTCAAGTCCAGTCCAAGAATAAAGGGGGTGCTTGAGTCCCTTAGATCTTAACTCCTCTAATGGGTTGTGGGTGGGAAGATAATTCTTTAGATAATGTGGTTTCTCAGATCTAAATGGCAATTTCCTAATTGTTCCTTGCTATTTATCAGGCTCCTTCTCAAGGGAAATCCGCACTCTCTTTATCTTGTTTACCCCTCCCCCCACCCACTCCTTGCTACCCTGGGGACAGAAAGATTTGGCCTGCAGGGGTGGAAGGAAGGGAGTCTTTCAAAGACTGGTAGACACCACAGTCCAGGGCTTTTTGATAAAGGTTCCAACTCAGGTCCCCAGGCCCAAATCCCTCTACTTTTCTGCTGCAAGCTAGGGTCAGGGGTGGCTGTGTGGTTTAGTCACTCAGGAGACTGCATGGGTCAGAACTGGGGGAGTCAGTGCCTCTCTCCCAGCTAGAGTGTGGGAGGTTGTGCTCATATAGCCTTGCAGAGAAGCAAGAGAAGGCCACCTGTTTTGCCATAGTGTTTTTTGTCCTAAGATTATCCCCCAAAATAAAACACAGGATCATAGAGAGAAGACCCTTGCTTTCCAGAGTCTCAGAAGAGGAATCCTGAATCTAGGGCCATGCTGGGGCCAGATATGAGAGAACTGGCAAGGCCAAGCACCCAGGGACAGAAACAAGCAATGCATAGACACTAGAGGTCTGAATGTCATACGTTTTTGTGTTTCCCTTCAGCCAAATTATGGGGTAGAAATGGAATACCCTCTGTTGACTATCCAATCGATGACATCAAATCCAGGAATAATCCCCAAAGAGTAGATGATCCAAAATTCATGACTAGTGTTAGATATAGTCATTCTATCCCCACCACTCATATACAAAATGTTCCTCCATGCCCAGCAAGATTGCCAGTAGCTTGGGGCCCAGCTGAACTGTGAAGGGAAGGAAGTCACAGGAAATATAGATGGGCAGCTCTTCAGCTCCTTCTTTGGTTCATTTACTCATTCATTCTTCCATCCATCAGACCTCTTTGAACACTAGGCAGGCTCTGTGCTAGGTATTAGGAATTCAGAAATAAATAATTTTAAAACAGGTGCCTGCCCTCTAGTCATTTTGAGTCTGATGGTAAAGATTTAGAAACTTGTTATCACAGTACTGTGTGGAAGAGCTATGGACTGGTGTGGCAGGAGCTATGGTGCACCCAACCAGGGATCAGGGAAGGCATCTGCGGGAAGTGATTCTGTGCTGACTGAGTTGGAGCCAGCTAGGGAACAAGAGAGAATGGATAGGAAAGGGTTTTCCAGGTGGAGGGAGAAGTTCATGCAAAGACTTAGAGACTTGAGAGTATGTGACATATTGAGGAAACATAGAACTATTTGGCACATGTGGAAAGCGAGGTAGGTGATGGGCAGAGGCTGTGAGAAATGAGTATAGAGAAGCTGGTGGATGCCAGATCTCAAAGCACCTTGATGCCATACTAGGAGTTTGAATTTGACCTTAACTTTGAAGGGCTATACGCAGAAGAGTACCATAATTGGAGTTGTGTGTTATAAAATTTCAGTGTGGAGAGTATGAGACTTCCAACAGTCCTTATGGCCAGATCTAACCATCAGTGAGAGCAACTGTGCTTAAGGAAAATAAATAAATCCAATTATTGAGTGGGAGGCTGATAGGCCTGGTGAAATTGGAAACCCCTACCCATCCCTGAGTCAAAATCTCTGCTTTGGCCCATCTCCCTCTAGTTCCAGGAGCTTCAGCTGGCAGCTGGTCGGCATGGGGATGACCTCAAGCACACCAAGAACGAGATCTCAGAGCTGACCCGGCTTATCCAAAGGCTGCGCTCAGAGATCGAGAGTGTGAAGAAGCAGGTGAAGGGGCCTTAGGGGCTCCTGGCTCACTCTCAAGGGAGGGGTGGACTGCCCATCACATACACTCCCCCTTGCTTCCTCTCCTTCTCTTGGTTCTCCATCTCAGAACCCCACTCCTCAAATAGAACCCCTGTACTCAACCCCCACACTTAGCTCCCAAATGAAGTCTGGGAACAATTGGAAGCATCTTTTCAGAAAGCTAAGTGTCTGAGGATACCGCCTCTCCAAGTCCCAGGTTGACAAGCCCCAGCACCATGGGGGTTCAGCTTTGCTCTAGGATGTGGGCAAGGACAGAAGAGGGTCCAACCACTGTGAACAGATTGGGGGGGATGAAGTGAGGCTCAGGGTGCCTTAGAACTCAGGGGGATGCTACCTCTTGGCCCTCAGTGCTCCAACCTGGAGACAGCCATCGCTGATGCCGAGCAGCGGGGTGACTGTGCCTTGAAGGATGCCCGGGTCAAGCTGGATGAGCTGGAGGCTGCCCTGCATCAGGCCAAGGAGGAGCTGGCCCGCATGCTGAGGGAGTACCAGGAACTGATGAGCACAAAGCTGGCCTTGGACATAGAGATCGCCACCTACCGCAAGCTGCTGGAGGGCGAGGAGTGCAGGTGGGTGATGGAAGGGATCTTAGAGTGTTAGAGGGGGAAGAACTTTTATAATCCTCTGACTCAGTTTCCCAGAGTGTGGGGGTCAGGCTGATGGAGTGGCTGGAGATGCTTTTCAGGTTACCTACATAGCCTTAAATAGCACAGGCTCCAATGAGACAGAGATTTCCTTTACAGTTCTTCTCGTTCTAGTCTTCGGACTGGAGAAAATCTCTGCATGGTGCTATTACATCTCTGCCACTGCCCTGCCACTCATAAATACCCCTATTAATAAAGAGAATAGACCCAGGTTCAGTCTCTGAGCAGACAACACAACTAGCCAAAATTTTTTTAATTGTTTAATTTTTACTATTTTGATTTTATTGCTACTGCTTTGTTCTTGTTTGGTCAGATAGTAGGTACTGGTTGTCTATTTATCCTGGTGCTATAATACTTCATTTTAAGAGAAATGCATTTTTGTATAAAAAGCAGAGTCAGTGAAAATACTAGCTATATAACAGTATGAGTTGTACATGGTCATAGGAACACTTGGGAGGGTGGTACCTGAAGCACTGACATTTAAAAAACCCTGTTCTACCTCAGCACCATTTTACAGAAAAGACTCAGAGAGGACAGGTTACTGGTCCTGAAATCATACAGTTAGTCCACCAGTGGCAAATCCTGATGCTATTTCCTCATGTACTTATCCAGGCTGTAGCCTCTCAGGAATGAAAAAGTGGATTAAGGAGAAAGTTGGCAGGAGGAAGTGTTGCTACTGGGGGCTCCAAGGCTGCAAGTTCATAGTCTCTGAAGTGGGGAGAGTAGACTGAGAATGGAGAGGGAGGTGCTTAGAGATATGCAGGTGCAATGTGTGCCTGGACATGAGCTAGTCTGTCTGAGGCTTTCAGGCTGTGGTGAGGGTAGCATGGATACCATGTGAGAGAGTCACCTGTGCTTTTCTCCCCATGCAGGATGTCTGGAGAATACACCAACTCTGTGAGCATCTGTGAGTATTTCATGACTATGGGGGAATGCTTTTAGTCCATTAACAAGCACAAACTAAGTGGGTGCCTGTGACTGGGACCCCCATGGAACAGCCCGAGCTCCACTGTCATAATCACCTCCCAGCGGAGACCTGCTGCTTCTGTTCCCATCACTTCCTGACCTTTCACATTGGTCTCTGACCCCTCCCTCCCACCCCGAAATCTCTCCCATGCTGAAATGAAACTCTCAGCATTTGCACATGATGGAAGCTTGGAAGCCTGGAAGCAGGGGGCAGGAAGAATCATACCTACTCACTGAGAGTGGGGATCAGGCATACACACACTGTGCACACCAGCTCTAATGCTGGCCCTACAGGCTTCAGCTCCGTCTCCTTCTAAGACAGGCCAGCAAAACTCCCCTATATGAACGAACCAGGATATTCTTTGAAAAAAATAAGACTGGATTCTAAAGTTAGATGCAAGACTTGCTTGGGCAACATCTGTTCTTCAGGGGAAGTCCTTGCTATTTCTGTTTGTTCAGAGAAGGAGAAGTTTCCTGATTTGGGGGTCCTATGGGATCTGGGCTGCTTCTCCTGGTGCTTGAGCTGCTCAGGAATTGAGTGTGTGTCACTCAACTCAAGTCCACAGTTGATGTGAAGTATTTGCTTAAAGTGGAGACTGGGACTGTTAGTTGGGACTGGGAAGTTGGAGGGGACTCAGGGCCACTCCTGCTCTGGGACACACACTTATCACTTGTCCCTCCATCCTCCTCAGCAGTCATCAGCAGCTCCACAGCTGGGACCGCGGGCACAGGAGCTGGCTTTGGGTTCAGCGGGACAGGCACCTATGGCTACCGACCCAGCTCTGTTGGCTACAGCATGCTGTCTGGAGGCTGTGTCACTGGCAGTGGGAACTGCAGCCCTCGAGGGGAGGCCAAAACCAGACTGGGGAGTGCAAGTGAATTCAAGGATCCCTCTGGGAAGACCTCAGCTCTGAGTTCACCTACTAAGAAAACTACAAGATAAAGAGAAAGACAGTTGTCTGCCTTGCCCTGGTTTCCTCTGGACTCTCTTCTCCAGGAAACTCCTCTGTCACATTTTCTTTTGGTTTTCTTTGCCACTGACATCTCCTTTCTTCCATTTCTCTGCCTTAGTCTTTCTTAATGTAGAATTGGGATTCTAGAATCTAGCCCATCCCCTGCCTCTGTACCAAGAGACCTCTTAACTGGGCCTCCCCTTCCTGAATCCTTCTCCTTGCAGTGGAAGGATTTTTTTCTCAAGGTAACCCCCATCCTCATACTGCCCCTTCCATGCCCTGGTTTAGAGAGTTATTTGGCCATGTGCTCCATGGGTACATATGATTGAAGGCCCACTGAGAGACCTGTCTCCTGTGAGAGCAACTCCAGCTCAGGGGAAATATCTGGTTATACATTGTACCTTGCATGGGTCCCTGCAGATTTTATAGCTGGGAGTACTCCTGCAAGCTTCTCCCATCAAGGAAGGCTGTTAATATGTGAGCTCTTGTCCTTGTCCAGACCTCGCCTCCATGTTTCCTGTGTCTCACCAATAAACTTATAAAACTCATGCAGGAACAGGATGCTTTTCTCTCCTAAGGGAATCCTCATCTCAGGCCTCATGGAGGTCAATGACCTGGAGCCTGGGGCATCTGAGGTCCAGTGTGTTCCAAAGAGTCCCAAAGTATCTTTAGATCTGAGTGAGAGAGATCCTTGCACAACTGCCAGATCCCACCATCACCTCTACTGAATTTTGTGATGCTCAGGATTCACCTCTGTTCCCCATCACCCCAGCAGATGCACCTTCTAAGTCATGCTTTCCTCAGACCAATGCTCCAGTGAATGGGTAATCTTTAAGACCATTTAGATTGTCAGCAAGGATAGGGAGCCAATACTTGTGGCAAGATTTCATACTGGTCAAGAGGTAGCAGAAGGCCAGTTCCAGAAGCCTGGGCTCCAGTTATAACTGTCATTCCAGAAAAGGCCAAAGGTAGATTTTCTTTAATGTAATAATCAATGTTCTCTTGGTCCTTGTTGCCGTTTCAGTGGGTTGAGTATGGATGTGAATGTATAAGTGTCTGAGCTGTGTTTAAACATAGGGCCATCTCTGTTACACACACCACTCAGCTTCCAAAACATTCTGTGCTCAGTAGTCTTCTCATGGGTCCCAGGCCATGCTGCTGCTGCTGTCAGGATGCAACATGACACAAAGGGCAAGTGAGAGGCTGGCCCACATTCAGGCTGTGCTCACAGAGGCATCTGAACAGGATCACGGTGGGTCCAGAGAGAGTCCTAAACTTCAAGTCAATAGCTTTGAATTCAGATTCAGATTCTGCAAGTAACTGGGGATCATGAGCACAGCTTGCAATCAGCTGGAGCCTCATTTCTTTAGCTATAAAATTGGCGGAATAGTACCCCCAGATCATTGTAAGGCTAAAGTAAGACAATATGAGAATGTCTTGTGCAATGCCTGGTACAAAGTTCATGATTAATAAAGGTTAGTGGAAACAGAATCTTATCCTCAATCTTTTTGGTTTAAAGACTTGACTTCAGAAAAGGGAACCTTGAAACACTGTTGGTGGGATTGTATATTGGTGCAATTAAAAATTAAAAACAGAGTTGCCATATGATCCAGCAATTCCACTTCTGGGTATTTATCCGAAGAAAACAAAAACACTAATTTGAAAAGATATATGCACACTTATGCTCATTGCAGCTGTACTAGTAATAGCCAAGACATGGAAACAACCTAGATATCCATCAATGGTGAATGGATAAAGAAGATATGGCGCTTGCGCATGTGCACACACACAATGGAATATTATTCAGCAATAAAAAAGAATGAAATCTTGCCATCTGCAACAATATGGTTGGACCTAGAGGGTATTATGCTGAATGAAATAAGTCAGAGAAAGACAGATACCATTATGACCTCACTTATATGTGAAACCTAACAAAATAAAACAATGAATAAACAAGACAGAAACAGACTCATAAAGAACAAGCTGATGGTTGCCAAAGGGGAGGGGCGAGGGTGGTGTGGGTATTTTTAAAAAAACACATGAGGGGAAGAAAGAACATGAATCAGCCACAAAGCTGCATTGTAGATGTCCTACAGGTAAAAGAAACACAAAACAACGAAAAGCAAAATTTAACTTCATTAGCTCACTGAAAGAGGTGTTTAGCTACTAGCAAAGCAATTCATAAAATTCAAACTTTAAAGAGAACATATTATAAACTAGATGCCCGGTGCACAAAATTTGTGCATAGGTAGGGTCCCTAGGCCTGGCCGATGATCAGGGCCAATTGGGGTCTTCCTTCCCCTGACTGCCGGCTGCTGGCTGGGGCTTTCCTTCATTCTGCGCTGCCCCCTGGTGGTCAGTGCATATCATAGTGAGCAGTTGAACACCTGGTCAGTCGAATTCCTGAGGAGACAATTTGCATATTAAGCTTTTATTATATAGGATAATATGCCAGTTGACTTATTGCCCAAAGGCGAACTGGTTGGCAGAATAACTAGTCTCAGGGAATGCACTCTTGGAGCCAATGAAGAAATTGTGGTCAACTCAATGAATGTTACTGTCATCTATCATGTACATGGCATGAGTTAATGCCGGGGATACAGTGATATATAAACTTGGTCCATGCCCTTAATGGAGACATAACTATAAGAAATGTAACTGCCACAGTGAGATATTGGCAATAAAAGAAGATACTGAAGCAGAGGAGAGTGGGGCTCTTCAGGGAGGTCCTGGACAGAGGAGGTCCATGTGCAATGTTTTCAGAGGATAAAGTTTATTGCCTAGACCAGTGATCCGCAAACTACGGCTTGGCAAACCGCGGCTCGTGAGCCACGTGCAGCTCTTTGGCCCCTTCAGTGTGGCTCTTCCACAAAATACTGGCTCTTCCACAAAATACTAACTTCTGCGCATGGGCCACGAAGTTTCAATCACACTGTACATGCATGCCCACACAGGTTTCAGTCCTCCTCTGCCACTTATGAACTGTGATTTAGGCAAGATATTTCTGCTTCACAAGCCTCAGTTTTCCCATTTAAAAAGGGGGTTAATAATAGTAGTTCCTTATAAAGTTGTCATGAGAATTAAATTTAATGAAAGAATATAGGAGAATTATTTAATTCAGTGAATGGCACATAGCATACTATTAAACCACTAGAGGCCTGATGCACGAAGATTCGTGCAAGAATAGGCCTTCCTTCCCCTGGCTGCCAGCACCACCTTCGCTCCGGCCCAGAGCCACCTTTCCACCTTTGCTCCGGCCCAGAGCTGCCTTCTGCCTTCGTGCAATGCCCAGAGTCTCGGAGTGACTGGGCAGGGCGGAACACCTGTGTCGTTGCCATGGTGACAATGCAAGCATCCCAGCCAAGCTGCTGCCATCTTTGTCATGTCAATTTGCATATTCCCTCCTTATTGGCTGTGGGTGCCACCATCTTTGTCATGAAGTGATGGTCAATTTGCATATTCCATCTTTATTAGATAGGATTGTTATTATCATCACTCTTCATATTACTAGGATAGAGTATTCTTTCAACAGCTAAGTGAGAAGTGAAGTAGAGAAGATCTAATAGTGATCAGAAGATTATGTGATGGACATCAATTAAGGATAAAGAGCATTGGCTACTAAGAGATATTTCTACCCTCCAACTTCTATGCTTCGATTCAGATGATTAACATTGACTGCCTCAATGACAAACTCTGAAATCTCATGGCTTAACTTGATATTTCTCACTCATAGTCCAAGGCAGGTTGGGGCAGCTCTCCTACATGGTTCTCCCAGTGGGTGTCTCAGGAACCTGGCTCTTCTCTCTTGTAGCCCCACCACATGGCCCACATGGCCTGCAAAGCTACAGCAACAGGGGAAAGAATAGAGGAGGCACATGGGCTAACTGCCTCACCATAGAAGTTTCCTATATTTAAACACACAACATCTAAAAATATAAAGATCTAAGTATAAATATACTGTGGCTCTAGCTGGTTTGGCTCAGTGGATAGAGCATCAGCCTGTGGACTGAAAGCTCCCAGGTTCTATTCTGGTCAAGGACACATGCCTGGGTTGTGGGCTCGATCCCCAGTAGTGGGTGTGCAGGAGGCAGTCGATCAATGATTCTCTCTCATCATTGATGTTTTTATCTCTCCCTCTCCCTTCCTCTCTGAAATCAATAAAGAAATATATTTTTTAAAAATATACTGCGTAGTCTGATCAATACCACTCATATTTAACTGGACCAAATCCTCCACTGAACCTCAAAGGAGGCTGGGAAATAAGGAGAAGAACAAGGACACTTGGTGAGCACCAACAGTTTTGGGCACAACCTTTTCCTGTGTAGATACCAACATTGGTTACCAGCCTGAGAATTCTTTCTCTTTGAGCAGAGCTGGGACGATGCTGGCACATGTTCTCAAGTCCAGGCAAACACCCTCCCTTTGGTTTTGATAGGGTATCCCTGGGCATATTGCCATAAACCAGATCAGATTGCACAGTATATTTATTACACTTAGATATTCATGTTTTTAGATGTTGTAAGTATGTTTAAATGTAAGAAACTTAAGTTGATTTAATGGTGAAATGGAGATAACTTGCTCAGTGTTTCTTAAAGTATATATTCCTCTCTTTCTGATACTAAAACAGCCTTCTTTTCTTTTCTTCTCTAGTTTTTTTAAAAAAAACATAACTGATTTATAAATATACAGTCTTATATATTCATATCAGAAAGTGCAAAACTATTAAAGGTAGAAAAAAATAACCCTTATTCACACTCCCACTTCCAGTCCCTGTGTGTGGAAAACACTGACTTTGGCAGCACCCTTTGCGTAATAGAAAGCACTAAGCATGTTAATGAATCTAAGAAGTCTTGCAATAAGTCACTGGTTTAATGTTTTTCAACCCATCATGGAATCCACCCCTACACATTTCCCAAGAGCTAGTGTTCTAGGGCAAAAAGACCCAATATAACAAGCAATGCATTTGCAAACCCTCACTGACAGGGGTTTTCTCCATCTTACATGGCTGAGCTGTGGTGTCAGAGGGTTGCTTTCACCCAGAATGAGTGCAGAGGTGGTCACCAGGCCAAAGTCACACAGCAAGCTGCTGTCAGAGGCAGGTGCAGTGCGGAGCCCTCCTCTCAGACTCCAGCCACCTTTTGATCTGCCCACACATCTGATGCCTCTAGAACCTGGATGTGTCACTTCTGTCTCCTCATAATCTGTGAGGAAGGTGAGCCCGGGTTGAGGGTAGTGAGGAATTCCTGATTCATGCAGCCAGTCAACCTTTCATGGAAGATAAGAAAAGGTCATCTTACCTGTTCCCTAATCCAGGGCAGAAGTGGGGAGGTCCTAGACAGATGGCTGTCTCAGCTCCTTAGAAAGTTTCCAGAAAAAAGGAGACTTCAGAGGCTCCCTTTCACAGCCAATCCTATGTAAGCTTCCCTGTTCCAATTTTAATCCACTTCTTACTTTTGTATTATCAATGACCAGAATTAATAAACCCTTCCGGCTTGCAGAAAAAAAAAACTGGCTAAAATTATGGGTCAAGGGGGAAAAATCTTATGAAATAATGGAAAACATAACTTCCAGCTTTTTAAAGGGCCTGCTGGTCACCCAGGCTTACTGCCATTGCTCCTCCGCTCCTCAGACAGCACAGAAAGCCCACCCTCTTCCCCATGCAGGACACCCCAGACTCCTTTATCTGCTCATCTGTGGCTGGTGCCAACTCCATTATTCACCGATGGCCCTACAGCCTTGTTCTCCATGAGGTAAACACCTTGGTGGTTATTATGCTCTGTGATTGGTTCAGTGGAGGCTGAGTCAGCCAATTACCCCCAGGTACCTTCTGGCTACTCCATGAGGGCCCCGCAGAGAGCCCAGGCTCCAAGATATAACAGAGGGCACAGCAATGAGCCTCGTCCTAAGCACCAACCTCTTTCACAGTCATCCTGAGTGTCCCTGGTGCCAAGGCCTGGGCTGAGCATGGAGGGAGCAGAGGAAGGGAGGATTAATCTAGGGACTTGTCAATCTGATGGGGGAACTGGGACACATACTGAGGACCAAACTGAGAATAGAATGATGAAGTAGAAACCTATCTGGGGCTGTTTCTGAGAGAAGAATTGAAGGCAACTTAGGTTGGAGAAAAGGAAATTGGGCCAGAATCAAAGAAGGATACTCCTATGCTTACATGGAATGAAGTTCTAGAATCTGGTTCTTAATTTCAGATCTGAAGAGTCTTCCTCAGCCCTTCTTGGCCTTGTTCCTAATAGGTGGTCACATATTGATCCATAATCAGAGACATGAGGGCAGGAAATGTCCTGATCAGAGGTTCCTTGGAGTGGATAAATATCCCTCTTCTCTTATTAAAGAACTCAGAACTACCTCCCTCCGTCCCCGCAAAAAACCAACAACCTCAGGAAAGACCATCTTCCTAAGCTTTCCCAGGCCATCTTCTTCCCTCTCCCCAGCCAGTATCTCCCCACTCTTATTCCAGAAATGCTTTTCTGGAGAAACATGTTAGCTCTGGACCCAAGTCACCCCCAACACTTGTGACCAGGTCTGTCAGTGACCTAAGTCTCTTACTGTGTCCTGCCCCCCTTACCCCCCAAGCAGACTGAGAGTTCCTTGCAGATGGGACAGAAGTCTCAACTCTCCCGGCTTCCTTCCCATACTCAGGGCGGAGCCATCCTCCTCCAGACCCCAAAGGAAGCAGCAGGGGACAGGCTAAAGATGATTCTCTGGAATATTCTTGACCCGGGTCATGTCCTGAAGCAGAACTGGCCTGGACATCTGCTTCCCTGATCCTCTCTCTTCCCCCCACACATCCAGAGCCGCCAGACCCGCTGGAAGCTTCCACAGAGATGTTGGCTGTGATAACCCCAGTAATTGGATGGCAGCAAGTGGCGATAAGGCAGCTAAATTATTATAATGCAGGAGGTGAGCAAAGCAAATGCAGGGTTCTGGGGCATTTTATTGGGGGTTTATGGGGGGTTCATGGAGGAAGAGACAAAAATCTCAGATAGGGGATAGTAATTTCCTAAATGAAGAACCCAAGAGGCCCCCAATGGCCTAAATGATGTTTCAGACCTACAAATTAGGCTGACTCCATCCAGCAGGCCCGCGCTATTTAAGGGGTGAGCCAAGATAGAAGGTCCAGTGCCCTCTGCTCCCTCTCCTGCCTCCTGCCCGCCCCGCGCCCCACAGCACATCCTGCAACCATGAGCCGGCAGCT
>NW_006285917.1:1934185-1945190 GCF_000327345.1 Myotis davidii
CCTTCGCGCTGGGCCACTGTGCGGGCACTGGCGGCCGTCTGGGGGGCTTTGTGGGCACGGTCTTTGGCAGCGCCGGGCTGGGCCCTGCGTGTCCCTCTGTGTGCCCGCCAGGTGGCATCCCCCAGGTCACCGTCAACAAGAGCCTCCTGGCCCCCCTCAACGTGGAGCTGGACCCCAAGATTCAGAAAGTGCGTGTCCAGGAGCGGGAGCAGATCAAGGCGCTGAACAACAAGTTCGCCTCTTTCATTGACAAGGTGGGTCCTGGGACATGTTCCTGCGTTGGTAACCGCTGTACACAGGGACGCTCCCTCTGCCACTGACAGCTGCGTGGGAACTTGGGCGAGTTAGCTAGTCCTCTGAGCCTCCCTTTCCTTATCTGTGAAGTGGGCACAGGAGTGGCTCTTACCCAGTAGGGTTGTGATGAGGATGATTGGTTGTCCTTCGAACAGTGACAGGCATTCACTCCCCATAAAGCAAAGCTTCATTCCTTCTTTGCAGGAGGAGACCCTGGGAAGGGGGTTGGTGTCTGGGGCAGGAGGAGAGTGGAATGGCCATCTGAGGGCTCTCAATGTCAGACAAGAGGGTGAGGACACACATTCAGGACAGGGTCACTAGTGGGACAGAGACTAGTGGGTGTCAGAGGACATGATGCGTGGTGAGTGGGGAAGGACTTGGAAGGTAAGAAGTGGGATACAGTTGTAAGCTAGGATGGTTTTTAGAGGAGACGTTTGAAAAGGCCCAGAAATTTGAAGGGTGAGCCTGAGGGAGAATATTTAGAAAGAGGGCATGTCAAGTTGTATGTGTGTGTTCTGTATGTGTGTGGAGGGTACTCAGAAATCTGGGTGATAGGAAAGATATCTCTGGAGATTCTGAGCTAGTGACCCGAATGAATGGGGAGGAGATGGGGAATGGGCTTCTCTTCTCTCCAACTGGAGCAGAAGGTCTAGGGCATGAGTGATGGGGACATAATACTAACAATCACTGACACGCCTCAGTGCCTGGTGCTGTCCCAAGTGGTTCTTGTTTATCAATGTGCAACCCATGATTCTGTTATCCTTCTGCCATGCAGATGAGGAAACTCAGACAGAGGAAGGCCAAGAAAGCGCCCCAGTTGCTAGAACAGGCAGCAGTAGAGCCTGTCCCTCACCACTATGCTCGGGAAGAGGAAAAAAGTCATTAGAGGAGAGAAGACAGGAGTAGAAAACACAGAGCTACCATCCCATTTTCTTCCTCCAAGTGTGTTCTTCCCTAGCATATTTCCTTCTCTCCCCCAAGCTAAAGAGATAGGTGAGAAGAGGAATGCTGGTGAGTAGCGGAGTGCCTGAGCTTATGTAGCCCCCAAAATGTAAAACCTTTGGTTGAGTAGGAAAGAAGCTTGTAAAGATATCATAGCCCACTCTGAAAACCAAAGAAACAAGCCAATCAAGAGCCATTTAGGCTGTACAAGAGATAGAACATATTAACCATGGGAGTAACTTTCCAATGCCATCCCCCAGTCATTGTTTCTCTCCTGCTTCCCATTTCCTTCCACTCTGAAAACACCAGCATTTATAGCAAAAGACGCTCCCTCAATCACATGATAACCATGGAGGCAGTTACAGCATTGCTTAAGAACACTTCCTGATTTCTCTTAGACTGGATCTTATTTCTTGTCCTAGAGGCCCAGATAGGCATGATCCCCCCAGACTGAAACCACTCTCTAATGAGACTTGCTCTTTCCTGCCCTATCCCCTACTAGAATGACTGCATCTGATTTCTGGAGCCCTCTCCCCACTTTTGAGAGTCAACAGCATGGGGATTCTGGGTCATGACCATCTTTGGGTTCCAGGTGCGGTTCCTGGAGCAGCAGAACCAGGTGTTGGAGACCAAGTGGAGCCTACTACAGCAGCTGGATGTGAACAGCTGCAGGAAGAACCTGGAGCCCGTGTACGAGGGCTACATCAGCAGCCTGCGGAAGCAGCTGGAGACGCTGTCGGGGGACAGGGTGAGGCTGGACTCGGAGCTGAGGAACATGCAGGATTTGGTGGAGGACTACAAGAACAGGTGAGTGGAAAGGCAGAGGTTATGCCCCTGGAGGGTCTTGATTATAGATGGGGTTTTGATTTGGATCTTTTGCTGATCCTATTGCAATTTTCTTTCCCTTAAGGGAGGGAGAGAGATTCAGACAGGAGGACAACTATTTCATAACATAAGTCATTAAAAAGAAGTTTTCAATTATCTTTTGAATAACACACATAAAATCTGAGATAAATAATATAATTTGTTTTCGGTGTTTTATCCAGTGTAATTAGAAAAATCTGGCAGTTTTAGAAAATATCACATTCCCATTCACTAACATGTACTACTTCAGCCATCCAACAAGACTTTTCTTCCTGGCAGTCAGTGATTTGCATTAGCAAGTAATAAAAGCTGAAAAGATGTGCTCATGTTAAAGTGTATGAAAAAAAGCCATATTCTAGTATTAATTATTTTTTCCCAATGTTCTATGTTGTTTGCTCTCACAACTGTCCTATCATACATTCTTTGACAATAGTAAAGGATGAGATAGTGAGAACTTTAAGTGGAATGATCAATACTCTTATCTCCCCAATCCACAACTGTATTAAGAACATCTCACCCCATACAAACACCTGTTTCCAAGACCTTGCTGCACCTGGAATAGGATATGTAGAGGAAACAGGTGGGATAAGGTTTTGTTTGGTGTCTGTGAGGTTTTGCACGCTGGGCTAGTGCACCTTACTAAGGTGCCAGATGGAGGAGGGTCCATCTTTCTGTTGTCTCAGGGAGGGGTAGCTGTGAAAAGGAGGTGGGACAGTGGGACCTGCATGACATCTCCCTCATGGATCTCCCCGGCAGATCTATCTTAGGGCAGATGGCATATGAACTAAGGAGCTAGAAATTGATTCCTTTAGCCTGTCCTTGTCACATTCCCATGAGGAAGACTATGCATGCCCCAGAGGTAATGACCTCAGTTTGAAGACCACTGCCCTGCAGCTCTCAGCACAGAGATGATCACTAACTGCTTAGTGAGCATTTGCAGAAGTGAATTATCCAGTGGTTGTGCTCTCTCCTTTCTCTTGCTCCACACAGGTACGAGGTGGAGATTAATAGACGTACAACTGCTGAGAATGAGTTTGTGATGCTGAAGAAGGTAAGGGGAGCAGGAAGGGATGGAGAAATCCTAGAGGGCTCTCTGAGGACTTGGCCGAGGAAAGGGAATCTTAGTCCTTTGGGCAGGGATGACTGGGATTCTAATTTTCCTGCTCTTTTCACCAAGTCTTTTATATGCTGCACCCAGAATCCATCTGTTTGAAACCCCAGCATTTGTTACACTTCTGGTGCACCATTGCACTGCATATTAGTTGGTTTGCTCTTAGGGATGGGGCCTCCCTGAGAACCATGGGGTAGGGGAGTGGAGAGAGTAGGGAACCTGAGGCTTCTTATGGCAGGAAGGGAGGAAGAAAGGGAGGGCAGATGAGAGGGAGGTGGGTCAGCTAGCCGCTCTCTGTGTTTCCCAGGACGTGGATGCTGCCTACATGAACAAGGTTGAGCTTCAGGCCAAGGTGGACTCCTTGACAGATGAGATAAAATTCTTCAAGTGCCTCTATGAAGGGGTAAGGACCTCACTGACCTCCTTCGCATGGTCTGCTCCTCTTACAAGTGGCTTCTGGCCCTTGGCCAAGATTGTTGTGTGGACCAAAGGCTGGCAGAGAAGCCTTTCAACTCGGTGCAGCTGAGGCCCTACTATGTGCTGAACTATGAGATGGGTTTTGTGGAAACCATGATGGAGAAAAAATTATTCTTGTCTTCCAGGAATTCACAGTCTCAGAGATCTGACCTGTGCTAAAGCATGAGGGGCCTAGAAAGAGAAGGTCATTGGCAACTCCCTAGAGCACTCTGAGTTTAGACTTGATTGCATGGGTGGAGGGTGGATGTTGCTGCAGAGTGTGAAATAGGGGTGGGAGCAGTCCTGAGTCCATGGTGGAGAGGATGGTCCCACACAGGCTGAAAGCCCAATGTGTGCATCTTACACCCCGCAGACACTGGCACTGCTGGGCTCTGCTAAGGAAGGGCAGAAAGGGACAGCGACGGTTTTACCAGAGAGGATCAGGAGACATGCTCCCCCCAGGGGGAGCTTTTAACGGGCTCCACTCCCCTAATTGTTCCCAGGAGATCGCTCAGATCCAGTCGCACATCAGTGACACATCTGTCATCCTGTCCATGGACAACAACCGGGACCTGAACCTGGACAGCATCATTGACGAGGTCCGTGCCCAGTACGAAGAGATTGCCTTGAAGAGCAAGGCGGAGGCTGAGGCTCTGTACCAGACCAAGGTGTGCCCAGTGACCACAGGTGCTGCCCTCTCATTGTGTGTGCATGTATGAGCATGCATGTGTATTTAGGCTGGGTGGAGACCTCCTTCGTCTTGCAGTTGGGATTGTGGAAATGCCTCTCTGTGGATCAGGGAGGCCAACTGCAGTTAAAAAAATATTGATTCCAGAGAGGAAGACAGAGGGAGAGAGAAAGATCAATGATGAGAGAGAATCATTGATCGGCTGCCTCCTGCATGCCCCGAACTAGGGATTGAGCCTGCAACCCAGGCATGTGCCCTTGACCAGAATCAAACCCAGGATCCTTCAGTCTGCAGGCAGATGCTCTATCCACTGAGCCAAACTGACTAGAGCCCAACTGCAGCTTTGGCATGAGTTGGGGACATATATGGAGCTTAGCCCTTCCCCTGCCATGACCCTTACTGACAGCAGAGGCCACACCAGCCACAGCTCTGACATGACTCTGATACCATTTCTGTGGATAATCCAGATGCCTTGGCTTTTCTTCCTGTCCCTAACTTTGTCAAAATAAGGACAGGAAATTTGAACTCCACCAAGGCTCTCACATTTGCAAGCCCAAGGATTCTGCTGATGGGACAGGACCTTTGTATCCAGAAGGAAAAAGCTGTCTTTCTC
Organism: Myotis davidii; assembly: GCF_000327345.1. Taxonomy (NCBI): domain Eukaryota; kingdom Metazoa; phylum Chordata; class Mammalia; order Chiroptera; family Vespertilionidae; genus Myotis; species Myotis davidii. Next base: position 1,939,154 of record NW_006285917.1, read on the forward strand.
CCCCTCCTCTCCTTCCCTTCTGCCATCTCTCTCCCCTCCTCCCTCTTTTGATTCGATTGTGTCTATGATGCTTAGATAATGAGAATGGCATGTGGCCCTCCCTCTCCATGCTGAACACCCTTGAAAGGTGGATGCTCAACTGTCCTGTGTTCCTCTTCTCTTGCCCCCAACTTCAGATCCAGGAGCTGCAGGTCACAGCGGGTCAGCATGGGGACGACCTCAACCTCACCAAAGCTGAGATCTCAGAGCTCAACCGCCTGATCCAGAGGATCCGCTCAGAGATAGGGAGTGTGAAGAAGCAGGTGGGTTCTATGCAATGAGTCAGCTACAGGGTTAACTGAGCATCAATAGCTGTATAGGATCAAATATGGAAAAGGTCCTTCCTTCAGGCATTTGTAATTCATCAGGAGAGAATAGTCTGAGCCAATATGCAAGGAGGAAACATCCACCCAGTGTGCTGCACACCCACTAAGTCCTGTAGGAGTCCCCAGGGGCTGGAGCTGCCTAAGGGGGTGGGATTACACTGGGATAGGAGGCAGAAAGGAGAGGGGAAGAGATGCCTTCAAAGTCGGGCAGTGGGGTTTAGACCCAGTGCAGTAGGTAGAAGGAAGGCATTGGGAGGTTTCATGTGATGAATCTCCTGGAGGAAGGAGAATCAGGCAGTGGATGTTAGAGAAGAGTAGGGATTAAAAGACTCCCGCCCTCGCCTTGGCTTAGGGCTCTGCTCTGGCTTTGCCTGCCTCACTTCTGAGATGGGACATGTTATTTTTGGGTCGGGCAGCTGGGTCCTAGGTGTGTCTGCTGTGGCTGTTAGCCACTCACCCAAAAAGCAATGGGTGTTTGCCTGGCTGGGGGCCTACCTGATAGAGGATAGTGACACCAGATGGACAGCAGGCCAGAATTCCACATGGCCTTAGGGTCAGCTGCTGTCCTTGGAGTGAAACAAATGTGACTCCAGAGAAAGGGACACACCAGAAAGAGAGGCCAGACACTTAGATCCCACCAAAACCTTAGCCAAGCGACCAGAACACACACTCAAGATGAAAGGCTCCAGAAGCTCCCCATCCCGTGCCACTCCCACCTCCCCAGCTTTCACATGGACGCCTCTGAGCCCCACCTACAGCTTCTTTCTGCAAGTTACATTTCCACCCAACCGCAGGCGTCTGTCAGCTTGTAAAACCTGCCAGTTATCGCTTAAGGTGTTGCCATGTAGCATGATGGCCTGCAAAATTTTGGAGGCCATACTCTCAGTGTTTATTGGACAGACATTTTATTAATAGGAACTCTATTAGTCCTCAATTTTTTTCATGATTTACAGGATCTCCCAAGACAACCTTTTACACTGTGAGGCAACACTGAGGTCAGCTACCCAGAGACTATTCTGGGTTGGCATTAAAATCATATAGCCCATGTTACAGACCAGGAGGGAGAGGGCAGGGGCCACGTGCCAGGTGCCCACATTCTCAGTGCCCTTCCCCTCCTCCATCCTGTGGTAGAGACGCTCCACCTTCACATGCCACAGCATGAGTTAGGGTGCACTGTGCCTGAAGTCGGGGAAGGACAGATTCTCCTCTAGTGATGTGCAAAGGTGGAGGAACCAGGACAACCTCAAAGCGTTTACTGTCAGTCAGGACCCAGTGAGGGGAGGTAGTCTGAGCAGGATCTCAGATGAATTCATCTGCCCCTCAGTGCTCCAACCTGGAGACGGCCATCGCTGATGCCGAGCAGCGGGGCGACTGTGCCCTGAAGGACGCCCGGGCCAAGCTGGACGAGCTGGAGGCTGCCCTGAACCAGGGCAAGGAGGAGCTGGCCCGGATGCTGCGCGAGTACCAGGAGCTGATGAGCACAAAGCTGGCCCTGGATGTGGAGATCGCCACCTACCGCAAGCTGCTGGAGGGCGAGGAGTGCCGGTGAGGGCCAAATATCTTTTGTCTGGACCAGTTATCGCTTTGCATTAGTAGGAAGATTGAAAGCAAACAGTTTGGTTTTGTTCAGGTCCTACTGAGGTAAAATCTTATAGAAATGGGCTTTAACATACTGCGTAGGAGAGACAGCAAGAAGTTAGATAGCAAGAAGAACTGAGTTATAAAATATCCCAAAGAAGTGGGAGCAGAGGAAGTACTGATTCAGCAACGGTTGAGAAACAGAGCATCACTTGGCCCTTCGTGGTGCAGGATGACCTCCAAGAGTCATTCACTTTCAAGGTCACTCTAGCAAAGTTGGGGCCCAGTGAGGATGTGCGCTCATTCCTCTTATTTATCTAAGACCATAACTAGAAGGCAGTGGAGGCACTATTATCTTACACATCAGGTCATCTCAAATCCACTTTGATGGAGTGTTGACTCCTTGTGGCAGATTTTTCATCTTGGTTCTCCATTTCTGAAGAGGCCCTGCTGGGGTGTATGGGAAGAAAAGAGTCTGGAATGGGGTAGAGGTGGGATGTTCTGAGAAGAGAGGCTCATTCACAGGAGACTCCCTGGAACCTTCGGGTGATGGTTTACTGAGGGTTTATCTGTTTTTCTTCTTCCTCTTCAGGATGTCTGGTGAATATCCAAATTCTGTGAGCATCTGTAAGTACCTACAGGCCCAGTCCTGCCCTTGGTCACCTATCACAAGTCTGAGTTCCTTTAATTCCATGACACCAAGGAGAAGTCAGAATACTGGTGTGGGTTCAGGGCCGACTTAGGGGTACAAAAGGGAGCTGGCTTTAGTCACCAACGAGAAGCAGTGGATGGAGAAAGAGAATAATATCATGAAATACAAGTATAACCTTAGAAAATCAAATAATACTCAACAGTGTATAATCCAAGAGTCTGTTGTAAGAATAATGCTTAATGGCTACATTATATTTCTACTGGTACCGGACCCAATAAAAGCCCTGAATGACAGCAAGAGGTTATTGAGGGAGACCTGAAAGGGAAATGATGAAAAAGAAAGCTAAAATCTCCTCCAGATTTAAAAACTAGAGAAAGCGAGGGGAGGTGCTGTTTATGACAGGCAGGAACACCCTGGCAGCCCCAGGCCTCCAGGAAGCCTTTCTTCCTGTGGCCCTTCCTGTGGGCAAATTCACTGGTAGAACCTGCAGAAGCTTAAAGTCGGATAGTGACTGAGTGACACACCTAACAGGAAAAGGCCAAGTGCATCAAAAAGGACAGTGCTGATGAAAATCTGCCCGTTCACTAAAAATGTGCAACAGAGAGAATCTGTCTCAATGTGAAGCCACCATAGGGAAGAGAACTAAGGGAGGGCCCGGATGACGGGGCTGGGTTCTCCTCTCGCCCATTGCAGCTGTCATCAGCAACACGGGAGCCGGAGCTGGAGGGGCTGGCTTCAGCATGGGCTTCGGCGCCTCCAGCAGTTACAGCTACAAACCTGGGGCCGAGCTCAAAACCAAAGGCAGCTGTGGCAGCGAGTTCAAGGATCCCCTCACCAAAGCCTCCGGCAGCAGCTGTGCAACCAAAAAGAAGGCCTCCAGATGAAGGGTAGAAAGCTGCGGACCCCATCCATCTCTTCTCCCTCCGCCCCTTCCCAAGTCAGGAAGTGCTGCCCCTGTAACCACAATCCCAGTCCCCTCCCCTCTCTCTGTGGTCCTGGGCTGGCTGACATGCCTGTGTGGGAAGTCCAGTCATGGGTGCGCTTGGCAACCTCCTGCTGGACCACCTCTCATTGGGTCGCTGCCCCAAATGCAGAGGCAAGACGCAGACTCTGCGCGCTTCCTTGTGGCCAGTTGCCAGCCCCTCTGCCCCCATGTGCTTTTCTTGAGCCTCCATTGCCCAGGGCCTCTTTGCCCTCTGGTTGGAGTCGGGTCCAGTTCTCTGCCTCCCCTGCAATAAACACTCAATGCTGTTTGATTCTCCGTGTCAATCTGTTGTCCAGGATGCCAACATCTGCATGACCCCTTCTAACTTCTCTTGGTCTAACTCTTGCTTTCCTGAGTCCTTGACACTGAAGCCTGTCTTCTCCATCAGGTTCTCAAAAGCACCCAGTGTTCCACACAACTGCCTCTCGTTGCTAGAGTGGTCAGTCCTTCTTTTTCCTTCACCTCCTCGCTCTCTGGCCAACCTACCTGCCAGTGCTCCCTCACAATGGCCCTTCTTTCTGCCAGGTCTTTCCACCCTGCAGTTTGAGGCCTGCATGTATATATAATCGTATGGATGCATCTGTATCTATTATGTACACATAGTAGTGGCTCACTGCACAAATCCTTAGTGAGGCAGGCATTGCTCAGGCACTGGGAATACTACAGTGAACACACGAGTGCAGACCCTGTCCTCAGAGAGCTCACAGTCTGGCATGCAGAGTAAAAATAAGCAACTAACACGGGAATAAATAATATGTGTCAGTAGTGGTAACTACTGTGAAGGAAAACTAATGGGGTAAGAAGGCATGGCATTCAAGGTGCCCATGACCCCTTCTTCTCCCACATCATTCCTGCCCTTTTACTCCAGTCTTTCTCCAAGCAGGCCAGGACTTCCCATGCCCATGGACCTTTGAAAATACGATTTTTCAATCACAGAAATCATGCCCCATTTATTGAAAGCCTGCTCATCCTCTGTGGCCCAGCTGAAATGCCACCTCCCGTGTTCCTGCATTTTCTGGTCCCTCCAGGTGGGTTCTATTAAGTCATAAAGCTTAAATGCAAGGGAACATTAGAGCTGCTGGCTCAACAGCTCTCCCCTGTCCCTTCATATTATGGGAGGCAAACAGAGGCCTGATGGCTAAGTGCTTTTCCCAGGTTCACAGCCCTGCATGCCCACAGCACCGTCCTCATCTGTGTTAAGTTGGTGTTTATTTTCCTAGTGTCATGTTAGCTACACTCATGTCTGTCTCCTCCCCACACCCCCTCTTAGCCCCTTGTTCCGGGGTCCTCAAGTCTGGTGCACAGTCAGCACTCAATATACCTTCTCCGGGGAGAGAGTTCAAGGTACACGCACGTCCTGATGATTTGGCATGCAAATGATAAAACAGATTTGGGTTAAAAATAGTGTGTTTTCTATGCATACACATGTGTACAGTTTATGTAATTTGTCAGCCAAACTTTTGTTCTGGACACATGCTGACCTGGATCCTCAGACAACAGGCATAAGCCAGTACCGTCTCAGGCAGGTGGCCCCCTGGGCCTACCACTGGCTGAGGAGTTGGTACCTGGCTTCAGATCCTGGCTCTTCCAATGGCTGCATGTGGCCTAGTGCAGGATTCTGTTCTTGTGAAAGAGGATTGATGCAAGCTGGTTCTTATTGCCAGATACTGTCTCAGTACCAATTCTCCTAAGCATGCTATGTCTGGAAACTTAATTAACTCTTCCAGTAATCTGATAGGCATTATTGCTATTGTAATAATTCCATCTCACTACCAAGGATACCGAGGCTCAGAGAGCTTACCGAACCCACCCAATGTTACATGGTTAGTAAATAGCAGAGTTGGGATTTGAACCCCAGTTCAATTCCATAGTCCACACTTCCAGCCACTACACCTCATTACCTATCAAAGTTCTCACCTTAGAGGAGAGTTGAGACTGTGAAAAGGGATAATGGAAAAAAATACAGTGCCTGGAACTCAGTTTGCAGCCAATACATGTTAGTTGTTTTAATAATACTTGTCATTGAAGCGTGTTTGTGAAGCCCTCTGTGTTTGCCGGCCAGGCATTGGTTCACGACCAGTCGATCCACAGCAGGACTGTGCCCAGAGCCCTGGCTGAGATGGGCTAAGTGCAGGGCAGCGGGGGTTGGGTCTGTTCACTAACACACATCCACCGTCCAGTCACCAACTGCTTATTTCCAAGCAGGTAAAATACAGGGTGTCCCCAAAATATATACACACTTTAACAGCTGAAAGCTCAATTGATGTTTCTTTCTTTACAGATTTAACCCATTGGAATTAATAAGTATTCAAAGTGTGCATACATTTTTTGGGGGACACCCTGTAACTCCTTGGTGTCTGTATTTTGTGCATACACTGCCCTCTGCCATCAGATCCAAGTACTGCACCTTCTGTTTGTGGCCCAGGGGAGACTTCCCCACAGTAGAGAAGGTGTTGG
>NW_006285917.1:1945361-1999917 GCF_000327345.1 Myotis davidii
GGGGGGGGGGGGGCTGGTGCTGCTGCCATCTGAACCTCCTCACCTCTAGTCAGAGAATTCGGTACCTTCAGACAGCTCTTCCTCAATGAGCACCTGAGAATGTTGATCTTGGTGCTGATCCAGAGGTCCCGGGAATGAGAACCCCCTTCCCTTACCTCATAATGTCCCGCCACCCCGCCTCCCATCCCCCTGCCCTTCTGCGTGCAAACCCTGCCCTGGTTGTATTGGGGTGGGAGGGCTTTGAACTCTCTCTCTCTCTCTCTCTTTCTCCACACACACACACACACACACACACACACACACACACACACACTCTCCTTTTCTCTCTTAACAGATAATCCAGACATGGAGACACTGGCAAGGTTTAGCCAAAGGTTTACAGAGGAAGGAAGGGATCAGAGTTGAACACTGACAATCTAGGAAGGCTTCCTGGAGGAGGTGAGAGGGACACAAAATCACACTGTGTAAGAGAACATGCTTTGCGCTGGGCTAGTCAAGAGTCTGAATCCCATTGTTGGTTCGTTTCTTTTGCCACTTATAACCATGACTTGGGCAACTCAGTCTCCTTGTTCCTGTGTTTTCTCATTTGTAAAGTGAGAAAAATAAGAGCACTTTCCTCATTGGATTGGTGTGAGGATGAAACAAGTTAAAATGTACCAAGCAAGCTGTCAAAAAGTGTTCACTCCATTTCTACATCCGAGGCTCCCCTGCCCTGCTTGCTTCCTGCTTGATTCCAATCCCAGGACAGCAGCTCTTCCCCCATCTCGTTCTCCTTGGCCCTTGCAGCCACATTCATTTTCAGAAGGTTCCCCTCCATGTCCCCTTGTTCCTCTTAGCCCTCTCCTTTGGCCCTCTGTTGTGACATGGAGTGCCTGTCCGTGTTCCAGGCTGCCCCGCTGTTCCTCTTCCTTCCCCATGTTCACCAGTGTGCCCCGTGTCCACCGGCTCACACCCACAGACCGCCTGAGTCCTGGTGTGCGTCACTCTCTGATCTGCAGGTTCATGTCACAACCAGTCTCCTGAACTGATAGCTGCATGTCACACCTTGTAGCCAGGCCACAAAGTACCACCTGCCTCAGTGGGGGCTCCTGACACTGTGGAGATGGGGACTTGCTCTGTGGGCCTCCTTCTCTACAGGGAAGGTGGACAGAACTTTTCAAAGGGGCTGGGCTGTGGTCTCAGCTCCAGATGGAGAAGCTCACACTCTGACCCAGCCTCAGCTGCCAGCATTGAGCATCACCTAAGCCCCACCAGCTTGAGTGGCTTCATCTAAGGCAGGCTGCATCCTGGAGGACAGTGCTTAGGGCCCCCTGGCACAGCAGTGAGGCAGTTCCTTGCAGCCTGGGGTAGGGCTGGGATCAGTTCAGCCCCTGTCTCCAGCCTCTGGGTTCATCCTCTACCCTCTCTGTGTCTTTACCTCCTCCCCTCAGGACAAACTCATCCCTCCTCACTCAGTCTTTCCTAGTTCCCTTTTCCTAACACATTCAGTTATTTTTTATATTTCTTTCTTGACATCCCACTTCATGTATTTTCCTCCCATTTTTTACCTTGCTGTGGCTACCCAGGCCCTGAGTGCTTCTGCCCTGCCTGGGTGTTTAAGTCCCCCTCCTAACCCTGTCCCCAGGGTCTAGCGGGCTCAGTTATAAAGTGGGCCCGGGAGAGAGTGATGGCCCCTCCCCCACACCTGAGGCAGGTGCTCCTCCACCCCAGGCCCTGCCCACCTCTCCAGCAGCTTCTCCAAGGGATGGGGTGGGGGCAGGGATGACCTTCTCCCTCCTGTTTGAATAGGGCTGTGCACGGTGCTCTGATGGGAGATAGAGAGCATGTCATTAGTGATGACTGGCTTAATTGCCACCTGTGCGCAGCCCGCATGTTTGCTTTGGAAATGGGTAAAGGAAGAGGCGGATAAAGCTTCAAACTTCATAGTCACGATCAAAAGATTAAGGTATTTCCCCCAGCTGCTCTATTCTTTTTTAAAAAAATAAAAGAGTAATGCAATAAAGGGGGTTGGGGGGACCAGAAAATAACTTATAAACTTCTTCCAGAAGTGGTTGGTAGTGGAAGGGACTGAGGTAAGGAGTTGGATGAAATAATACAGAAGTGGGGGCCTGGTAGTATTTTGAAACAAGCAAATGGAAGAAAACGTGTCCTTCCTAGAGCAAGACCGCACTTGTCCGACATACCTCTGTGCATCTAGCTGAGAGGAGAGCTCCCTGTGATGACGAGGCAGATGGTGGGGGTGGGGATTGCAAAGAGCCCAGAGAGCTTGTCTTTTAAAAAAGAGGAAAGAAAGAGAACTAAAGACTGCTTGATTGACACTAAAGGACTAGGGGCCTGTGCAGTCATAGAGCCTAAGAAGGCAGGGTGGGGGAGGGAGTGAAAGGAGAAAGGAGCTCATGAGACACGGGCCAGGGCAAAAGGACACTCAGGCTGGGAAAAATGAAAAAGAGTCTGCAGGTCCCTGAGCCAAAGGGAAGCAGAGTAGGGCAGTTAACAGTGGACAGAGCCCAGAGTGGACACAGGGGGGGAGTAGGGGGACCACCACTTCCCCAGGGCTCAGAGAAGGAAAAGACCCAGGGGACTGGAAGACAGCACTCAGCCAGCCCTGGAGGAATAGGGGACAACTGAGGCGTGGGGGGAGCCTGGAGACACTGATGGCCCTCCCCTTGAGAGCACAGAGTTCTGGCCACAGGCTTCAGCTCACCTGTATGTCTTGAGCCTATGCTTGAGATTCAGGCAAGCCAACAAGGCTGCCTCATGGCCCTGGGGGCTGTGCACATGAGGGACGAGTGGGGCCTGAAATTCAGCTGTGCACTCAGGCTAAGGGCTGCATCTTTCTAACCAGCACAAAGGTGGCTGAGGCCCTGCAGCCACTTGGTTAAACCGCTGTGACAATTACACTCTCTTGGTTAAACTCTCTTGTGGCAGGAAGGCCGGGACATGCCCCTCCTGAGCTAGGCTGCGGCGGGCAGAAGCAAGATCCAGGGTGCTAATGCTGAGGAGTTGACAGGAAGGCCCTAGACTCAGAAAGAGGTGTTTGTGGAGAGATGCCAAGGAGTGCTGCTAGAAAGTTCTACAACCAGCTGTGCTTAGGGAACCACCACTAGGTGTCAGATCACTAAGCATCCTCTGATAAGCTTGATCAAGCAGAGGCTCGCTGCACAATGTCTTGACACTAAGGTGGCACTGGTGGGGATTCAGAGCTCCGACTGCCCTCTGGGATTTCACTCAGAACAGTGCCTGTGTTTGATAAGTGAGAGTGAAACTGAATTTAAATGGATGAGATCCAGCTACCTGTTTTCTTAATAATCTGGAGGATTCACGTTAACCTGTGTGTGTAAGGATGGGCGTGGGGAAGAGGGACTAGATGGATGAAGAGAGATGTAACTTCAATGACCCCTACAAACTACTGGGGAATCTGGGACTCTGCACTCTGCAATATAAGGGGTGATAGGGTGATTGGCCGCCCAGGTCGTAGCACTGGACAAGTTGCCAATCCTGGGGAGTTGGGCCGGAGCCCAACTCAGTCTAGAGCCCTGGACTGCAGCGATGGCTCTGCCCTACTGCTTGGTGCATATCCCATTTGCTGTGGGACTCAATAGGCCAGGACTCAGAGAATTTCATGCTAGGAAGGTGTAGGGTGTTGGGAGGGGAGGTAAAGAATGGAAGAAAAGATGATGAATCTACTGTTTAAGCTAACTTTGGACGAGGATGGAAAAACAGGCACCTTTCAAACTGGTTCAGACAGGCAGAGAGCTTTAGGTTTCTGCATTGAGCTCATTTCAAATGATCAGATAACTCAGTTCCAAGTCCTTTCTGATTCCAACGTGCTGTGATTTATCCCCAAATCTTGTCACCCCAAAGTTAGCCCCAAAACTTTTCAAGCTTCTTCCTCTTTCCATTAATGACCTTGATCTATAGAACGCTGGTTCCCTAGACTATGCCCAAGAGTAGTCAAAAAACCAATGGGCGGAAAAATGACCTTCAGGATCCATTCTCCAGTCAAGCAGACATGACTTTGGATGTGTCTATTCGTGGCACTGCTTTCTATGCACCTCCAGGGTAGTGTGCTTGGCTGAGAGGGACTTCTACCCACCAAGAATTCCCTTAACTCGTGGCAGGACACCGTGGAGCAAATGGACTTGGCTCCTTCAGGGTTCTCTAGGGTCCTGACTCTCTCACAGTTCTCCTTGTGTAACATGGAATCTGTTCTTTAACCTAAAGCCCTGGCTCAGTGATGTTTCTTCCCCTCATGACCCTCCTACAATTCCACACAGTCTGCAGGGAGAAGGGAACTGTCTTAGCCACCATCTTTCTCCTATTGACCTCCCCTCCGCAAGTCAAACCTTCCCCTTCAGTTCACCTGGGCTGCTCATGGCCTCTCAGATGCAGTGCACGTGTCCAGTCAGGATCACTTTCCAGGTCTCAATGTATTTTGAGCCCAATGTATTTTATTTTGATTTTTTTAAAAAATCAGGATTTTAATAACAGCTTATCTAAGCCATTCAGTTAAGCACATTATTGAATACAGGCATGTGGAAATAAACTACAGTAAAGCAAGAGCAAAACAACTCTAGTCGGTTTATATTTTTTCTCCTCCAGTTCAATTTCCATTTTTTAGGGGGGAAAGGAGAAAGTCTTAGAAGTCTCCCTCCCTCAGTGTCCAGCATTGAGTAGTCCACACAGTAGGCACTCAATTTTACATTCATTGAATAAGCCAATCTCTTCAGGCTTTGGGACATTCATTAGTCCAGTGAACTCAAAGACTAGGGTGTGGAGTGTGATGACTAATTAAAGGGTAGCCAACAAGGTGAAAATTGGGGCTGTCCAAGATCTGACTGTGCAGGCTAAAGAAAATCTCCTGCAATTACATTCCCTAGGAACCAGCTGGGAGGGGGGCCACCTGTGTGTGGCCACAGTCACAACACTGTTGTCTGAAAACCTTCCTCTGTCTCCTCTTCTTTCTTCTGTGTCACAACTACCATTACCACTGTCATCATCACCACCACCACTATCACCGAGCCCTTACTTGTCAGCCACTAGTACAGGACCTGGCATAGAGAGGCAGTATGTGTGGAATGCACACTGAAAGGTGCCGGGACCCCAGCCCTAGTCCTGGCTCTCCCCAGCCCATCACCTTGGAACATGGATGGGCTTAGTTCATTCTCCAGCATTTTCCCAGGCACCCGAAACTCTATTTTTTAATCACCCTACATCTTCTCTAGCCTTGAAGATCTAGCTTTGAACTTTTCCTACTTTGTAAATGTTCTTCTGAGAAGGTCTTTGGTAAGAGGTCCAGCTCCCCTAGCAGACAGAGCTCACGCTTAGCCCCACAGTGGAGGCACAGACTTGGCCCAGGAGACTCAGTCCAACAGAACCATGTGTATTTCCCATAGGGAGCCCCTCAGGGATGGCGACTGGAGGAGGGGTCTACAATAAAATAGCCCTGCTGAAAAGTGACTCTTTTCCTTCCCCTGCCCATCCCTATTTTGGCTGACTCTCTCTCTGAACCAGAGAAACATGGCCCTAGGAACTCAGAAGTCCATATCAGAAAGTCTTTGCATCTCTGACTAATCTCTATGACATTATGTGATGATGGTGGTTAGGAGCAGGGACTATGAAACCAGATACTCTTGAATTCCATCCCCAGCTCTGGTTTACTAGCTGAGTGACTTTGGGCAAATTCCTGAACATCTCTAGGCCTCAGTTTCTTCAACTGTAAAGTGGAGTTAGTAAAATAAGAGTTAGTAGAACGAGAGTTAGTAAAATGAGAGTTAAATTAGAAACCCTTGCAGTGCTTGGCACAACATCTGGCACGTGCAAAGTGAACAATAAACGTTGACTTTTGTTGTTATTACTGTCACTATGATCACAACTGATTGTATTGCTGCCACCATTGCTCCTCCTACTTCAGGTCATACTTCAATCCCCCCTGCCTGGGAGTGGCTGCTCTGAGCCAGCCCCTGTGACAGGTACTGTTGAGGGTATAAAACTGGCCTTCTGGAGACCCCTAAAATGCCAATCACAATTAGCCCCTCCTGCCCTGCACACCTCTAATCCCTGTTCACAATTCTTTCCTGTTATTCTGGAGCTTTGGCCCCAGATTTAAGTTCTTTTTATGAATTTTGTTCATTGATCTTCAGGTTCCTTGAGGGCTGGAGCCATACATTAGTCATTCCCAGTCAAGGGACTCACTATAGTTTGTTGATATTCAGAACATCAGGCTCACACACAATCTGGTTTAGAAAAGTGCAAGAACCCACTTCAGTTATGCCCTCTCATGCTCTCTCATGCTTGGCCCTGCCAAGAAGGTTGAGAGGCAGGGTCCATGGAGAAGGAGCTTTCACCGCTGCCTCTGGGCTGAGAGGAGAACACGATAAAGGGAAAACCCTCTGAGCCAGTCAGGTGTATAGGCATCCTGGTGCCCAGCTCACTGTCTCCCCCTTTCCCTTCCCCAGCAGCCACAGCAGTTGTCTACCACCCTCTGGCTATCCCAATGGCTCCAGGCTCCCCAATTTAGTTATATAGTGGTCAGAGTCCTGCATTAGGGCAGCTACCAGGAGCCCGTTTTTGAAATAATTTTTAGCATTTTTAACGTACCGCCGCCCTTTCCTAGGACTACCTGAACTTTATTGTAAAGAACTGGCTTTTCTGATCTAAGATTGAGTGGCTTCCTAAAGTGATCAGGAAACTAGCAGAACAGCCCACCCTGAACCCAGGAGTGAACCTCAGGGTCTTCTGTACCTTGGACACTGGGCATGGAGTGTTTCCCTAGGGAGTGCGAGGGCAGATGTTATCCCCAGAGAGAGAAGAGCGAATGTCCCAGCTCCTGAGGCTGCTCTATGGCCTGATCTCCTATGATGGAAGAGCTCACCCTGTCCAGGAGAAAAAAATTCAGTGGAAGAACCGCCAGTTTTCTGGAAAGGTTCTCACTGTTGAAAAGGCAATATCTACTACCTAGGCCCTGCCCAGGGCAGAAAGCCCTAGACAGCACCACTGCTGGGGGCCATACAGTCATTTCCACTATTTTCCTGGTGTCTGTTCCATTGCTGGACAGCTGTGGTCCTTAGAGTGGCCCCTGGGACTTTTTTCTTGGGTCCAGATCTTTGAAGACCCACCATGTCCTTTTCTGTCTTTCATCCTCAGCATGGACACCCCAGCTCCTCAATAAGATCAGATTATAGGGAGATGGGGCCTCTGGGGAGGAACCTAGGGGTTTGGGATGAGCCCCCGTGGACAAAGCAGGCCTTTCCCCTGCTCCTTGGTAATAGATAAGCTAGAGGGAGGCAGCACAGAAAAAGTGAAGGTAGGAGATCTGTGAGGGGATAACTCTGCAGGTCCCTAATTAGGAGCACAGATAAACGTCTATTAGACCCCTCCAGTCTGCAAGGGCAGCATATTTCGCTCGCTATCAGAGGTGCTTTGTTGCAGCAAAGGGCTTGCGATCTCTGTTCCACAAATTGCCCATGGCCCCTGGCCCTTTAGCAGGAGGAAAGGATATGATGGAGAGACGCCCTTTTCCGGTGTCCAGGGCTCGGCAGGATAAAAGGAGCCAGCGCTGTGGGTGTCCCTTTGTGTTCTCTATCTGTTGGTGACTGCTGTTCTCCAGCTCTGTCAACTCCCTCTTTCCCATCATGAGTCGGCAACTGAGCATCAGGTCTGGTGGTGACAAGCGTGGCTTCAGTGGGTACTCGGCAGTGGTGCTGAGGAAGGCTGTGGGCAGTGTGGCTTCTCACCGCGGGGCTGGCAAAGGAGCTGGGGCCGGCTTTGGCACTCGGAGCCTCTACAGTCTCAGAGGGAATCAGTGTAGTTCCCTCCACGTGGGTGGTGGTGATGTTCGGACCAGAGGTTACAGCTTCTGCCCTGGCTCTGGGTATGGAGGAGGCCGGGCCCCTGGCTTTGCTGGCAGCATATTCGGTAGCGTTGCCCTGGGGCCTGTGTGCCCATCCATGTGCCTACCTGGAGGCATCCACCAGGTCACTGTCAACAAGAGTCTTCTAGCACCCCTCAATGTGGAGCTGGACCCCAAGATCCAGAAAGTACGTGCCCAGGAGCGAGAACAGATCAAGGCGCTGAACAATAAGTTTGCCTCCTTCATCGATAAGGTAGGTCTCATAGGAGGAGGATAAGACAGTCGAGTAAGATATGAGTGGTTCCTGCTGCCTGGGAGTGGACAGGGCAATGTGAATGGAAAGGTGGCAGCTGGACCTCAAGAAGGACTCCCCGATCAAAACAGAGAGAACAGGCCGGGAAGCTAGGTAGCACAAAGAAATAAATGAATGTATTGCTCTCTTTGGGGATTTTCCAGAGAAGGGTGGGAAATTGGGTAAAGGGTAGCCATTTAGAAACCATGAGAAAGAAGTGATGGCTTTCTGAAGGATGGTGGATGAACCTCCAGCTCTTTAAAGAAGACAAGGGGTTAACAGACTCAGCATTATTTAGGGGAAGGGCTCATGGTACAGAAGAAACATGTACAGACACAAGGAAGAGCATCTCCTGGGTGCTGGCTCAGGTGACAGAAGAAAGCTATGGACTCACCTTTTTCAGTGACTGATTTTGTCCAGAAGGCTGTGGAATGAGAATGCAAAGGGTCTATTTTATATGGAATTTCATGAATAGAGTCAGGACTTGAGTCAAATGACTTTAGGAAAAATCTACATAACCTGGGGCGTCAATGGTGTAAGTCCATGGGACATGATAGCATTTATTATGGTTGCAGGTGCGGTTCCTGGAACAGCAGAACCAGGTGCTGGAGACCAAGTGGGAGTTGTTGCAGCAGCTGGACCTGAGCAACTGTCAGAAGAACCTGGAGCCCATCCTGGAGGGCTACATCAGCACCCTACGGAAGCAGCTGGAGACATTGTTGGGGGACAGGGTGAGGCTGGACTCAGAGCTGAAGAGCATGCGAGTCCTGGTGGAGGACTACAAGAAGAGGTGAGCAGGTACCACCAAAGATCATGGGTCATGTTCCCAGAAGCTCCTGGGCTCAGCCAATTTTTGAGCCACTTTAGGAGGGAAGGAAGCAAGCACCAGGGTCAGTGCTCACACCCCTTCTCTGGTTGTGGGGGAAAGACCCTGTTTGATAACTTCCTATCTGGTTGATAGGAAAAGTTCCTATGCTCATTGATTCCCTGACTGGTTCAGTGGCCAGTTTGGGGAGCATAATAGACACCTGAATATTTTCCAGCAAGTGGAATGTAGATGAGGTAACTCAGGGACATAGCACTGCCACCAGCACCTTTGCACTGCTCACCTTTAGGAGAGCTTGTGGGGATTCTATATCCTGAGCACTTGCTCAATCAGAGGGAAGACAAGGCTACTTGGCTGTTGGGACTGAGGCCTCTGCTATCTTCTTTCCTGGCCCACAGGTATGAGGTGGAGATTAATCGGCGCACAGCAGCTGAGAATGAGTTTGTGGTGCTCAAGAAGGTAAGAGAGAGAAGAGCCTAAGGACTCTGGTCTCTCTTACACCCGTCTTAACCAACTCTGCTCAGTACTTCAGCCCAGGTCTCTTGGGGAGGGGCTGGTGCCTGAATGGGGATGGAGTCATACATAGTTCTGGTCTCCAGGAAATTGAAGAGACAGGGCATACATCCAGGAAAAGGACAGAGTCAGTCAGGAGAGACTTCTGGTCTGGGAATTGGGAAACTTTGGTTCAGTTCAGCCTTCCTGTGTGACTTGAAGAAACTCACCCCACCTCCCTGGCCTTTGTTTTCTCCAGGTGTAGCAGAGAACGAGTAGGCCTCATTCTCCTTTTCCTATTCCCAAAGATTCAGTGAGTCTGAGAGAAAAGCAATATTGAGTGATTGTATTCATCAATGTGCTTTCCTTTGTGGGCAAAATACAGGAAATTAGATGGCTTTGGGGCAGGGACAAGACAGCTGATGGGAGGGGGGTTGTATTGACCAACGGCTTTGGTGCCTCTTGGCAGGATGCAGATGCAGCCTACATGGTCAAGGTGGAGCTCCAGGCCAAAGTGGACTCTCTGGAAAAAGACATCAAGTTCCTCAAGTGTCTGTACGATGCGGTAAGGACATTCCTCCCCTTCCCCATCCCACCTCTCTCCAGCTGAGAATATCATCTGGCTCTTCCAGGGAGATGCCAATAGGAGGGATTTAGGATAAACAGTATGAAGTCTGTTTTGATGGAAAAGTGCAAAACCCTGCACTGGGAGACCATGACAGTGTAGAATCCTGGTCCCCAGAGCCCATAGATTCAGGAGACGATCTCATCTGAGCCTATAAAGTGACCTTGCTCACAGGCAGAAAAAATAATGACCCCATGAAGTCCTGCTAAAGCAAAAATTCTTGTGTCTGTAAATCATAGGAAATTTCTCCCACTACCTGTTGCCTGTGTAGTGGAGTGGGGGGAGCTTTGGAGGGGTACAGGGTGTGTCCTGCTCCTGTGAGCCTTCTCCCTCAGCTCCACAGACAGATCTCCATCAGGTACTTCCTGCCTCCACCTTAGCCCCTTCTTCCAAGGCTGCAGGCCTAGAGACTGATGAGCACAGGAGAGAAGTTGGGGGACCCTGACTCTGTCCTCACTTCTCAACTTAGGAGATAGCCCAGATCCAGACTCATGCCACTGAGACCTCCATTATCCTGTCCATGGACAACAACCGGGACCTGAACTTGGATAGCATCATTGCTGAGGTCCGCGCCCAGTATGAAAAGATTGCCCTGAAGAGCAAGGCCGAGGCTGAGGCCTTGTACCAGAGCAAGGTGGGCACTGGGGTGGGGATCTCCTTTCTCCACCAGCCCCTTCTTTCTTGGGAAGGTACACCTCCACCAGTGAATGGGAGAAATATCTTTGGAGATATGCTGAATGAAAAAGGGGTTATTACCAATGGCTTAACGACATTCTACCCAAAAAGAATCATTGGCAGAGGCCATTATCAAAATTTTTTTATTTGTCACATTAAAAGTCTGAATTTTAAATAGATCCCTGGAGGGAGAATTTACATCTATCAGCTCAATCAACTTTAACACTTGGCTCATTCCCAATAGCTTTTCCAGAACTTCTGCCTTCACCATGAAGTTCCATAAGTTTTTACAATCCAAACTTGGGCTTCTTCAGAATTTGACTTTCTAACAAAGACATCATGGAGCGGATAAATAGATTGTCAAGTCTATTCTGTCTTTTCCAATGCTATCTCAAATTAATTGACCCCTTCTTTTAAGTCTTTTGCACCTCTTGGGCCATGAATTCCATCATCTTCTTCCAGATTTGGTGGACCTGTCTATCCTGAGCATAATAGGTCTTCCTAATCTGATTGTTGTGTTTAGTAAAACCAACACAGAATAGATGAAGCAAACACTCACTGGTAGTCTTGACATCAACATGCGCTTCAATCATGGTCTGCCATTTATTGACCATGGAACATATTTTGTCATGGATAAGAGCCATTCCGTGGAAATTAGTCAGGCAGTTTTTGTCCTGAACATCCTCAGTAATTAGCTTCAATTTTCTAAACGCAAATTCATCATTCTGCAGATCAGCTAGCGTCACTTCAAAAACATGACCCTTGATACCATCAGATGCGATTTGGGTTCTTTGAGTTCTTGTGACTAGTGTTTTCCCAATATTCTTATATTGAGTATAGCTGGTGTTTTCACATAATACCAATTTTTCTTAGAAAATAGATCAACTACTTTCTTCTTGGCTCCCTTTTTGTTGCCTTGCATAAGGCGCTCATTCTTGTCAACCACCATGGTGGTGGCGTTCAGAGGGCAAAAAGGCCAGGAGCTCTTTTATGATCAGTGAGGGAGGGCTTCCAAGAGGAGAGAGGAGAGTTCTAGGTGCCTTCTAAGTAAGAGGAGCTATGCTTTGGAGTAAAACCCTTTGAGCTGTCACGGAGAAGAGCCTTACCTGGGCTCTCAGCGCTCACTCCTGTCAGTTCTAGCACTCCTTTTTCACAGTCATTAAAGCCCAAGAACAGTAAGGATACAGGTTCACTTTCTCCATCCATAGCCACATCAGCCCCTATACTCTGAAGCACTGGCCAAGGGGAGAGGGAAAGATTTGAGCTACAAGTCCTGTGCCCCAAATCACATCGCTCCAGGGATATGTGCTGTCCTCGACTTCCTGTCCACATGAAAGGGCTGCAGGACAATGTATGGTTCATGCGAGCAGGGACCTCTCTCCTATCCTTTTCATAGCTGTATCCCCAGGACCTGAACAGAACCTAGCTTTTAGAAGATGCCTCTACATAGAAGTATTAAATGAGTGGAAAGAGTCAGAGCTCTTCTTATATTTTGGAAGTGCTTAACAAATAATACGAACTGCCTTTTCCTTTATCCAACCCAAGACTGTATGCAGGGTGATGAGAAGGGAGGTTAGGCCCAGCAAACAGGTTCTGCTTAGAGAAGCAGGTGGATTTCTTGGTGAGAACCATCACCAAACAGCTAGAAGGATGCTCAGGTCCTGTCTCCATCACCTTCTGCTCTGGAGCCACCTCCCATGGCTCATTTCAGGGGTGGAAATGTTTACTTGGGACCCTTCTCCTACCTTGAATGGGTTGAGCAGTCCTGTCTTATCACCAACTTCCTATCTCTGGGAAACTAGATCCAGGAGCTGCAGCTGGCAGCTGGCCGGCACGGCGACGACCTTAAGAAGACCAAGAATGAGATGTCAGAGCTGAACCGGCTTGTGCAGAGGATCCGCTGTGAGACTGTCAACGTGAGGAAGCAGGTGGGCAGCAACCACACAGAGAACACCAGGGTCAATCTCACCCTCTGCGGTGGACAAATTGGAGCCCACCTTCAGTAAAAAACAAATCTCCCACACCTGGGCTTAGGAGCTCCTCAGCCACCCACTGTCCCTCCTTCCCACCCACTGTCAGAGCAGGCACCTGCTCAGAATTGGGAGGAGCCTTGAGCTTATTTCATCTGACTCCTGGGCTGGAGAGGGAAGTGACTTATCCAGGATCCCCAACTTGTTATTTTTTTTAAAAAAAATTTTTGTTGATTGCTGTGTGTGTGTATGTGTGTGTATGAGAGAGAGAGAGAGAGAAGCAATGATTTGCTGTTCTATTTATTTATGCGTTCATTGGTTGATTCTTATTTGTGCCCTGACCGGGGATCAAATCTGCAACCTTGTCATAGCAGGATGACACTCCAATCAACTGTGCTACCCAGCCAGGACCCCAGCTGGTTATTAATAGAGCCAGGATTAGAATCCAAGTTTTTTCCTTCCTTTCCCCTCTTTCTCAGATTTTTTCTGTGTGCAATGAACCTAGCCCATGTCTCCTTCAAGTGTGACCCTCTGAGGGCAGCCCCCATGCCTCTTCCTCCCACTAGACACTCAATACAGGTGGGATGTGTGGGGTGTGCATTCAGGGCCCCTCAGGGTGGGACAGATTCATGGTGGCTGAGTGAGACTGACAGCAGATGAAGCCCTCTGGGTCCCCTGTCCTATGCCGAAGTACCGTTTCTATTTCACTGGAAGGATCCTGTCTTACTTGGAAGCAGCAAACCTTAAACACTGTGTCAGTGGGAAGATGATTTTAAGGGGTGGCAAATCCTTCCTGTGTTCTCCCCAGAGAACCAGGTCAACTCTGCTAGTGACAGGCTTGCTAAACTGAAAGACCAGAGCTCGCGCTCCTCCCCACACCTCACAACCTTCCACACCAGGCACAGGCTCCACGGACTGTTCCTCCTCTGTTAGCACCTGTCATCACAGGGCTGCCAGATGTTCATCAGAGCCCAGTTTCTGAGGCCATAGGCCTAATTTCAGGCTAGACTTGGGGACCATCTAGACCAGCGGTTCTCAACCTGTGGGTCGAGAGCCCTTTGGGGGTCGAACGACCCTTTCACAGGGGTTGCCTAAGACCATCAGAAAACACATATATAATTACATATTGTTTTTGTGATTGATCACTATGCTTTAATTATGTTCAATTTGTAACAATGAAATTGGGGGTCACCACAACATGAGGAACTGTATTAAAGGGTCATGGCATTAGGAAGGTTGAGAACCACTGATAGACAGACCATCCTCACAGAGTGCTCACTCTTATTGCTAAATGGTAGAATGGGTCTCCAATGAGAGCTTTCCTACAGGCAGAAATCCTACCACAATGGCAACGGTGTGCTATTTGATCCTTAGAGGTATCCTGGCTGGGTCTCAGCACAATTCTCTGGACCTGGCATACGTGGAACCAACAGCCATTGGTGGCTTCAACCCCAGCCCTTAGACAATTTTTCCAACATCGAAAAGTTTGCATTCCTGAAAGGCAACCACTCTGACAGCTTTTCACAACTTTAAATATCCATCTGCAACAGAAAGTAGGGGAGACCCAGCTTCTGGTGTTGGCTCTGCAGCTATTCCCTTTTGTCACTTGGGCCTCATCTGTAAAGCGAGGGGGTTATGCTACCTAACCTTTAAGATCTAAAAAGTATGTGTTCTGAAGATCTTCCCATTTTTTGCCTTTCAGTGTGCCAACCTGGAGACGGCCATCGCCAATGCTGAGCAGAAGGGGGACAGCGCCCTGAAGGATGCCCGGGCCAAGCTGGACGAGCTGGAGGCTGCCCTGCACCAGGGCAAGGAGGAGCTGGCCCGGATGCTGCGCGAGTACCAGGAGCTCATGAGCCTGAAGCTGGCCCTGGATATGGAGATCGCCACCTACCGCAAGCTGCTAGAGGGCGAGGAGTGCAGGTGAGGGGGCAAAGGTGCCAAGGGAGAAGAGGCTGTGGGTGGCTCTCCGCTAGGATGAGGGCCGTTTGGAAGCCTCCTGTAAGGGAAGGTCAGTAGGGAGCGCCATGAAGCACAGGTGGTTGATGGTGCTGTGGAAAGAGCCAGTGGGGTCAGAGAGACCTGGGTTTAATTGCTAGCTTTGCCACTTACAGCTGTTTGGTTCTGGTAAATCACTACTGTCCCCAGGTCTCTATTTTCTCATCTATAAAATGAGGATTATGAGCCGCATCTTATGGGTTGTTATAAGGTTGAATTAAAACAATATACACATAAAAGCAGGAGCCTGCTAAGGCTTAGCTGAATCTAGACACACCCCCTGAGGTTTTCTCAACTTTCTGTCCTTCAGAATGTCTGGTGAGAATCCGTCCTCTGTGAGCATCTGTGAGTATCCCTGAGAGCTGGGTTGGGTGGGGATCCTGGTTGGATGGGAAGGCAGGGACCCCAGGATAAGATGATGCTCCTTCTCCACTCACTGTCTCCTCCTACCTTGGAGTTTCTGGAAATGTCTTGTGAAGCGTCTCTGGCTTCAAAGGAAACCCAGTCCCCTTTTGTCCCATGGAAGCAGTGAATGAAGTAATGCCCACCCCAGTCCTCCCTAGCTCTCCCCTGGGCATCATCATTGAGAGAAAGGGTCGAGAATATGGCCTTGGGAGCCAGTGGTCTGAGACTCTCCAGGAGGGCAGGGAGCATGTCTGTCCTGAGTGGCCCTCACCTCACACCATGTTGGGCTCACCAGAGGGTCTCGCTTCATCTTTGTGGTGTTTCTTGATGCTGAGGGCTGCTGTGGGACTAAGGGGGATGGCTCACCTGCTGACGGACTCCACTGAACTCCTTTCCTGCTCTTGGCTCTGCCTCCTCAGCCGTCATCAGCAGTGCAGGCAGCTACCACCTCGGCTCCTCTGCCAGTACCACCCTTGGTGCCAGCAGTGTGGCGGGAAGCTCTGGCAGCACCTGGAGTGAGCAGACCAGGACCAGAGGGGCACCAGGGACAGAACCCAAGGACTCTCAAGGCAAGAGCATCCCAGTCAGTGCCCCAGCCAGGAAAGACACTCGATGAGCCACACGGCCCCTTGCTTCGGCACCTCAGAGAAGAGATGCTCTTGCCCATGCCCTGCCTGAAGACACCTGCCACACCCCAATCCTCCACCCCGAGGCCTAGAACCCTGGGCTATTGAACCATGGCTTGTCTCACTGTCAAATTCTGATCAGAAACGTCACCTCCCTGTTTCCTCAGGTCCTGTGTGCACTTTGTGACTTCTCGTTTTCTTTGCTGCCTTCAACTGGCAGGGGTCTTGGCTATAATTATCTTCTTGGTCTTAGCTATGATCATCCCTACAGAGAGAGGAGAGGAAGGAGAGGGAGAGGATGGAAAAGAGTCAGCAGGGAGGGGAAAAAGTCTTTGCAGAACCACTCCATTAAGCAGGAGAAAATGTGTATAGTCTCAGACAGCAGCTGTGCCCATAGTCACAGGGCCAAATGAAGGAGAACTGGGGATCTTCTGCCACCCACCACCCACCCACTACCTTTATTATCAGTAATAGCTACTTCCACATGTCAAGAACCTACTACATGCCAAGCTCCCTACATGCTTTGCCTTTCATTCTCATCCCTCCTGCAAGATGCAGTCAGCATCCTTGGGACAGATAAGAAGACTCATTCTCTGAGAGGCTGCAGAACTTGTCTCCATCACTCACTAAGTGCCAGGGTCTGGAGATGAGCCAGATCAGGCTGACCCCAGGGTCTGTGTTCTTTCCATGGCACAACACTGCCTGTTTAACAAAGGGAATGTCAAATTCATGACTCTTTTCGTCAAGCGCTGTGATTTATCTTTGGTCTTCTCTCTGGGCTGTGTCCTGCTGTAGTTTCTGACTCAGTTCTTCTTGCTATGAGTTGTGTTTGGCAAGGGAATCTTGATCTGTTTCTGGTGGTACCTCCCAGCCCAGAAGCCATGGCCTTTGATGTAAATATTTCTAAGAATGGCAACACCCAGTTCCTCCTTTGTGTGAGTCATGACTCTGAATGTCTGCTGTATATTCAATAAATTGTCCTCGATTAATGTCAGAGCTGCACTCCTGCCAGTGTGTCAATCTCTCCAAATTGCCCACCCCATCATGATAGTGTACCCCACCTAGCACACGTGCACAAACCTTCTGGGAGGCTAGAGGCAGACCAGAACAGCCTTCTCTGGTGGTGAGGTCAGGCTGATAGGAGATATGAACACACATCCAAAGCCACACATTTATACAAATCAGGGAATGGCAGCCCAGTGCAGCAATGCTGAGAAGTGATCAGAATGGAGGAGCTAAGCAAGGAAGACTTCCTGGAGGAGGAGAGTTTAATCAAATAATCAGAAAGATAGACACATAGATTCCCAGAGAGAGAACTTACATTACACTATTGCAGTAGGTTTGAGTGCAGGTTTTGTGAACTTGTTTTGGTGAGTGGTGGGAAGGCTCAGATTTCTTGATATCAGTAGTGGGGTTGATTGAGTTTCCAAGTCCTTCAGATTTGGCTGGAAGAATGCAGCCCATTAGTCAGCTTTCTTATTTGTCTTGTGTTATGAGTATACACCCAGTTGTTCCCCTGGCAGCTCTCAGGGGAACAGGGATGGGGCCTAGTGAGGACAGGGCCTCTGGTCCCAAGCTGCTGCCTCCATTGACCTCATTGTGCCTTCCATGTATTAAGTAGGTCCTCTTCTGTGTGTGCCAGGATGCAATAAACCTTGGGAAGAACAAGATCCCAGGAGTCTGGTGGGCTTTCTGCCCAAGTGCCTCTCTTTGATGTTTCTGGGTCATCTCTGTGGGTATTGGAGAACAGTGAGTGCGCTGGGAGTTACGGGGGTTCTATTGCAGCTTGGCCACTAGCCAGTCACCTGCTATGCTCAGACCAAATCAGTGGTTCTTAACCTGATGGGTCATGACCCCTTTGAGATTTGATGGGCGCTATGGGCCTTTTACATTGGAAAGTATACAGAATTATGTCTGTATGTTCAGAGGTCACAGCCCGCCCCCCCCCCAAAGCCCATTAGTGGACTCCCTGGGTCATGAACTCCAGGACCAAATACCCCTAAAGTCCTTCCTAGCACAGATGCTCTGCCTTTCACAAAAGGACAAATTCCCAGTGACCTAGTAAAAGGGGCTGGGAGTAGAGTAGATGAAACCCACTTCTTGAAATAGGCTTTAGTGGAATCCATGAACTATCCATTAAATTGCCTCTTCCAGGGCCACAATGCAGACACGCTTTTAATCCCTAAACTATGAGGCCTGAGTGCTGTGCCCAGCCCTGGATGCACAGTGAAGGACCCAGAGGTTACATGGATATGATCTTGGGGGACAGAGATAATGTGTCCGGTGCTGGGATGTTGAGAGTGGCAGAGGGGCAGCTTTCCTGGTTGCAGCTAATCCCCATCAGAAATGGGGAGATTCTTTATCATCTGGGGCTTAAGATCCTGAGAAGTGCAGGGTGGTGACCATGCTCTTGATTTAGGACTCATTTTGGAAGTGTTTTTGAAGTCCAAAAGGGGAAAGCATGGAGTCAGGCCCAGTGGTAACCAACTTCAGTTCCATAGGTCAAGCTTCAGCATGCAAGGCAGAGACTAGAAGGAACAGGTGTGTGGGGGAGCTTAGGTTGGAGAGCAGCCCAGGGGAGTGAGGGAGCACCCATACTCTCTAGGAGGGTAAGTATCTGGTTACTTGTTCTATGGAGACCTCCAGTGAAATTTCCAGTTAGGGGTGGGTCATCTGTCTAGGTGACATTCATGCTTGCATAGTCTCTGTACATGGATTGTCATTGACACCTTTTATTTCCTGGACATTTACTGCTCCTTTGAGATTCTGCTCAGGTACCCACTCCTCCTCCTGGAAGACTTCCTGGACCCCCAGGCTGAGCTAAGTGTCTATTGGCTAGAACCTTGCAGTGCCCTATGTTCATCTCCACTGTGATATCTCCACATGTGATTGAGAAGATCTGTCTGTGTGACTGATTCCATCACCATCAGAGGTCTGTAAGGGCAAGGATTGGCCCTACTTCAGACCATATACAAAAATTAACTCAAATAGGACCACCACTTAAATATTAGAGCTAAAACCATAATACACTTAGAAAAAAAAACACAGGGATAAATTTCATGATCTTGAATTTGGTAAAGGATTCTTAGATATAACATCTAAAGCACAAGCAACAAAAGAGAAAATAGATAAATTGGACTTCATCAAAATTAAAAACTTCTGCACATTAAAGGACATTATTATGAAAGGGAAAAAAACAACCTGCAGAATGAGAAAATATTTGCAAACCATGTCTCTACAAAGGGTGTAGCATCCAAAATACATAAAGAATCCTTACCACTCGACAAAAAAAGACAAACAGCCCAATTAAAAAATGAGCAAAGGTCTCTAATGAACCTTTCTTCAAAGAAAACATACAAATGGTCAACAAGCACATGAAGAAATGCTCAACATGATTAGTCATCAAGGAAATGTAAATCCAAACCACAATGCGGTACCATTTCACACCCAGTATGATGGCTGTAATAAAAAATAATGGAAAATAAAAGGTGTTGGTGAGGATATGGAGAAATTGGAACATTTATACATTGCTGCTGGGAATGTAAAATGGTTCATCCACTGTGGAAAACACTTGGGCAGTTCCTCATAAAATTAGACAATTCTACTTCTAAGTATACATATCCAAAAGAATTGAAAACAAGTGCTTAAACAAATACATGTACATGCGTGCTCATAGCAGCACTGCTCACAATAGCTAAAGGTGGAAGCAGCCTGCTATAGTCTGAATGTTTATGTCTTACCAAAAGTCATATGTTGAAATCCTAACCCCTAAAGATGATGGTGTTAAGAGGTGGGCCTTTGGTGGGGTGCTTAGGTTATGAGAATAGAGTCCTCATGAATGGGATTAGTGTTCTGATAAAAGGGACCCTGCAGAGCTCCCTAGCCCTTTCCACCATGTGAGGACATAGTGAGATGCCACTGGCTATGAACCAGGAAGAGGGCATGCTTGAGAGTGCAACTGTGTTGGAACCTTGATCTTGGACTTCCTAAACTACAGAACTGTGGGAAATAAATTTCTGTGTTTATAAGCCACCAGTCTATTGTATGTGTTATAGGAGATTGAAAGGAATATGACACAGCTCTGATGTCCATCAACAAATGAATGGATAAAAAAATTGTGGCATATTCATACAATGGAATATTATCTATATATACAAAAAACCTAAGAGACTGTTACTACAGAACGACTGGAATGACCAGTCGCTATGATGTGCACTGACCACTAGAGGGAAGATGCTCAATGCAGGAGCTGCCCCCAGCCTGCAGGGCCCAATTGCTGATGGGGCCTGCCGGCCAACCTCCCAGTTCCTCCCCGCAGCCAGCAGGCCCTGATTGCCTGATCAGGGCTGGGTCCCTGGGCTGGGATGGGAAAATGGGGGTGGGTGGCTGTGGAAGCGGATGGCAAGGGAAGGAGGAGGCAGGGAAGTGGGGAACCTGATCAGCCCCGATTGTTGGCCAGGCCTAGGGACCCCACCTCTGCGTGAATTTCGTGCTCTGGGCCTCTAGTTTAGTCATAAAAAGGACTAACACACTGATACACGAGTGTGGATAGACCTTGAAAACATTATGCTAAGTGAAAGAAGTCAGACATAAAAGGTCACATATTGTATGAGTCCATTCATCTGAAACGTCTAGCATAAATAAATCCAGAGAGATTTGGTGGTTGGATGGATCCAGATAGGAGGAATAAGAACTGACTGTAATTGCATACTGGATTTCCTTCTAGAATGAAAATATTTGGAACTAGGTAGAGGTTGTGATTGCACTACATTGTGACTATATTAATGCTACTGAAGTGTTTGCTTTAAAATGATTTCTTTTAGCCCAGCCAGCATGGCTCAGTGGTTCAGCATCAACCTATGAACCAGGAGGTCATGATTTAATTCTTGGTCAGGGCACCTGCCTATGGGTTGCAGGCTCAATCTCCAGTGGAGACATACAGGAGGCAGCCGATCAGTTATTCTCTCTCATTATTGATGTTTTTATCTCTCTCCCGCTCCCTTCCTCTCTGAAATCAATAAAAATATATTTTAAAAAATGAAATAAAATGTTACTTATATATGAATCTTACCTAAATAAAAATAAGTTGTGGAGAGGGCAGGTAGCAGAGAAAAGGCCAGAGAAACGTTGCTCCCAGCTTTTCTTACCAAATAGCAACCTGGAGTAAATACAGGGAGAACAGTGCGGCCAATAGGAGGGTAAAGATCTTACCCTTCATTTGATTGATCAAAGGGAAGTCTGGAGAATTTGAGGACCTCTCATTTCCTTTATCCCCAATATGAGAGCACAGAGAGATTGCTCAGTAAGTGGTGAGTGAATTACTGATTGCAAAAGAAGATGGCAGTCATCAAGTGTGTACCCTGTCTCCTGGAACCTCATCCACTCTTTCTTGCCCTCCTCCCTGTGCCTTTCCCTCTGCCTTTGACCCTCTCATTTTCTGATCTTTACAAATTTCTTCCCAGATTCCAAACTTGGTGTAGCTCAAGGCTTTAACTTATTCATCCATGTGCATTGGTAGAGAAAGTTTCATTAAAATGAATGCTCTGGGACCTTGAGAAGTCAGTTTGTCCATCCTTCTGCCCTTTGGAAGGATGTTCTTACACACTTAACTACTCAGGACCTTTCCTGCTCTTATGAACTCAGAGATGTTGATTGAATGAATGAATTTGATTCCCTTACTTGGTCACCAGCTGTGTTTCACCACATCCCTTCATGACTATTATTGAAAATGAATATAGTGAAAAT
The DNA here is from genome assembly GCF_000327345.1 of Myotis davidii. Taxonomy (NCBI): domain Eukaryota; kingdom Metazoa; phylum Chordata; class Mammalia; order Chiroptera; family Vespertilionidae; genus Myotis; species Myotis davidii. The sequence goes on from NW_006285917.1 coordinate 1,966,868, forward strand.
GAGACCATCGGCTCTTGCTTGTGTGCCATTAGTGGAGAAGAATGGAAACATGGAGGTCTGCAAGCAATAGCTAATTCAAGATGGGGCCCATTGTCAGGTCGGTGGTCCTCAGAAACCCGTGTACACATGCATAGACATGTGCTCATTGACTCACAGGTTCATGTCTATGGAAGATATTGAAAATATTTAACAATTGGTATTCTGCTCATGTCCATGTTCAAGTCCACCCAATATGGATGTGTACCCACACAGGTCCTCCAACATGTTGGGGCATATCTGTCAGCTGGAAGAAGTCAGAGTGGACCTGCAGGATGAGGGTCAGATAGGCCGACAGGGGAGGACTGCCCAATAGGCTACTGCCTGAATTCCAGAGGGAGAGAGGATCAGGTGCAGCCTGGGCCATGGCAGTGTTGATAGATACAGAGGAGCTGGGGCAACAGAGGACAGGTGACTTCCTGAGAGCGGGGAGCACCTAGGAGGATGGCCGTGAGCACGCATCTCATGGCAGAGCCCATGTGGGATAGGAAGTGTGAGCTCAGTTTTCCACACTGTGGTGCAGATGTAGGAAGGACAGCAGGAAATTGGAACTGGAGCTTGTGGGAGGCTAGAGTTGGGCACGTGTACCTGGAATAGGGCAGGCACCTGCACTGGGCATTTGTACGTGAGGAAGCCAGGATGGTATAGAGACTAAGAGTACACATTGCAGGCAGGCTGCCTGGTTAAATCCTGGCTCAGCTACTCACTAACTGTGCAACCTTGAGTAAGTTACCTAACTTCCTGTGCCTCAGTATCTTCATCTGTAAAATGGGGATAATAACAGTACCTGCCTCATAGTGTTGTTGTGAGAATTAAATGAGCTAATATAGGTGAAGTGCTCAGAGCAGTGACTGGCAGAGCTCACACTGTGTGTTAGCTACTACTACTATTATCATCATCACCATTATTATTATTTACAAGTTGCCTACCATCCTCCTTGGGGAGTAGGTGGAATAGGTATTAGTATCCCCCTTCTTAGAGATGTGGAAACAGAGGTTTAGGAAGTTGCGAGACCTTCCCTTGGTCACACGGCAGGGCCAGGACTTAGGTCTTCAGAGCCCAAGGATACACACTTTGCCGGAAGCTTGGAGTGAGGATGGAGGAAGGAGATGGCCAGCAAAGCTCAAAGGAGGTGCTTCCAGCCTCAGAGCTGAGCGAGGGACCGGCTGCCTTGGAAGGCACCCCTGGCAGCCACATTGCAGGATGGGAGCAGAGCTGAGTGCCTGGTGGGGTGGCGCTCCTCTGTCCCTTATATCCCAGCTCCTCTGGGGTGAGCTCACATTTGGCCTTGCCAGCTGCCAACCTGCTGACCAACTGACCTGCTCCTAGATGAGCAGCTCTGATTGTGGCCACGTCCCCCAGGGACTGTGCTCTCTCCAACTGGCTTGGGGCTGAGCACCCTGCCTGCCTGCAACTCCAGGAGGATGCAGGGAAACGAGGAGAGGGCTTGTGGGTGTTCACATACAACATGCTCGTTTCCTGGGTCTGTGTGCTGAGGAGGGCTGGCAGGGCCTGAGCTGATGTCATCCAAATCTCCCAGCTCATTCTCTCTAATTTTGGAGACAATTATTTCCTTAGAGCACTACCTGCTTCTCAGCACCTCCAGCCTCTCCCCACCCCTACCCCCTGCTCCTACCCACACAGCAGTTAGATTCTGCTTCCTCTAACACGTGTGGCTCAGACTCTGCCTGGCTCACAAGCCCTGAGTGGCCCCCTACCACTTGCCCTATCCCATGTACAGCTTGGGACCTAGGGTCCTTCCCCCCATGGTCACCCTTCACTCATATGATGGCTTCAGCCCGGAGGGTCCTTTCCTCAATACCCTTTCTCCTGGCAGTCTGGGCCATTTTCACATTTCCTCTCTGCCCGTCCACCCAAGCCCTCTCCCTTTAAAGGACTCGAATTCAAACCCTTTCCTTTGGGGAGTCCCTTTGGACTCAGTGTCCTCAGGTCTTGCCTCTCTTCTGTGCATTCATTCCCTTTTCTTCTCACTCAGCAATTACATCTTGGATTGGACTAAAGGGTCTTGCTCATCACTTTCCAAGACCTTCTCTGGAGGCTTCTCAGACCCCAGAAGACTGAGGGGGTGCAAGTGGGTTCCTACTGGGGCCAAGGGATGACAACAAATGTGGCAAAGTGATCATCACCATAGAGGTAGAAATGAAATTACAAAGTTACAAATTGTGCGAACCAAATTAAATATTTTGCCTATGAAACCAAGAGACATACAAAACATAATTTATTTAATACACAATTTAAATTTTCCCTTGACTGCCCGAACTGGATGTTCCTGGTAGCTCGGACACACTCCCTTCCACTGTTTCACAAGGGAGTTAAACTGCAGCTCAGACATTTCCATGCCTGGTCAAGCATCACTCAGAATTTCATTCCCACCTAGAAAGTTGGGAGATCCCCAGAAAGGCATGAAGGGAAATTAAGCTAAAATACAGTAGATCACATCCTCCACCAGCCCAAGAGGTCTCCCAAAGCAAGGGGCTCTGTCTCATTTTGCCCCTGAGTCTTCCTAAATCTCAGTTAAGGCCTGGGAAGGGCCTTGGAAACCTCAGTGAACTGTGGCCCTGTCCAGGTTTCCTTCTGTCCCTCCCCGTTTCTCTCCAGCAAAAAAATACAAGCAGCCCAGGAGCCCCACCTGGGCCCACCCTTCCTGTGGGTGGCCTAGAACTCTCCTCCTTCCTGTTCTATCATCATCCTCATCAACAACATTGGGTGTTTCATACCTAATAGCCAGGATCTGATTAATTCACGATAAGGTGTTAATGACTTGTTAATAGCTTGATGAGATGCTTTTCCCAGGAACACCGTATTTGGAGGGATGCAGAAACCAAGTGCTTTGAGGGCAGGGTACTTTTCATTGCCCCCCTCAGCACTTGGTAAGAGCTAGTAAATATTTGACAAGTGGATCAAGCCAAGAGACTTGGCTCAACAGAGGTTTATTGAAGGGAGAACATAAGAGAGGGGGAGAGAGGGAAAGCGGGAGGGACGGAGGGAGAAGTATACTAGATGGTCTTCGATCTAGAGAACCTCTACTTTCTGTACAAAGAAAAACTGAAATGACATGTGACACAGCCTTCAGAGGAACTTCATGGCAGCTGCCCAGAGTCACTGTCTTTCCAGCACATACCAAGACTGTGCTAAGGGCTGAGGGAGAGGCGGAGAGTGCAGACCTGGGCTATGCTGACCCAGGAAGACCCCTGGGAAGAGGGCAGGTGGGGGAGCAATAGAAAGAGAGGTGGCAAAAGAGAGGGGGAATGTTGGATAGAAGATGGAGAGGAGCGATGAGGAGGGATGGAGAGAGAAGGTAGGAAATAGAAATTCTGATGGTTTCAATAAGAGCCATGAAGACAAAATGGTAGGGGAAAGGGATTCCAGGTCCCCTAAGCAAAGTGAGAGAGAACCCCACTCCAGCCTGGCTCCAAATTATTCTCCCTCCTGTGGTCACTGTCAGCCAAGAGTCACAGGACCCAGCAGTGATCTCTGGGCAAGGGCAATCTCCAGCAGAAGAAAAGGGACCACAGCAGCAATGCAGTCACGTGCGAGAACCAGGACCCACCCCAGACCCGGGAACACAGTATAGAGGGGCAGCAGGCAGAATCTAGGACAGGGATCACAGGGACCACAGGACCATTTGGAGCAGGGTGGCATCATGCTCGCTGGGTCACCTTCTTCGGGAGGCCCGCACTGGGTAGCCCGTCCCTTGCCAGCCTGTGCTCCTGGCCCCCATGGGTCTGGGGAGATGCAGCAGTTCAGTCTCACTTTGACAGCAGTTTCTTCTATTTGAATTCTAAACACATTCTCCTGTCCTACACATCGAAGGAAAGACAAATGATCAAATGGGACCCACCTCCCTCCACCAGGAATCTTCCCTTGAAACCTCCAGGCTCTGAGCAAGCCTCTCTTTGTCCTCCCATTTCCCCTCTCAGTTGACTCCCTCAATTTCTCAGCCACCTTCCCCAGCTCCATCCTCCTTTCCTCTTCCTCTTTCTGTCTAGTGCTTGAAGGACTAGACATCAATTGTCTCTTGCCTTATTGCGGAAGTTTGAGAGAAGGAAAGTGTGGACTCCCTTTCTCTGGAGAACTTGCAGAAGCGCATGGCCCCCCTGTGTCCATGGCTGACTCTGACCTGGGTTGCTCATGCCCCATGCAGCAGGGAGGGTCACCCCACCCCCAATAGCCCAGCAGAGAGAGCTGCTGTCTCTGTGGGTTAGGAGAAGAGGCCATCGCTGGGTTGTGCCTCCAGGAGGTGTGGGGGAGGCATGCATGCCTAATGATCTCCCCCTTACTGGGAAAGAGGAGGGCACTGCTACGGCTGGAGTCCCCAGATACTCTATCTACCCTGTGGCCTGCTCTGTCCAGAGCAGCCCACCTCCTCCCACCCTCCTGAGTCCCCAAGAGGAAGCCCACAACCCAGAGAATCAGGATAGGAATGAAGGGCCAGCGACATCCCCCCTGGAGAGGCTGGGCCTGTGGCAAATTGCCCTATGACAACAGGTTAATTAGATAAGACCCAAATTACATGAGCAAGGCTTGCAAGCCCAGCACTTTGAAGGTTTCATGTTGTCTCAGAGGTGGGGAGGGCTTGGTCTCTAGCTCAGCATAGAGAAAATGACTTCTTGCTCCCAGGCACGCCAAACCCACGAATTAAGCTCTTCACTGCCCATCCACAAGCCCCAGTGCCAAGCACATATAAGGAAGGGCACCTGTTGGTCCTCGCAGCAACCTGTGGAACCCGTGTGGGATTTTGCCTTCCTCCCTCCTGAGTCTGAGTTCCGCCTCCACCAGCAGCATGAGCCGCCAGTTCACCTGCAAGTCGGGAGCTGCCACCAAGGGGGGCTTCAGTGGCTGCTCCGCTGTGCTCTCAGGGGGCAGCTCGCCCTCCTTCCGGGCAGGGGGCAAAGGGCTCAGCGGGGGCTTTGGGAGTCGGAGCCTCTACAGCCTGGGGGGCTCCCGGGGCATCTCCTTCAACGTGGCCAGTGGCAGCGGGAAGAGTGGAAGTTATGGATTTGGCCGGGGCCGGGCCAGCGGTTTTGCTGGCAGCATGTTTGGCAGTGTGGTCTTGGGACCTGTGTGCCCAACTGTGTGCCCGCCTGGAGGCATCCACCAGGTCACTGTCAATGAGAGCCTCCTGGCCCCCCTCAATGTGGAGCTGGACCCTGAGATCCAGAAAGTGCGTGCCCAGGAGCGGGAGCAGATCAAGGTGTTGAACAACAAGTTTGCCTCCTTCATCGACAAGGTGGGTCTGCTAGGACCTGGGGAATCTGTAGGCAGTGTCTCTTCCTGGGATGTGAGCTTTTGTTACAGTATGAGAAACTGAAGTTAAGGATGAAGAGGGACTTATTGTGGACAAGACAGGTATTTTCTAACATCAGTGTGACTTGTGTAAGGTTCCTTGTGTAGTCTTTTCCTAGAAAAGGCAGAGGCAGGTCAATCTCTACTGGCAGGGGCTTATCAGGGTTAGTGGCAGGAGAGCCCAAGAGAATAATCCTGCTTCTTACTCTCAAGGGCTAGATTGGGGCCACTGCTAAGCCTGGGTGTATGCAGATTGTGTGCAGAAAACGACCTCAGGGAGAAGGAATCTGCCCCAGAGTAACCAGGGAAGCTGGCCTCCCATCCATAGCTAGCTGATCTCGTGCACTAGTCATTTGACTGTTGGCTCAGGAGCATCAGGGCTGGTCGTTCCCGGTGGTTCTGCTCAGGGCATATGTTTCAGTCGGCTGAGGCCTTTCTCGAAGCAGAATAGTGTGCTGGGGAAGTCAGACCTGGCTTCCACCCTGGCCCATCACTTACCAGCTGTGTGCTTGGGGAAAGTTGTTTATCCTGTCGGTGCCTCTGTTTTCTCGTCTCTACAATGGAGATAATACTTACCTTTTGGGGTCATTGTCAGGTTTATAAAAGAAAATGCATGGGAAGATCTTGGCACAATGCCTGACACATACTAAATACTCCCAGTGGTTGCTATTGTTACTATCATTTTAATCTCCAGAGAGCTAGGGGAAGGAGAGCATCAAAGGGCTGGAAGAGACCTCAAGGGATCATCCAGTCTAGACAGGCCCCTGACTTTCGGTAGATAAGAGATTATTGCTTCCATTTTATAAGTCAGCAAAAGTATGGAAATGAATGCCATGCCCAAGGTCATCTGAGGGAGAGAAGGTAAGGTTGGACACTCAGCCTCCTGCTTCAAAACCAAGTACTAGGGACTTGAGGGCCATGATGGCTACATCACAGTAACACACTAAGGACAGGTCAGCCCAGGACAAAGCCAGTGGTTGAGACCGTCAATAGCCACCAGAGCACAGTTGTACCCTCGAACCCCCAACTCCTTGCAACTCTCATCTCCTGCTCAAGGGAGGATTCCCTGCTGCCCCTGCTCACCTAAGGGGCCAACACCACTGCTGTGGGTTCTTACTTCTCTAAGTCATTTGGAAGATCAAGGTGTTCTGAGGTATGGGGCTGGGGGATGGGAGTGAACTGAACATTGGCTGGGCTGGTCAAATACCATTAAAGGATGAAGTCTGGAGAAATGGGAAGAAAGACAAACACAAAGATAGTCACTTCTATAAACAAAGGAGGTCTGACTGGGGTGAGAGGAAAGCAGGCTCAAAGGCCTGGGCAGTTCCCAAACCATTTTAGTCTCCAGAAGAATACCATCAGAGAAGGTAGTACATCCTCTCAGAGATCCAGGGGTGTCCAGTGTGTGGCTAGATATGTATTGTGGTGTCCTAGATATAGGGCTTACTCTGTGGTTAATGCTCAGCCTTATGGATATACATGAAAAAGTCAGGACTGGTTAGACTCTAACCGTTACCAAACCAAATCTGGCTGACCTGCTGGAGGCAAGCGGTTTGGTGGCTAACCTTTCCCAACATTGAGTCCCAGACTGTTTCTCAAGGTCCTGTGTTTCTGACTTCAGGGATTCAACCTCATTTAAAGAGTAGTGCTCCTCCTCCCCACCCCAAGCCAAATAAGAGAGGCATATGCAGATCCACCCCCTCTGGTTAGGGCCCTGGCCCAGTGTGGTCATGGTGGCAGCAGGAGCCCCCTCTGTCCATTGAAACAATGGTTCTGAGGAGCAGGACAAGGGGAGGAGGAAGTGGCCATGAGCCCAGTAGAGCTGGGCCTCTCAGGAGTTTAGAATAACTGAAGCTCTTGGGCCACTGAGCCTCGCTGAGCTTGATGTGTTATAAAATGAACAGCAGACCAATCTTCAGAGAGGTCAACCGTCCCAAAGATGAACCCAGCCTGACTCTGTCCTGGCACCTTCAGGCACATCCCTGTCCTGTGCTGACTTGGCTACAGTGGGTTCTGAGCGACTGGATGCATGAGTTATGGGACCCATGTCCGGGTTTAGTCCTGACCCTACCACTTATTAAACCATCAGATCTTGGAAAGAGGCTAAATTTCTCTATGCCTCAGTTTCCTCTCCATTAAATACGGTTAAGGACTCGCCCAACTCATGCAGCTGTTGTGAGGACTAGAGAGCTTTGCGCAGTGCCCTGTGAACGACAGGTGTGACTGTTTCTGTGAGGGCTCAACAGTTTCTGGGCTTCGGATTCCAGGTGCGGTTCCTGGAGCAGCAGAACCAGGTGCTGGAGACCAAGTGGGAGCTGCTGCAGCAGCTGGACCTGAACAACTGTAAGAACAACCTGGAGCCCATCCTGGAGGGCTACATCAGCAACCTGCGGAAGCAGCTGGAGACGCTGTCGGGGGACAGGGTGAGGCTGGACTCGGAGCTGAGGAGTGTGCGGGACGTGGTGGAGGACTACAAGAAGAGGTGAGTGAGAAGGGGTCCCCTGCAGCTCAACAGCTGCCCTGTCCCTCTAAACACACCCTGCCCTTGGGGCCCTGGAAGCTACCCCAGCTTAAAGTTTTTGGAGATGGGGGGCAGTGTCATTGTCACATGAAGCAGAATCACCCTCCGGAACAAAACTCCAGAACTTGCTCTCTGCCCCTCCAGCCTCAGGCCTGACACTTGGGACAAATGTCCAGCTTAGTTAGTTGGACAGTGGTCAGAGGATTGACTCTGGCTCTAGGGTGAGGGAAACCTTGGGTAACCACTATGTTTCCCCAAGCTTCTGTGTCCTCATTGGTAAAAGGCGTTTAAGCCCATCGACCTCCCAGAACTGCTATGAGGAGTAACTCCAGAAACACTCCCATTCAAATGTCGAGGGAGAAGATTGCTTCTTGCTTCCTCTGGGATTTCCCACAGGACATTCACTCTACATGCTCTTTCTTCATTTTTGAAGCTGAACCTTTAACAATCTCTTTCTTCCAAACTTGGTTACCAGATCTCCTCCCTCAGGAAGCCTTCCTTGCCTCGCGGGGCTCCCTGGCCCAGTACTCCACAGCCCCTCAGCACCTGTGCCCTCTGACAGGCATACTACTCCTCATTCAGGGTCTTCCCTGGGCAAATGAGGTTTCTCAGTGAGACGTATTAACCAACCCCGCCCTGGCATTTCCGCAGGTATGAGGAAGAAATCAACAGGCGGACAGCTGCAGAGAACGAGTTTGTGCTGCTCAAGAAGGTGAGGGGGAGGCAGGCCCTGAGTCCAGGCTGCCTGGAACCCGGAGACGCTGAGCCTGCAGTGTGCTCTGCTCTCAGAGAACGTGAGCTGATTCAGAAACAGTGAGGTGAAGGCAGGGAACCGCAATGAAAAACTACTCAGAAGAGAGAATACAAAGGCAGGAGGAGGATGGTCTTCCTGATGTTTCCTATGATTGGGTCTGTCCATAGTGAAGAGCAGCCACGGGTGACACACAGGTTCCCCCTGCGGCCTCAGAGTCTGCTCATACATCACAGAGATGACTGACAACAGCCTGGCTGGGGCCTCCTTCCTTTAGGGGTGCCCATCCCTGCTGATGAGGCAGAGTTTCAGGATGCTCCTTCTTCTCCTTTTCCATGGGCCCCTCAAGGAGAAGAGGGGGGCCACTCACCTGTGCAGGGCACCCAGGCTGGGGCAGCTGTTGCCTCCTCAGGTGCACTGGCAGTGACCAGGGGATGGGGCATCTTTCAGGACGTGGACGCAGCTTATGCCAATAAGGTGGAGCTGCAGGCCAAGGTGGACTCCATGGACCAGGAGATCAAGTTCTTCAAGTGTCTCTTTGAAGCCGTGAGTCTATCTCTCCACTCCACCCTTCTGAGGGCAGCCAGTGGGTAAAACTCTATTCTGGGGGCTGGGAGATCATGGAGCCCTCGCTCTCAAGGAGTTCCCCCGGTTAGTCATTCACCTTCCACCTCGACCCTGAGAGGTTCCTCAATCTCCACCTCTGGGTGGGAAGGAAATGGACCCAGCCCTGGCTCCATGGTGGCAGGAATCTGGGGCCCAGAGGGAACTTGCCAAGTCCAGGGAGCAGCAGCCTTGGTTGGGAACCTCATGTTTGACATCACCAGGATTTGCTCACCTTCTTTGGGGAAGGTTTTTGCCTTTGCCTGTCAAGTCCTGAGACTATCCTTGTTTCCCTGCAGGAGATCACTCAGATCCAGTCCCACATCAGTGACATGTCTGTCATCCTGTCCATGGACAATAACCGGGACCTGAACTTGGACAGCATCATAGACGAGGTTCGGGCCCAGTACGAGGAGATTGCCCACAAGAGCAAGGCCGAGGCCGAGGCCCTGTACCAGACCAAGGTGAGCTGGGCCTGAGAGGGCAGCCTCAGCAAGGACGAGGGCTGGGTCTGATCGTTCCCAGGACAGAGGCAGTGTCCAGTCAAGTGTCCAGTGTGCCCTGTCCCATGACATCACCAACCTGAGACATCAGGTGCTCCCACACCGTGTTTACCATGCTCATCCTTGGCTATGTGCTCTGGGGTCCCCAGTTCCAGGAACTGCAGCTGGCAGCTGGCCGGCATGGGGACGACCTGAAAAACACCAAGAATGAAATCTCGGAGCTCACCCGGCTCATCCAGAGAATCCGCTCAGAGATTGAGAATGTGAAGAAGCAGGTGAGGGGTCAGGTTGCCTGTGGCTTGGGGCAGGTGGGCACAATTGGAGGGGAGATGAGTTGGCTGAGGATGGCAACTTCCCAAAATCTCCACCCATGAGAGGAAAGGGGCCAGATGAGGTCGCTGCCTCAAACATTTAGAGCAGACATCCCTGGGGTATCTCAGTACCTACTCAGCCAAGGACCTCTGTTTTGGACCCCCCTGCCCCAGGAAGCATTTTCTCTCCCCCCAGGCTGAGTGTGGTGCCAGGCGCCCTGTCCCAATCAATGTGCTCTCTTGGCATTGGTGCTTTGCCTGAACTTGTCACACTTCTATAATTGCACCTGTTCATCTCTTCTTCCACTGGACTGAAGGAGGCAGGGAGCTGGCTGCTTTGTTCCCTATTGTTTTTCCAGCATCTAGTATGGTACCTGACATATAGGCTGCAGCCACTGCTTTAGTAGATGGCAAGACAAGGTGCAGGTATATAATTGTTATAGCCAAGTTCCTATAATTGTATCATATTAAATCCTCACAAAGACTCAGATGAGGAAACTGAGGCTCAGAGAGGTTAAGTGGGTTACACAGCTGGTAAGCAGCAGAGCTGTGATTTGAACCAAGGTCTCCTGACTCCGAGTCCAGTGCTCCTCCCACTCTCTGCCAAGCTTTAACACTTAGTAGCTCTGAGACATTAGGAAAGTCACTTGTCCTCACTGTACAGGGTGTTATAAGGACTAGATAAGTTTAGGTGTATAAAAAGCGGATAAAGGGCTGAGTGTTGTGCCAGGCAGATGGTAAGTACTTGGGAAATAGGAGTAGGTCCTGGAGAATCCTCCCCTGTCCCCTCACTGTGGCCCCACGTACCTGGTCAGGCACCATCATCGTAGCTGTAACACCGTATTCCAGTGATCTCTCTTCCCAGACTTTAAACAACTCAAGAGCAGAAAGCCAATATGACTCACTCATTTTGTATCCTTGGCCAAGTAAATGTCTTTGCATTCACTGAAGTGGTGGTGAACTAGCCATCATCTCAGGAGGGCAGGAGGCACTCTATTTGTTATCACCACCAACGTCTAAACACAGGGGAGTGGAGCTAGAGCTAAGGAAGGACTTGCTGATGCCAGAAGGGGCCCAGCCTAGAAGAGGAGCAAGAGGTGTGAAGGCTGGAGGTGGTCATCTCTGCTTGGAATCTCAAAGAATGAGTGGTATTTGCATGTAAGTGCCTCTAATGACCCCTTTCAGTTTTCTAACATCTCCAATTCCCTATTTAGGCTTCCAACCTGGAGACGGCCATCGCTGATGCCGAACAGCGGGGGGACAATGCCCTGAAAGATGCCCGGGCCAAGCTGGACGAGCTGGAGGCTGCCCTGCACCAGGGCAAGGAGGAGCTGGCCCGGATGCTGCGTGAGTACCAGGAGCTCATGAGCCTGAAGCTGGCCCTGGATATGGAGATTGCCACCTACCGCAAGCTGCTGGAGAGCGAGGAGTGCCGGTGAGGGGGGTGTGCTCGGCAGGAAAGGGTTTGGGGGGGGCGGGGGGGGCGCCTCAGGAGAAAGCCTAACACATCCTAACCCAGAAAAGATGAGTTCTTGGGGAGTAAAGGGGCGGTAATGACCGAATAGTTATAATAGTAATAGTTATTAACAATCCCTACATGGGCGTGAGTACTTACTTCATACCAGGCACTGTGCTATGTGGATGAACTCATTCAACACTCACAACCTCCCTGGGTGTACTCCCCCTGCTCCCTAACAAAAAAAAACCTCACTGCTATGTTAAGTCTTCTTGTTTCATGCTCCTTACCTGTCCAGGTACAAGATGAGCTTGCGGAAGATGTTCCATTCTGGTTTCCGCAATGTTCTTGGGAGACAGAAAGGCTCAGTGCCTAGGCCTGGCCCCTGGGAAGTGTGCATACCACCCCCACGTGTGCACCTCACAAGAACTACTTTTTGACTTGGGTTGCTGCCTGGTTACCACAAATATTAAAGGACAGCTCCCCAACTTCTCAGGCTCTGATTGTGCCAAAGAAGACCTGGAATTTCCATAGGTGCCTATAGGGCTTAGAAACCCACATCAGGCTAGTGGAGGCACTTGCTCTGAGGTTAATAGATCGTGGGTTGCAAGATTGCGTGCTCTCACTTTATTTCTCTCCCTAACAGGATGTCAGGAGAATATCCTTCCCCTGTCAGCATCTGTAAGTACTTGTATGTTTGGACCTAAAATTGCAGAATCTGCAGACCGGAAAGGGGCTTAGTCACACCTGTGTGTTGATGAGCAATCTGAGACCCAGAGAGGGAAAAACCTTTGCCTGAGATCACAGAGCCAGATAGCAGAGGCATGGTCAGAAACCAGGCCTCCTGACTTCCAGCCCAGGGTTCCTTCCTGCTTATCACTCCATCTACTGTTCCCAGGGGCTGGCAGCTAGGACCAGAGAGACATGCCACTGGGATGGGGAAACAAAGGACATGTTGCAAGAAAATGAATATGGGTGTAGGTGAGGCTTGGGGAGCCACATCTGCAAGTTGTGATCAGACCTAGGCTAGGAACTTAGAGCGGCTGGAATTAGTGAACCGGGGACCTTGGAGGTCCAGCCGACAGTGCTAGATCTCTGGGTTTCTTTCTTTCTCAGTGGGGCTAAGAGTGTTAAACCAGAGCTTCTGCAAGAGTCCATCTGTGGGACAGTTAGCAGAGAGGGGAGGTTGGGGGATGGGAAATTTAGCGGAAAAGGTTAATAGAAAGGGCAGAGGGTAGTGTCCAGAGTGACAGATAGATACATTGGTGCCGGGACCAAAACTATGGGCTTCTGAGAGTTAAGAAGCAGCCAGAGTGGGTATAAGCTGGGCAAGCCAAGGGCAGGATATGGGTGAAACTGTCTCGGGAAATCGCCCCCCCCCGCCCCGGGACAGAGTCAGCTGTGATTAGAGCCCCCACCCAACCCACTGCTCCAAGAGGAGCCCCCAGCTCTGGCTGAGGGGTGCTGACCGGCTCTTCCCCTGCAGCCATCATCAGCAGCACCAGTGGCAGCAGTGGCTATGGCTTCCGGCCCAGCTCCGTCAGTGGCGGCTACGTGGCCAGCAGTGGCAGCTGTATCTCTGGAGTGTGCAGCGTCCGTGGCGGGGATGCCCGGAGCCGGGGCAGCACCAGTGACTACAAGGATACCCTGGGGAAGGGCTCCAGCCTGAGCGCCCCCTCCAAGAAAGCCAGTCGGTAGAGAGGGCTGCCCATGCCCTCCTGCCACCCCTGTGTCCCCAGCAGGGGCTCTGGCTCCCACACGTGCTCTGCCCAGCCCACTGTCAGCCCCGCCCCCACCCTGCTGGCCCTGCTCTTGTACCCCAGGCTCTGGCCTTGGCCACCTCACTTCTCCTAACCTGTGTCTTCCGGAGCCTGGACAGGTGTGGACGACTAACCCTGTGAAATTCCTCCCTGCACATGCCTGGCATCCTTGGCTATGGTCCCCCAGCCATGCCGTCAGCTCAGACCCTGGTTCCGGGCTCTGGCCCAGCCTCCAACTACTCTGTCTGGGCCCTGGATCTCAGACCAAGGTCCCGCTCACACTGGGACCTTTATCCCGGAACCTGACTGCGCTAGGGGCTGTCTCTCTGTCCAAGAAAAGGAGGACTAAAGGACAAACAACCGAGAGGCCTAGTCCCCACCTAACCCGCTCAGACTCGCAACTCATTCTGAATGAAACCAAGCACAGTGCAGTGTCTCTCTTCACTCTCTGCGCCCAGAAGCAGAGAAGAGGAGGCCCGTTCACTTCTTTCTTCTCATAGGCCCTCCCACTGCATCCTCAATAAACAGCACAATCTGATGGTGGTCTCTCTGAGGATCGCTGTGTACATGGACTCCCCTAGGATGCTCACACGAGCAGGCCCCACACCCTCCACAGACACATAGGGACACACAGAACACATATCACACTAGGTTAATTTCCCTGTAGAGTGGAAATAGAAGCCCCTCCCAGAGCAGATATGGCAGGGGGGCTGCGAACACCACTGGGCTGCAGGGAGAGGAGCATGGCGAAGAGTCTGGAAGGAGGGGGAGGGTTTGTTGGAGAAGAAGGAGTCACGTGGGAAGGGTGTGTGCCACCTGGTTTGTGCCCAATGGCAGAATTGGTCCTGCTCCTAACAGGGACCTGGCCTCTTTCTAAGAACTGGGCCTTCCCTGGAGGGAGGACGGGGGCTTGGCAGACAGGAATCTGCATCTGTTCAACCTTTTCCTCTCTGCTCAGAGGCCTGGCTTCCTGGGGGGTAGAGTGTGTGGGGGCCCCTCACTCTGAGCCTCTCTGCTGGAAAGTTAAGACAGGAAACAAGTTTTTAGAACCTGAGGTTCAACTGGGATGGAGTGAGCTGGGGGTCGGGAAGGCTGTGAATTTCAGTGACTATAGTTGGCACCTCCCCGAACACCTGTTCACCCTGAAATCACTATGGTGGTGGCCAGTCCTGCCCTCTGGTGAGAAGGAAGGTGAGGAGGACAGGTGGGCAGATTCCCCAGTGGCCAGCACGAGCCCACAAACTTCAGCCGGGAAATCCTTGGGGCCCTAGCGGCTTCTGAAGATGGAGGTGGAGAGATTGGAGGAAGGGCTGGGTGGGCTGGGTTGGCGGATAGAACTTCAGAGTGGTGGCTTGGGCTTATGGCAAGGTCACTGAGCCAGGCTCTAACCTCCGACCACCCGGAAGGTGACCTTCAGCCAGAGTCTCCTGGCTGCCCTCAACCTGGAAATAAACACCACTATTTGCAGGTGTGGATGGAAGAAAGAGGGTAGATCAAGACTCAGTAACAAGTTTGCTTTCCTGGGAACAAGGGGAGGAGGCCTGGTGCATGTGTGTGTGTGTGTGTGTGTGTGTTTTCAGAACCGGGTGCAGACACTGCTATATCCTTAGCACAGGACCCACACACACCTGCTGCCTCTGTCCCCTCGCTCCCTTTGCAGCAGTAGGGACTGAGGTTGGATAGCAGAAAGAACTTTCCAGTCAGAGGCTTAGAAGAAATGCTGGATTCACAGGGATGAAGGCTGCTGCTCTGGAGGCTGCTGGTTCATCCCCAGATCCAGGGAGGGAGTGGATAACTCTCCCACAACTCTCTGTGTGCAGGGCTTACAGGGGTCTCCTAGGTGGGCAGGGTTTTCCTGTCCCAAGTCTGTTCTCGAGCAGCAGATGGGGGTGTTGGAGACAGTGGGACTTCCTGCTATCAGTTTGACAGGTCCCAGAATGACAGGGCTAGGCTGGGTGTGGGTTACAGACCAGGCAGGGCTTCGTGGATGATTTTGGGAAAACAGAGGGCCCTAGGGAAAGGGGTGAATGACTATGACTAGCAGGAAGGGTAGGTGGTCACTATGCTAGATGCAGCAACGTGGTCATTTGATTGTGATTACCAAGAGCAGTGGCTCTATACATAGGCTGAAAAATAACCTGGGAACTTCACAGTTTTCTCTGAGCCCCTACCCTAAACCAATTAAGGCAGACCCCTGGGGTGGGGTCCAAGCATTCCCTGGTGTCTTAAAAGTTAGCAGCTAGAACTGAGCACCGCTGGCCAAGAGTGTGAACTTGAGGATCCTGTGGCTGTGTCCATATCCATGGGGAAGGATGGCAGGACCAGTCAGCTATGCCTGCCCTGGCCACCCTGGAGGGAGTGGTGGCACGTATTGCCTCCCTCTTGGTGTCTATTGGCTCTTTACAGTTTACCAGGTACCTGCCTACCCACTTTCTGAGCACAGCACTGGGAGCGAGGGAACACTGCTATTGCCATTTCACAGATAAAACATTGAGACTCAGATCCCCTGCCTCCTTACAACCACCCTGGGATGGAGACGATCCCAAAGGTACCCTGTCCATTGCCTGCCCTTTAGGGGGCTGGGTGGAGAGTGGGTGCAGGGACAGGAGTCTGTCCTTGGTGGTGCCATCCCGCCTGCATCTCCCACTGGGTGGGTTTCAGGAGGAACTCGACTGTAGAGTGAGCGTGGAAGGGGACTCAGGGCTACTGTGACTCCTCGCTCGGCCCTGATACCCTGATACCCTGATGTGGGGCGCTCTGTGCTGCACAGCAGGATCTGCTCTATCTATTTCACCACTGGAGGAGCTGAGACCCAGGCAGGGGCAGGGGTCTCTTCAAAGGTCACCTGGATTGTCAGGGGCAGAGCCAGGCTCAGACCCCAAAGCTCTGTGGCACTGCTCAGCATGGGCAAGGAGGTCATGTCCCCGAGGTGAGCAGGTTGGATAGTCTCAGGAGCAGAGGGGATGCTGAACACATTTTTATCTTGATCACTCAGTTGGGTGGGAGGGGAGTGCAGGTGGGGCCTGAGGCAGCAGGGGAGGGGAGGCAGGGCAGCTGTCTGGGAAGCCAGAGAGTATATCATGTGCAGCCTAGTTGGCTCATTCCCACTCAGTCCTTGCTCCATGAAGCCCAGGAGGAGCAGCCTGTCTAGAGACATGCAAGGGAGGAAATGGAGTTTAAGTTCGCACTACAGTGGGGATGATGCCCATGGCCATTCTTCCCCTCAGTGGGTGGAGGCCTTTAGCAGGAGGGTGGAGTTGGAGGCCCAGAGGAGGAGCTGTGCAGGGGACCAGTTCTCAGGAGCATCACTGGGGCTGCCCTGGGTGAGTTACAGCTGGGCCACTCCTGGTCTCTCCCAGACAGCGCAGGTCTTTGGGGTCCTTGAGTTGTGCACAGCCTGGTTTCCTCTGCTGCCCAGCTGCTTCCTTCTTCCCCCAGGACCACATACAGAGGCTGCGCCTCATGCCCAGTTCCCACACACCTATGCTGAAGCCAAGCCTCAGAAAGGGTCCCGGACAGAGCCCAGCCCAGGCCTCTGACTCCAAACCCATGACTCCTACATGCCACTACTTGCCATAACAATGCCTGCGGGAGCCCCACACCCAGCTAACATGAGGACCATAAGGGCAAAGCCTACTCACAAGCATCCGCAGCACAAAGTGCGGCCCTAATCAGGGAGCTCCCCATGCTGCCGTGTCAGGAAAGTGGCCTGGTGGCCTGGGGCTGAATTTCCCATGGTCCTTCAGGAGGGGACAGACTGCAGACCAAGGCCCAAGACACATCCATGTTCCTAACCATGGCAACAAGCTGCTCCTGGACTGGCTGCGTCATCGTGAGGGGCACATGCATGAAAACATGGCCCAGAGGCGGGAAGCCCAGGCCAGGTTCTAGAAGACCAGAGTCTCTGCTGGGCTTCCTCCGCTTCCTGAAATCCAGGCTGGAAGGACACCAGGGGGGAGATTAATAAAATCAATAAAATCTGGGCAGGAAAATTCACTGAAATGAGATCTCCCTTGACCTGAGTGAGTTGCTATGGGATTTGGGATTGGGGTGTATTCCTGGGGTGCTAACTATAGGTACCGAGTCCCTGTAGTCATGGTTGGGTGAAAGTAAGAAATGAGAAGTGAGAAACTGAGGATGAAGATGAAGTGGGGCACCTTGCACTGAAGGACTGATTGGTGTAAACTAAACTCAGGATGGAATGGGCCGCTTTAAGCGATAGGGTGCTCATCATTGCTGGAGGTGTTCAAGAACAGACTCAACAGCTCTTCAGGGGTATTACAGGGGACTCAAGAGTTGCAAGGGTGGTTTGACTAGACCAACGCTTCTAAAATTATTATTTGCATATCCCACTTCTGGAGATCTTATTATAATGCACCTTATGCTTCAGTAGGTCCACATTGGTACCCAAGGGTCCACTCAAGGGGGTTGAGGCCTCTTGACCGTGACTAAGGCTCAACTCCTTTTTTCATCTCCATTTCCCTCTCCCAGCTCCAGGCCCAGGTACCATCCAGGATCTGAAGGGAAGGAATGGAAACAGGTGTTTATGGCACACCTCCTGTGGACCAGAGTTTCCCTGTGCTGGGCACGTCACCCATGGCACCTCCCCTGTGCCACCTCTCTGAGGAGGATGCTGTTATTCCTAAGACAGAAACATACTAAACCCAGGACCAAAGAGCCAGTGCATGGAGCCAGGATTCCGTGAGGTCATTTTCTCCAAAGCCCACACTGAGAACCACCTGTTTCTGCCCACCCAGCTGCTGTGCCTTTCCACCCTGCCCTGACATCCTGAGGGCTCTCTGCCCATTATCTGTCGGCGCTTCCATCCATCATATTCCGTCATCTGAAGGCTGAAGTCTCTGATTCCTGGGCGCTGGGCTGGGTTCCCTTTCCCCGTGGTTGCCATGTAACCCATCTCAGGTTTCCCTACCAGAGGCTACCTACAGAGACTGTGGCCCTGTTGTCACTGTTCAGTCACAGAAGCCTCTCCTCTTAGTGCTGGGGGCATCAGGGCAGCACCTAATGGACAGCACAGTTCTTTCTCTTGACATTGGTGTGGTGGCCAGTCCAGCCACATCTACAGCCACCCTTGAGTCCCTGCTTCTCATGAGGACCTCCTGAGGAGACTCCAGAGCCCTCATGTTTCACAACCTGGCCTTAGAAAAGTTCTGTTTTCTGTCTGACTGTCACTCTTACAGCTACATGGAACCTGGACTCCCTGTTGAGTATGTGTTACCTTGCCTAGTGATAAAGACTGTTTCTTACCTGCCTCATTAACCCATTGGCCTTCTCAGGGTGGAGGTTCTCAGGTTATGTAGCCTGACCCCAGTTCTCTAAGCACCCTCATTCAACGGTGGCCTTGTCACAACACCAGCTCCATGAGAGAAGATGTTTTCCCAAGTCCAAGTCTCTTCCTTTCTCTGCCTTAGCAATTTCTTGTTCCTCCCATTCTAGTCTGGAATGTAAGCATTGCCCATGGCCAGTGCTGGTGGAAGAGGAAGAAAAAGCCACCTAAAACCAAAGGTGAGGCCACACATCATTCAGAACCTAGATGACCCAGGGAGTCAATACCAGTAGAAAACACGTGTCTTCTAGGAACTAGTGTTTTCTGGTTTGAATAGAATTTGAATAGTCCTGGAAAACAGCCAAATCAAGAGAGAGGTTGCCATGGCAAATCCACAAAACAAATAAAAGGTGGATGATTCATGGCTTTGACTGCCTGAGGAATGGATGGGACAAGTGTGGATTGTGGGAAGATTCTTGTTGACTTTCTCCCCCAGTCCAGAAGGTAGAGTGTCGGGGAAAGGGGCTGCATAAAAGCTAAGGCAGGTTTGAAATAGAGGGTTGGTAAGGACACTGCTCCCTCTTCAGCCAGAAAGATGGGGGTATTCCTTCTGCCACCCTCAGCTGGCAAGTCAGCCTAGGCCCAGCGTTCTCTGAGATCCCTTTGTCCATGGTCAGGAAGAATGGAGGGCATCTTCCCAACTTGGTGGGAGACAAGTGGGCACCACATTTTGAGCATCCTTTATATTTCCTCAGCAGCATAGGCGCCCCGGGATAAATGCCCCAGCTGGGAGAGGTCTGCGGTGAGCACTGAGCAAGCCCAGGACTCCGGGCCCATCGGGTGGGATGTGAAGAGGATTTCAAATCAGTTGTCAGGGTTGCCAGTCTTCTATATTTTTTTAAGGATATTAAAAAGCAAAAATTTCCAGCTACTGCCTTCATCATTTTATCAAGGAAGGGCACAAAGGAAAGATACTCTGTCAGAATAAGTTTGGTCCTTTAGATTAAAATACTTAGCCACACTTATTTTCCTCCATTCACTCCAGATTAGTGCATAGTTCCTGTCTCAGCATTTACTGTGCAACCTCTTTGTATCTGTGTCCTCATCTAAACAATGAGAATAAAACCACTTAGTCAATTGCTTACCATTTGAAAAATCATCGAAAGGGATAGTGAAGGGGAAACTTGCAGAAAAATGGCATGAACTACGGAACGAAGGCATGCTGGGGATCCTGCAGAGGCAATGCCATGTGGGGTGAAGGGTAAGGACTCTGATCCCAGACTCCATCCGGTAGGGCTGTGCCTTACAGCAAGTTCATTATCCTGTCAGTTTCCTCTTCTGCAAAAATGGGAATAATAACAACCTTCTGGCATTGCTGTGGTTGAGACATAACATGCCAAGACCATAATAAATGTTAGCTATTATTATATTGTCGCCATTGTTATTACTGTTATTAGAGACAATGAGAACTACCTAGGAAACCGCGAGTAATTTTTAGAGATTCACTAGAGACTCTGATCCTAATTTGATTTCCCAGCAGCAAGAGTGCTTGTCACCTCCTTTCTTCAGCTTCTATCCCAGACTGAAGTATTTGAGCTCATGTTTTGAAAACTGCCTCCTCCAGGGAGCTCCCCCAGGTCTTATGAGCCCACCACGCTTCCTTCTCAGTCTCTTCCAACCATAATGGAGTTTGTGCCCTGTACTTTTTTCCTGAACAAAACACCCGGAATCTCCTAAAGCCATGCCTTGCCCCTGACATGTATGTGTTGCTAAGTTTGTGATTTACTTTAAACAGGAGTGCTAGTTTGATTCACCAAGTGCCCAGCCTTTCAGCAGTCTCAGTCGAAGAGTAGTTTCCTCCAGAGGACCCTGGTAGGCAGAGCCTGGGAAGTGCCTTGTTTTCTGGGGCAGCATTCAGGACAGAACTCCCCCAGGCTGCCTAGAGGTTTTCGATGAGGGTGGGTACAAGAAACCTACAGAGCTGTGTCCCCAGCGCTCTGAACACCACTCACCCCCACCACACTCCTCTCTGTGCTCACTTACCACCCTGTCTCACTCAGACCTATCCTCCATGGGACTGGGAAGGATCACCTGACAGCCCGGGGGGCCAGGTGTGCCAGTAGTCATCGCCAAAGCTGTCTTTTAGCTGCAAGGGTATCAGGGCAAGAGCAGGCAGGCAGGGCTCTGGCTCAGTGCCAAGCCCGGGAGTAGAATTTCCATGGCTCCGTGATTGACTTTTCAGGGCTGCCGTCTGGAAACTGGGGTTTGAGTCAGGATGGGTGAGGAGAAATGGACTGAAGAGTCTTCCTGAATGAAATGGCGCAGAAGGGCAGGGGGGAGAGGAGGTGGAGGGGCCTCTTTCCACATCTCTGAGCTTTGCAGCTTTGGAAAGTGAAGGATGGAGAGGGACAGTCTGTCTGTGTCCCCAAGGCCAGGGCCTGGGGTGTGCCCTGGGGTAGCAGGAAGGTTGGAGACAGTGTGTGCTGGTAAATGCTTAGCAAGCAGCTCTCTGAAAAAAAAATGTATATTCATTATAAACACACACATATACATATGCATAGATGTAAATATGTATACACACATATTACATATTTATATGTATGTGCATAAGTTTATTGCAAGTTGTAATGATATATACATAACTCACAATTTACAAAGTATGATAAAATATTCACCACTCTTTATTGTAAACCCTGTAACACCACTGAGTCTCATAAAATGTTTTCAGCTGAGTTTTGCTAAGCTTGTATACCCATAACTAACTCATGGTTACACCTGACAAACAAGTCCAGCTCCACCTCGCTCGCTGGTCCATATTTCCATCCCAACAATTAAGCTGGAAGTGAAACAGTGAAGATGGAGTTGGAACTTCACTCGTCCCGCAGTGATGTGAGTGGCCACCTCTTTGCTAAATCAAATGGCAGTTTTTAAATACTGGATGAGTATTTTGTCAGTTTTTTTTACCTGTTCACAATATAATGGCTACAGACACACATACTTTTTTTTTTTTAATATATTTTATTGATTTTTCACAGAGAGGAAGGGAGAGAGATAGAGAGTTAGAAACATCGATGAGAGAGGTACATCGATCAGCTGCCTCCTGCACATCTCCCACTGGGGGTGTGCCCGCAACCCAGGTACATGCCCCTGACCGGAATCGAACCTGGGACCCTTCAGTCCGCAGGCCGACGCTCCATCCACTGAGCCAAACCGGTTTCGGCCATACTTTTAAGTTTAATCCTCGTAACGTTTTCTCCATCACTTAATTAAATCTAGACCAGGGCTGTCAAACATAAGCATAATGCATGCCATATATAGAATTTTAAGTTTTCTGGTAGCCATATTTAAAAAACAGCTGAAATTTGTTCTAATACTATTGTATACTTAACCCAATATGTAAAAAATGTTATGATTTCAACTTGTTATCAATATGAAACTATTAATGATATACTTTTCATGCTAAGTCTTTGAAATCCAGAGTATATTTTACATTTACAACATATCTAAATTTGAACTGCTCACATTTCAAGTTCAGTAGCCACACGGGGCTGGTGGCAACGATGATTGAAAGTGTGGTTCTGGACAATAGACAAAACAGTAAATGAAGATCTGATTGGCAGTATTTGGTGATTCCTTTGGTGTAAATGCTCCCACAATAATGATTTCGAGTTACCAACAAGATGTCACTGATTAGATTTGCAAAGAGATGTACAATGGGGCATGATCACATAGCATTTCCACCACATAGACTCAATAGACGTAAATAACCTACTTAGACAAGTAGGCTGGGGATGAGTGAAGACTGAAGAGGGAATTCTGGAGTCTTAGCTGGTCTGAAGGGGAGTTTGGATCCAGATGTGCTTGCCCCTGTAGCCCTGAAGATTCTTTCTCTGTGGAGAGAGAGCAGCTGGAAGGGGCCTGCTAAAGTGGGGCCAGAGCAGTGGCCCTTGTGACTAAGTATAAGGGTGTTCCTGGATACAGGACCCACATTTAGGACACAGGCTAGAGAAGAACTAGGCATTGAGGCCAAGCTCTAGGTCAAAGGTCAGGAGGATGGATCAGCCAGAGGGGCAGTGCTGAGCCCATCAAGGAGATGGGAAATAAGTACAGAGAGAAATGTGGAAGGTAGGAATAATGATAATAACTATTGTCTATTGAGGGTGTCCTGTATGCCAAAACATGGGCTAGGTTAATTTTTCAAGTTAATATTTCTTATTAAATCCTCATCAACAACTCCATTAGCACCCCCATTCTATATAAGTAAGGAAACTTAGGGCCAGTGAGACTATGAAACGTGCTTAATGTCACCAGCCAGAAGTCTGGTGGGGTCAGCAGCCCCACACTCTCGCACCCTGACAGTGTGCTGGAGAAGGGGGAGAGGGAACATCACTGTGCCCTCTTGTGTCTGCTCCAGGGCTCCGCTCTGTCTTCAGGAGCCAGATCTGAGGCACTGGTGTTGGCAGAGGTGTCCCAGAGAGTAATGACAACAGAGAAGTTGGAGATTGTGTGGGACCAATGATATGGGTCTGGGAGGACAAAGGATAGACTGGGCAGGACTTTTAGACAAGGTCAAGGCCACCTAAGTGTCCGAATGCCCATGTGGTCAGGGCCATCATTAGGCGGTGGCCATTGTGGCCATGAACCTGGTGCAGTGGTGACAGGGAAACTCCTCAAGGTGAGAAACTTTTCAGAAATTTCTCCTAGGTCCTTCATTTGGTCAGTGAGAGTGGTTTCCAACATCTCTAAATAGGTGCTGCCTATCACAGGGGAGGGAGGGTTGGGTGACTCTTCCCTGACACACTCCTGGGCCGAACCACCCTACAGCCCCAGTTGTTTTGTCTGCCTGGTCAGAAGCTGCCACTTGCTACACTCACCCTCTAGGGCTGTAATTTGGCTTTCTACGTGCTCATTTGTGGTTTGCAGACACTTGATGATATAATTACAGAAATGGACTTGCCACCTCCCTGACTCTGGGTCAGGTGTACTTGCTGGTCAATGTGCAGCTGTACATTCTGAGGATGAAAGAAGCTCAGGTATTGCCCCTTGCCCTGCCCCTTGCCCCTCCTAGGTGCCACAGAGGGGGCTCTGTTTCATGGGAAATGAGGTCTAAGAGCAGAGAGCAAGGTCTGGTCTTGCAGCTGGAGAATAGATGCCAAGAGCCAAGAACCAGAATCTCTATTCCTATTCCCCAGGGCCCTGGAAGAGGCCTGTGAGGAAGGAGTCTGGGCAGGGGCTTGAGGAGGGGGACAGGTGAGCAGGGAGGGGCCCTGGAACATAGCTCACTCCCTGCAGACGTGTTAAAGCTGTGTTTCCCAAAGCAGAGCCGACCAGCACTGCTGGCACACAAACTCATCCCAGGCTCTATCGCAGCTGCTTTACAGTCCTGGCGTTTTACGGATGTGCATCAGAAAAGATGGCATTCAGTAGTTAACAAAGTTGTCTTATAATAACAAATATATTGGATAAACTCACAAGCCAATTTAAATGAAAAATATTAAAGAAAATAACAATACAGGTGGCTTGTGGATTTAGGCAAAATCATGAGGGTGGCACTCGAATGACTGTCGTTTGGGAAATATTTAAGGGGTTGTAACCATATTAGAGAGGAGCAAAGAGGCACTGGCTGGAGAGGCCAGATCCCTACATGCGGTTGGGCAGGCCTCGAGGCCTGCAGCCAGCTCCGGAGGGCTGCGAGAAGGGAAGTGGGACAAGCTGCTGCAGTGTGGCTTGCTGGGGGTATACCCACATATTCTCCCTGAGGGTCAGTGTCCTCTGAGTTACAGAAGGGATGACTAAGAAATGGCCCCAAACAGAGAAAATTTTTCAAAGGAGTAAGAGGAATTGATCCTGTTTTTCAGAAATCCATAGAACAGAACCACGACTGAGAAGCCAATGTTGGAAGGAGGCCGATTTCAACTCACAATGAGGAAGAACTTGCTTCTAATGAGAACTGTCTGAAAATGGGCTGGTGGATCTGAGGAGAGGAGAGCTCCCCTCTCTGACCTGCAGTGGGGCTGCGGGATGGCACCCTCTCTGGTTCCTCCCAGCAAGTACAGTGTGACCTTCCAATGAGGGAAGGCAGAAGGGAGACAACTTCTGAACACCTATTGTGTTTGGAGACAGGCTGCCACCAGGGGACTGGGGGCCAGTGCTCCCAGGGCCTACCCATCTGCCCCAGGGAAGATGCTTAATAGTCCAGTTGAAGGCCTATTCCAGGTGCTGGAAGTGGAGTGAAGGAGAGCAGGGAGAGTGAGGCTCTGTGAAAGGTGAAAGAAGGTGCTCCTTCCCTCAGCCCTCAGGGGATCTGTGGATGCAGACCCTGCCTCAGACATATCAGGATTCTTGTTCATGGAAAACCACCACACCCTGGATCCGAGCATATCAGAGTGAAGAATGTGGCCTACCTGCTGCCAGCCTGAAGCTCAACTGGAATCCTGGAACCAGGACGAGGCAGGTAATTGATGGTGCTGGAGGCCTTGGAAGATGCCTGTCCCACTGACTCAGAAGGTGGTGCCCAATTGGGTAATCTGAACCCATTGTTAGGGAGTTAGAACATCCATGCTGAATTGGTTTCCTCAGGGAGTGAACCCAAAATATCACTTACTCTGCTCCTTCTACTTCTATCTGGGGCTGTCCACCACCAGTGGGAGAGCTGTAACCCGTGCTCATTTCCCTGGAGGGATGTGGAGAAGTCACGGGCTGTGGGAATCCTCATGAGGGTATAGGGTTAAGCGGAGGGCAGAATTCCTGAGCAGCCCAGAGCTATTTTCAGGTGAAAGACTGTCTTTAGCTTATGCTCCCAGCTGAGGTCATTATGAGATGAACTCATTAGGCATGACCCTGTTCTCCTCCAGGAATTGACCTCTGTCAAAATTCCAACACAAAGAGTGCTCTCTGCTCTTACAAACCAAGAAAACTATGGGCCTTTGGGAAGATAGACAGAGCCTGTTCTGTTTGGGGTGAGCCCTCAGGGGACTGTTTAGAGAAAGGTGAGGCTGATTTCCACTGCCTCCCTCACAAGGAGCTAGACCACTGGGAAATGTCAGCATTTGTTCACCAGCACAAGGTCCTCAGGGAGACACGAATCACGGTGTCACATTCCAGGACACATTCCTCACCATCCCACAGGGACTCATCCTTACAAACTACCATCTTTCCTTTCTTTCTTTCTTTCTTTCTTTCTTCTTTTTTAAAAAAAATATTTTTATTGATTTTAGAGAGGAAAGGAAAATGAGAGAGATAGAAGCATCAATAATGAGAGAGAATTATTGATTGGCTGCCTCCTGCACTCCTCCTATTGTGGACTGAGCCCACAACCCAGGCATGTGCCCTTGACCGGAATTGAACCCAGGACCCTTCAGTCTGTAGGCCTAAGCTCTACCCACTGAACCAAACCAGTTAGGGCCCCTCTTGCTTTTTTTTTTACCTCACTAGCATGAAGATCTGTAGCTAACAGCAGGAGATAGGAGGAGAACCCAAGGCAGACAAAGGTAGCAATGGGGGAAATCAACTGGCCAGTAAATGATGCCACCAAGAGACCAATCCCCTCCAAGAAGCATAATGAAGCCTGGCAAAGTGGGGTGCTCTTCATCAAGCAGCCTGGGTCCACCCTAAGAAGCCAGGCCCAGGATGGCGCAGGAATGGGCTTGATGGCTCACTCTCATCAAGTAGTAATCGAAGGATGGGTCTAACTCCAGCCTGCATCCTTCCCACCCTCAGCCAATGAAGGAGCACTTGTGCCTGTCAGTTCACAATGGACACTGCTCCTGCTAAGCCTTGGAGCAAGGAAATTCAGAGAGGTCAGGAGGGAAAGGCCAGTGCTGAGGAAGGCAGACTCAGGGGCCTGTGAACACCTGTGGACAGAAAGCCAGAATGCATACAGACCCTGGGACAGGAAAACATGCATCCATCAGAAGCTCCCCAGTAGATGGTGAATGTGGCCTATTTACTGTTTTCCATGGACCTAGTCCAGGGACTGGTGGTAACATGTGTAATGGGCACATAAATGAGATGAAAAGTGAGCCTCTGCAATGGGAAGCTTTTGGAGGGGATCTGTGAGGAGCAGAATTCAGGAAGCAGGAAGGGCCAGCAGGGCTGGGTAGAGGAGGCAGGGAAGAGAAGTTGGGAGAGGGTAACCTGGGTGTGGAGGATGCAGAGTAGATTCCCTTGGCCAAAGCAGACTCTGGATAGAGATGGTGCACTTATTGCCTGTTTCTGCTGTAAAAAGTTTTTATTATCTCAGAGATCTGGAGATCAGAATTTGAAATAAATATCAGTGGGCTAAAATCAAGGTGTTGACAAGGCTGCATTTCTTCTGGAAGCTCCAGGGGAGAGTCCCTGCCTTTCCCAGCTTCCAAGGCTGCCCACATTCCTTGTCTCATGGTTCCTCCCTTCTTCAGAGTTGGCAACAACGATGAAGTTCTTTTCATATGGCATCACTCTGACCTCCTCTCTGCCTCCCTCCTGTACATTTAAGGACTTTGGGATTACATTGGGCCCATTTAGGTAGTCTAGGGTAATTCCCCTATTTTAAGGTCAGCTGATTAGCAACCTTAATTCCTTCTGCAGCCTTAATTTCCCTTTGCCATGTAGTAAAATGTATCCACAGGTTATGGGGATTAAGGTTTGGATATCTTTGGGGGCCATTATTCTACTACTACATTTGGTAGGAGGGTTGGTGAGAAACAGGGACCCAGAGGAATGAGGAGATGAGAATAAGGATAATAGGTAGCTACTGTGTGTTCTTGAGCAAAGAAGGGCTGTGCTTCACTCGGGGAATAGAGATAACCTCAATTCCCAGGGTCAGCGTGAGATCATTTTCCAGACTCCAAACAATGAAGCCATGTTATGTCTGAGGTCTTGCAGACCATAACGTACTATTGTTCTCTGCTTAGGGCAGTGTGCCAACCTGCAGGAGGCCATGACTGGTGCCAGACTGAGGGGGCCCAGGATGCCCAGGTCAGCTGGCAGCTGGATAAGTCATGATGTTTTGGCTGTGAGGCACCAAGTGTTTTCCTAGCCCTGGACAGTGAGGCTGCCCCTTCTGGGGAAGGCCTGGAGGGTGAGGAGGCTGATGGATCAGACAAGCCCTTGGGACAAACTCAGAAACCGGTTGGGAGTCCTGGACTGCTGAGGAGAAAAGCAGGGTATGGTGGGGGTGGGAGGAGGGTCATTGTGAATGGAGCTTTGTTCACTCCTTGGCACATACCCTGCCTGGGAAGGCTGATGGCTAAGTGAACACTAGGGACTCAGAGATCCAGAGAGGTATGAAGTTCCATCTTGCGGGGACAATGGCAACGATGACCCTAGTGCAGTGGTTCTCAACCTTCTGGACCTTTAAATACAGTTCCTCATGTTGTGACCGAACCATAAAATTATTTTCGGTGCTACTTCATAACTGTAATGTTGCTACTGTTATGAATCATATTGTAAATATCTGATATGCAGGATGGTCTTAGGCAACCCCTGTGAAAGGGTCATTAGACCGCCAAAGGGGTCGCGACCCACAGGTTGAGAACCGCTGCCCTAGTGGTACCTCCAGAATTTCTTCATCGGTGGGCATGAGGCTTAGAGGCTAGGATCTAGTTAGAAAGAAGCTATGGAGTGGCAGACCTGTCTCAAAGCTGTTTGCAGTGGAGCACACGGTTTTCATTTAGGTGGTCTCTTTAGATGAGGATGCTTTGATGTGTGGGTTGCTGGTGGAGATTATTGGGGTGGTGGGCGCCCTGAAGAGCCTGGGGCATCACCACTTATGTTCTGGTTGAGAACATAGGCTCTAGGAACAACCAGACCTGGAATCAAATATCAGGCTCAACACTTATTAGCTGCGTGACCTTAGATAAAACACATTTCCTTTCTGAGCTTCAGAAAACAGGGGCAATAATAATGCATTAATACCATTGGATAATGTGAGAAGCGAATAAAACAACGCATATTAAAGCTTAGCACAATCTCAGGCACATAGTAAGCACTCCAACTGCCATTTATTTCAAAGAGGGACTGGAGGAAATCAGGCCCAATGTTGCCAAAAGAAATGAGGTTGCATGTCTGAATGAAATGGGGTTAATTTCTTTTCAGAGTGGGAGGCAGCCTCGTGCAAGGAGATGGTCTAATCCCCATGAGGCCACTGGGTAGCTTGGTCCATCCCAAAGGATCAAAAATGCCAAATAACCCCCAGGCTGGGCTGTCCCCTATCACCTTCTCCTTTTCGTGGCCTCTACTCATTCAGAGTAAAGTTCTGTGGGGCCCTGTCTGGGTGTCTTGGCCATAGGGAGTTTTGGGTCAGGAGAGATGAGAACTAGAAAGAAAAAGGCTGAACCAAGACTCTGGACCACACATGAGGTGTTGCGGGGTGGTCATCAGAAACTTCTTGGCCATCGGGAAGAGATGGCCACAGAGGCCCCTAGGCCTTTGCCCTGTGTCTGGGGAAGTAGGGAGAGGAGTGACAGTAAGTGATCTCCAACGTTCATGGCCAGAAACGTTGTAGAGGTGACTCCAACCCACTGGAGTTTTCTCCAGAGTCTGTGGGTTCTGACAGTCCAGAGAGGCGAAAGGTCTCCCTAAGGATCCATCCACCACTTCCGCTCAAGGTAGAGCTTCCTGTCCCCCGGGTTACAGGAAGATGCTGAGACACACTGACTGCCAAGTGGCATCTAAAGCCCTCTGGCCTCACAGGCTGGCAGGAGACCAGAGCCACTGTTCCAGTCCTTCTCTAAAGGGTCAAGTCAGGGTCTTGGTAACTGAACTATGGTGAAGACAAGGGCTTTTGGAGCCCCACTTGCCTGGGTTAATATCTAGGCTCTGTCACTTACCAGCTACTTAACTTCTTTGGGCCTCAGTTTCCTCATCTGTGAAATAGGGATAATGATAGGTCCACTTCATGAGGCTGTAAAGATTAAATGAATTAATACATCCAGAACTGTGCCGGGTACATTCAGAACAATGTAAGTGCGGCTGCTGTGTCATCTCCTATCACATCTTAGAGCACACCCTGGCACTGGCGCATGCCATATTTTGAGCTGCGTTGGGATTAGGGAAAGTCAAGTTTCAGAAAGGTGCCCTGTCCAGCAATTGTCAGACACATTTCCTCAGCCACTTGGAAAAGACTGCCTGAGAATGCATCTGCGTCTCTGCCTCATGTTTTGTGGCAAGGAAGCCAAGACAGAGAGATGGTGAGAAACAGAGACAGAAGAGAGACAGAGCCAGCGCTCCAAGTAACTGCCTCATCCTAGCATGAAAGCAGGGAGTGGGTAAGTCCTGGGGTGAGGGTGTGAATGGACCCGTCTCGCTAGAGGTGCAGGGTTGAGGCTGATCAGCCATGGAAACCCAGGGACTGGTGGTGGCATGAGGGCGACGGAAGCCTTTGAAAACTGTTTCAGGAGATATGGATTTGACGGTGGACTTCCAAACACTGAGTCATGTGTGAATTATCACTCCTTTTATCAGTTGATTGGAGTGGGGGGTAGGGAAGGGGAAAGATAGAAAGGGGATTCCACCACCCATTCCTTTCCCACCTGTGTCAGCACCCACAGGCAAGCGCCTTAGGGGAATGGGCCCTGGTGCTGACTTTGGCTCAGAGGCTAGTCTCCGCCCAGGAAAGGCCCAGGTCAATGCCAGAAATTCTCAGGGCTCTGGGCAGGGAGTAGTGAGAAGCAGTAAAGCCTCATCCCCCATGAGAGCCGCTGGTCAGCCGTCTGATACACACAGGCCTTCCACACGGGCCTCAGGAAGTCATTCTCTGAAGGTGACGGAGACATGCAGCCTTGGAGTGGGACTGAGTGGCTCTTGCTAAACAGCCCAGGCAAGGCAGTGCAGGACAATGGATGGCATGCAGGACAGGACCAGACCTAGCCCTGGCCCTGAGCCTGCCTCGCTGAGGGATTTGGGGTTGGGGCTTTGTCTCTCTGAACTCTGCCTCTTCCTATATGAATGAGTCACTGAGGGACATCTGGACATGGCTGGGAGGGGATGGGGAGGAATCAGTCAGGCCCATAGGAAAGAGGTCATGGCTTGCCTTGGATGGCTTATGGTAGGGATCCTCAAACTTTTTAAACAGGGGGCCAGTTCACTGTCCCTTAGGCCGGTGGAGGGCCAGACTACAGTTTAAAAAAAAAACAAACTATGAACAAATTCCTATGCACACTGCACATATCTTATTTTGAAGTAAAAAAAAAAAAAACGGGAACAAATACAATATTTGTATTTGCATGTGGCCCGTGGGCCGTAGTTTGAGGACCCCTGGCTTATGGGCACTGAGTTTCTCCCAAAACCAGGTCAGAAGGATTCCCTAAGCCAGCCTTTCCATGGCCGCCCTGTCACCAGGTGAGTGGTATGGGTTACTGTCCTGGGCCTGGAAAGGAGATCTAGGAGGAGACCCAGCTCTGTCCTCAGACCCTTCGTCACCCCCTCACCACCAACAGGCCTGTCCCATTCACTACTGTACCCCCACTGTGGCAGCCCAGTACATGGCACCCCACAATTGCTGAAAACACATTTCTCTCTCTTATGCCTGTTGCCTTTGATGCCATGTCTCTCTTGGAAACGCTAACCTATTTTCTTTATTTTTTTAAATTGATTTTTCTTTTTTAGAAAGAGAGAAACATTAATGGCCCCCAGTGGGGATCAAGCCTGTAACCCAGGCACATGCCCCAACTGGGAATCGGCAACTCTTCGGTGCACGGGACGGCGCCCAACCAACTGAGCCACACCAGCCAGGGCAAAGCTAACCTATTTTCCCAAGCCCTCGACAGTGCTGATTGGTCCCAGTGGACAGCGATCAAGGCCCGCAGTCTATGTGCCTATGTGACATGGAAAGGAATGTGCAGCTGGGCCAGGAAGGTGTCCGTTTGTCTGCAGGTCTTCTGAGGCTGACCCTGGGAGCGGCAACATGTCCCGCCTCAGGGCAGTCCTCTCTTTTCTTCCCGGTCCCTAACCCAGTCACTGCCTGCACTGACTCACCCCGTGTGATTGGAGCTCACCCACAGCTGAAAAGAAAGTCAGATGGGAACCAAACTCTGTCCCCTGCACCTTGCCCTAAAGCTACTCGGGACAAGGACACGGTGTGCCAAGCAGAGGCTCTGAGAGGGCAGCTCCAGTCTCTCCCTCCACCTTCCCATCCCTGTTGTGGCTCCGGTGGCGGGAGCAGCAATGGGCAGGGAGGAAAGGAACATGATCTGGTGAAGAATGTACTCACACTCCCTTGCACGCCTCCGACACCACAGTCATCGAAGCCGGTATAAATGAATCACGTCCCTGCCTCTCCATTGCAGGGAAAGGCTGCACATTTCCAGAGCACCAGGCACCACATGGAAGGACCAAAGCAAATGCCAAGAAAATGGTAAAAGCACTTTTCTTATTCACCATTTTAGGTTTATACATGCACAGTTTGTAGGAGCCTGGCCTGTGGTAAGCCCCAAACCGGCGTTTACTAAGAAAGATAAAACCACCCTCCCTGAGAAAGCAAAGGGCAGAGGCTTTTTCTGTATTTACTTTTTTTAGTTCCTCTAATTAAAGTATTTGTTGATTTCCAGCCCACAGTTTCAACCCACTGAGGGGGATTTTTTTAGGACTTTGGTATGCCATTGGCAAAACACCTTCATGTGAGGGAAGAACATTCCCCAGACTTGCAGGGACCTGCTGGAGGGAGGCTGAGTGCTCTGCTCTGCAGTCTCGCCCCACAAGTGCTAATCGCCTGCTATATCTGAGGGGTGGGGGCCAAGGCTACTCCTCATATCCTCTTGCATATGTACCCCACCCTTCCTGCCCAACCCCAGCCAGCTCCAAATGAAAATTCCAGCCTGCAAGGCCTCCTCTGATGAGCCCAGGGCCCTTCCCTTCTGCGCCTACAGATTGCTTATCTCCCAGCACCGGGGTGGAAAACTGCAGTGAGAGGCTGGGATACTAGGATGTGTCCAGGGTCCCCACAATTCAAGGAACAAGACAGGCCCAGAGTGGGCCGGCTGTCTCTTGAACCTGTGCTGTGACCCACGATTTGTGTGAAGGCCTTGCACAGGAAAATGCAACTCAAGGGCCCACTTGTTACTGGGACCCACAGAACAAGCAGAAGGGTGCCAACTCCAAAGCCCACCTGAGCCTTGGCAGCGGTGGGGTCTGAAAGTCCTAGAGAAGTTGCTGGGGTTCCCAGCATCAGAGGGCAGCCTTGGCCAGACATGGCACATGAGAGAGGGCGAGGCCAGTGGTCGGCAAACTCATTAGTCAACAGAGCCAAATATCAACAGTACAACGATTGAAATTTCTTTTGAGAGCCAAACTTTTTAAACTTAAACTACATAGGTAGGTACATTGTTATTAACTTAATCAGGGTACTCCTAAAGCTTAGGAAGAGCCACACTCAAGGGGCCAAAGAGCCGCATGTGCCTCGCGAGCCGCAGTTTGCCGACCACGGGGCTAGGGTATCCAGCTCCCCAGTCCACAGAGGGCCAGTCTCCTCTGTGGCACAGCCACTCTGAGAATCCTGCCGAGATCAAAGCTGGGACCCAGAGCTGGGTGTGGGCAGAAT
>NW_006285917.1:1999993-2001135 GCF_000327345.1 Myotis davidii
AATTCTTCCCTCAACTCCCCCCTGAGGCACAGGTTTTGTGAAGAGTTGCTGGGGCTCGTGCTGCTCCACCTGCCCTTCCCCATCCTGCTGCTGCTGGCTCAATACTGGCCGTGGGGCTGCCAACCATCGCCCTGGGAGGAGGTGACTCATGCCTCAGCTATTGCTCCCACTTTTGATCTGCAAAGATGAGGACACTGCAGCTTTCTTTCTTTCTTTTTAATATATTGATTTTTTACAGAGAGGAAGGGAGAGGGATAGAGAGTTAGAAACATCAATGAGAGAGAAACATCGATCAGCTGCCTCCTGAACACCCCTTACTGGGGATATGCCCACAATCAAGGTACATGCCCTTGACCAGAATCGAACCTGGGACCCTTCAGTCCACAGGCTGACGCTCTATCCACTGAGCCAAACCGGTTAAGGCGACACTGCAGCTTTCATTCTCTCCTGGAGGGGGACATGGTGGCTGGGACTAGAGAGGGACATGGTGGCTGGGGGGTCCTAGTGGGCTCAGGTGCAGAGTGGCTTCAGGGCAGGGATGGGGGAAAGGAATGAAGGGAAGCCCAAAGAATGAAGAGTTGTGAACTCTGTCCTCAGAGGGTGCCCAGGCTGAAAGGGACAAAAGACCTGCCCTCTGGACATGGATCCAGGGACAGAGCAGGGGGGACAACACTCTGGGACTCAGCATGGGCTGGGCAGGGCCTCACACAAAGATCTAGAGACGGAGTAGAGGGAGATGACCTATATCTGTCAGTTTCATTTAAAAAGTGTTTGCTGAGCACCTCCAGTGTGCAGGGGCAGCCATGTGAAAGTGAGCAAGCTGTCTCCCTTAACCTTGGGAAATGTACTGTCCTGTGAGACCTTGAGGACATGGGCAAAACCACCTTCTAGCAAGTGTTTGCGTCACT
Source organism: Myotis davidii (assembly GCF_000327345.1). NCBI lineage: Eukaryota > Metazoa > Chordata > Mammalia > Chiroptera > Vespertilionidae > Myotis > Myotis davidii. The sequence goes on from NW_006285917.1 coordinate 2,000,902, forward strand.
ATTCCATACCTCCTCTATGAAAGGCATGCAGGTTGAAGTGGCAAATCCTAGGAGGGAGCTCTGGGCTTGCATTGCAGAATTTGCCTAATCCTTGCCCCATGGATGCTTGGACCAGTCGGCTCCCTGCCTGGTCTGGGAGGTGCGTCCCTGTTTAGAAACACTGCCCCTCTTCTCTGTCCCTGCGCACCTCTGTGAGGAAGGCCAGGGCAGTCCTCCTGCCCCCCTCCTCCCCCC
>NW_006285917.1:2001167-2023964 GCF_000327345.1 Myotis davidii
ACGACAGCTCGCCTAGCCTTGCACTTGTCTTTTGTGGATGAGAACAATGATGCCTGGTGCAGTTAAGTCATGTGTCCTGCCAAGTCTTGGTAACTGCCTCTGTGGGTACTGGGTGAGCTCCATGTAATCCCTCTGCTCCTGCCACAGTGAAAATTCCAGGCTGGGGTGGGACGCTCCCACACTGCAGTGTGCAGTGCCTCCCCCCGTCCCACCTTAGGGGAGCCTCTCCATTGTTTATAGCTGTCCAGGTCTGGCATTGTGGGAGGCTGCCCTGCCTGCTGCGAGGGAGGGTTCCCACAAAGCTGGACAGAATAGTGTTGCTGCCCCCCCCCCGCCCCCTTGCCACCCACACACCATTGGTCCCCATTATGTGAATCGGAGCCTGGCAATCTAGTGATCCCCAAGCTGGGAGGAGGAGGAATGGAGAGAAGAAAATGTCCCGGCATCTCAAGAGGGTGGAGCTTCCCCAAGGGCAGTGGGGACAACACCCAGTACCTGCGTGTGTGGGACATACCCTGAGGGTGATCTTCCAGTGGAGAGAGAGAACTCATGCTAGGAGTCCCCAGACACCTGCTTCAAGCTCGCATCGATGCTGTCAGGGGCCGAAGAGCCCCTCATATGTCTCAGGGACCCTAAGACACACATCTGTTCCCTGAAAGGCCACAAAGTGTAAAATTGGTGAACTCATTAAAATTCATCTCTGAGAGTCTCAAGAATTTTCCAGGCAGGGAGGCAACCTAACCTCCTTGCCCAGAACCTGTAAGGTAGCTTGGGCCATCGATCTGTCTGTCTGGATTTACCTGTCCACAGCTTTCCCATCACAGCCCCTGGTGAGCAATCACAGCCCCAGCAGCTCCAAGTCATTTTCCCACAGTGGTGCCTTCCTCAAGGCCAAGGACAGGCCCTGACTAGAGATTCCAGAGCTCAGGCTGGGTCCCCACTCTTTTACTCTTCAGAACATAGCCTCTCAGCTCTGAGGCTTCCAAGCCCTTCCCACCCCACTCCTACCTCCAGCCCCACCCAGGGGTGCCCCCCATAGCTCTTCATGACCCAAGTGCTGCCTGAGAGTCCTGCTTCTGTTTGGTGGAGGCAAAGAGGTGGCTCCATTCAGGTCTGTAGCCGAAAAGAGGAGGTGTGGTTTAGGGCAGACATTTGCCAAAGCCTAACAGACCCCTCTCCTCCACCTGGTGCCACCGCCCACCCAAACAAGCTTTACAGAAGATCTTACAAGGGGCCTCCCTCAAACAACTGGGCAGGTGGTTATGCCAGCTCCCTGTACCCCTATCCTGCTCTGTCTAGTCACACTGGCAGGACAATCCGAAGACTGAGAATTCGATTTTCCATTGCCCTGGCCCTGAAGAAGACTTTGGGCCCGGGCCCAGAGAAAGCGCAGCAGTTCCCGCTGTTTGAGCGGGTGGTTCTCCGTTATAACAGGCCGGCGGATTCTCAACACGTTCCTGATGAGATTAGAAGCTCCTGCAGGTATGTGTTTGTGGCGGCCCTCAGCCTGTATCAACAGATACTCGATGACTCACTTCTTGCCTAGTGGCATAACCCAGGGCTTGCTGGAACACACCTGGGGGGCTGGGAGCAGGCAGAGCAGCTCCCCCTGAAGAGGGACGTGACTGCCAGGATGAGTCTCAGGACTTCTGTGAGAGATGGCAGGGACCCCTGGGTTCGCTCACCCTGCAGGGTCCTGCCTAGGCCCAAGTGCCAGGGAAAAGGTCAAACGCCACAGAAAATGATGAATTAGGAGGAGCTGTGGAGAGATGTCTGCCCCTGCAGAGAGCAGAGTGGTACAAACCAGGGACTGAGCGTGGGGCTCAGAGAGCCTTTCTGGCCCGAACCTTGCAGGAGAATCTTACCTTGGGCTCAGGGATGACTGTGCCTCCCCCAAGAAAGGAAGTTCTGCAGTAAAGACTAGCTCTATTTTCCTCCAGCTCATAGCTGAGATATCAGGCCATAGGTGCCTGCCAAGTGCTGAAAATCCTTGCAGCAATCTCCTGTCTGGAAGAGTGAGAAGGGCAGATGACTGCAAGTGGGGACGCACTTTGTCCGTCACTCACGGGCAGTGCATACTGTGCTGGGTGGTTTACAACGCCCCTGGTCCTGTAAGAATCCCTCGGGACATTGGCCAAGTGCCCCCTTGCTTCCTGGCATCCATCTTGGGCTGTTCCCAGCCCTGGGCCCCCAGGGGGAAGTGCGACTTGCTGCCAAGGCATCAGTGCTGCAAGGCAGGGTTATTCCTAACTGAGTGGAGCCTGCCAGGAAGACAGCGTTTGCACCCGCACCATGTGCAGGTGTGACGGTGAGCTCACAGCTGCCCCCCCAGGCGTGCCCAGCGCACTTAATCATTTCACAGCTCAACAACTGTCCCGCCCAGCCCTGTTCTAGTATAAAAGGGGGAGTGCAGGTCTGGGTAACAGAGCCACCTCTGCATCCTGCTGAGCTCTATTCTCTCTAGCACATCCCAACCTCTAGTGCTTTATCCTCTTGCTCCTCCAGGAACAAGCCATCATGTCTCGCCAGTCAAGTGTGTCCATACGGAGTGGGGGAGGCCGCAGCTTCAGTGCCGCCTCTGCCATCACCCCGTCTGTCTCTCGCACCAGTTTCACCTCTGTGTCTCGATCCGGGGGTGGTGGTGGCGGTGGCTTTGGCAGGGTCAGCATCCGGGGTGCTGGTGGAGCAGGAGGCTATGGCAGCCGGAGCCTGTACAATCTGGGGGGCTCCAAGAGGATCCCCATGAGCTTTGGTAGCTTTACAACCCTATCTCCTAACGTTAGTGGATATGGCTATGGCTTTGGAAGTGGAGCCAGGAGCGGATTTGGTTTTGGCGGTGGTGCTGGTAGTGGCTTTGGGTTCGGTGGAGGTGGGATCATAGGAGGCTTGGGCTTTGGAAGTGGCGCTGGTGGCCCTGGCTTCCCCGTCTGTCCCCCTGGAGGCATCCAAGAGGTCACTATCAACCAGAGTCTCCTGACTCCCCTTAACCTACAAATCGACCCCACTATTCAGCGAGTGCGGACTGAGGAGCGGGAGCAGATCAAGACCCTTAACAACAAGTTCGCCTCCTTCATCGACAAGGTAGGACCCAATCCTTTGTGAAAAACCACTATGAGTGTGGAACAAATACCAAAGAAAGTAGAAAGAGGAACATCTTCTGACTTTATGCAAATGCCCTCCTAGTTTGCTGTGAATGTGTTTCTACTTGTTTCTGTCCCAGAGTTGTGGCTCACTTTCCTAACTAGACTGGCAGCTTGGAAAATAGGGTCTTAGTTCTTCCCGTTTAATTACCCCATACGGGCTCCTTGATTACTATTGGGCAAAGAAAGGAATTCTGTGCTTCATGCAATGGGACTGCTTGCATAGGAAGGTGGATGAGTTCATCGAGCAGTAGCCTGAGTGCCTTCACAGCCACCACTGCACTGGGCCCCACTCTACCCAGCCGTGCCCAGTGCTATCTGTGCCCTGGATAAGTGCCCTGTCTCCCCAGGAGAGTGAGGTTAGGTGCTTCACTCTGTGCCTCCCCGCCTAGGGTCCAGCGCCAGGGATGGCACATGGGAAAGGTTTAGGAGGAGAGTATGAGAAGGGAGAGAAGCTGGCAATGATCACTGAGACATGAAATCCAGGTTTCTCCATCTTTAGACTCTGTGCCTTCCAGGTGCGCTTCCTGGAGCAGCAGAACAAGGTCCTGGACACCAAGTGGACCTTGCTGCAGGAGCAGGGCACCAAGACCGTGAGGCAGAACCTGGAGCCTTTGTTTGAGCAGTACATCAACAACCTCAGGAGGCAGCTGGATGGCGTCCTGGGGGAGAGGGGCCGCCTGGACTCAGAGCTGAGGAACATGCAGGACTTGGTGGAGGACTTCAAGAACAAGTGAGATGGGGTGGAGTGGAGACTAATGTCTTCTTGGCACCAGATGTACTTGATAACCAGATTACTGCTTATGCCTCCCCACGGGCTAGCCGCTAGACACATATGCCTTCCATGGACACCTGAAGTACTGGAATAAAATCCAGGTCCATGTCTAGAAAGTTCCAGCCCCAAGCTCAGTCCCTATGCAAGGCACTTAGCCACTGGCCAGAGCAACAAGCTTGATGTCCCCAGGGAAATAGCAAGCAGTGTAATTCCTGCTCTTGGGGCTTTCCTCCCCAGTATACTCAGAGTACACACTATGGGCTGTGTGATGGATTCTCTCCAACACGAGAACTGATGACATAACTCACCTTCATGGCTCCAGTAATTTTTTTAGATCCCCATGCTGCTAGTTGTTTGTTTTTGTTGTTTTAAGACGGTGAAAGCTGAAAAAAGAATTAGGGAAATTGACTAGATGTGGAGTTGGGAAGAAACAGCACAGGTTTCTATAGGCATATTCTTCAAGCAACTGAATTACAGCAATAATAGAATGACTCTCTGATGGGCAATTAAAAAGGAAACAGGATCCTAATGAGTAAGGACCTTTCCCAAAGGGTCACACTACCAGTGCCCCCTCCCTCCCTGCTTTCATGATGGGAGGAGAGCGGCCCCTTTCCAGTGGGAAAGCAGGCTCACAGGTGACTTTCTGCAATAAAGACCCTAGGCTTCCCCTGCCCCTCATCTCCTAATAAGCCTTCCTAATCCTTTACCCCCAGGTATGAAGATGAAATCAACAAGCGCACCACTGCTGAGAATGAGTTTGTGATGCTGAAAAAGGTGTGTGGGTACAAGAGAACCTGTTGCCTGTGGCTATGCTCTCTTGGGATGGCGTTAATTTAAGTCAGGGTGGAAATCGGGTGTAGTGCCAACCATCCCTGTATCTCTAGGATGTGGACGCTGCCTACATGAGCAAGGTGGAGCTGGAGGCCAAGGTCGATGCACTGATGGATGAGATCAACTTCTTGAAGATGTTCTTTGAGGCGGTAAGCAATGCCCCCTACTCAGGCCCCAAAGAGATGGTCACTGGATCATCACCAGGAATTAGGGTATCCAGATGAAGTGAGTTTCAGTGGCTCCAAAGCTGTGGACACACCCTTGTTCTTCCTATCCCGTTAGCACTACTCACCCTATTACTTATAAAGCCAATCCTTAAAAAAACAAAGTCACATTTAAAGCAAATTCTTCAGCCATCATTTTGCCGAGTGAGGTCTCGAGTGAGTTATAGGCACAGTACACCTTTCCCAAACCTCCCCTCTCTAGCTTGTTCCAGTGTAACAGACCAGTCAACTAGATTCTTTTAAAATATGACCATGTTGAGTGATAACTCACATCAGAGATGTTACATAGTAGGCATTTCTTGGCGGTTCAGAGTGCTTAAAGTTTTTTAAAAAAATAGATTTAATGATGATTTGGATTATTAACATAACTAAATGTTTGATGTAGGTGGTTATTATTTTTTCTCAAGTTAACATACCACAATGAGTGGAATATTTTAATGGACCTGGCATAAAATAACACAGATTCAGATGACTAACTTCAAGTCTCCTTGCAGGAGCTGTCCCAGATGCACACGCACATCTCAGACACATCTGTGGTGCTGTCCATGGACAACAACCGCTCCCTGGACCTGGACAGCATCATTGCCGAGGTCAAGGCCCAATATGAGGACATTGCTAACCGAAGCCGGACAGAAGCCGAGTCCTGGTACCAGACCAAGGTGAGTGCTGTGGTGAATGTGTCCTGAGTCAGGGGATGGACTCATGTCTGGGATTCCAGGCCACGACAGAATGCTAAGGTCTCCTGAGACCTGTTGAAAACTCTTGGGTTGAGTTATGAGAACAGTCATGTATGCCTTTGCCACAAAAATTTAAGAACCTTAAGGAGACTCTCACACCAGTGTCTCCAAGAGAGCAAAAGCACTAAAGAGGAAATTATCTAAGACCAGGTCCACCTGGATAAAGTCGAAACTAGCCCCAGGCCTCAGATAACTCCACCGCTTGCCACCTCTTAGTAGCTCCTGCCCATGAACGTTGGGAAAGTGTTTCCATCCTCATATAAATGGAACTTTCCCTCTTTTCTGGTGGCACCAGTACGAGGAGCTGCAACGGACAGCTGGTCAGCACGGAGATGATCTCCGCAGCACCAAGCATGAGATCTCCGAGATGAACCGAATGATCCAGAGGCTGAGAGCAGAGATCGATAACGTTAAGAAGCAGGTAAGGAGAAGTCAAAAGAAGGCAATGAGGAGGCCTGAGCTCTGAAAGGGAGACCCATTTTGCTTGTTTTAAACACACACACCACACACACACACACACACACACATACACACACACACACAGAGCTGGAACAAGAACCAGCGTTTCAATGTTCCCCATCTACAATGACCAGGATAAATGTACTGACTTCTCTCTGGAAACTCAGAAAGAGACACCACAGGCCCAGCTCACTACTAAAGTGTCCACTTTTCTTTCTTTCCCTGAGTAGTGCGCCAACCTGCAGAATGCCATCGCTGAAGCTGAGCAGCGTGGGGAGATGGCCCTCAAGGACGCCAGGAACAAGCTGGCTGAACTGGAGGACGCTCTGCAGAAAGCCAAGCAGGACATGGCCCGGCTGCTGCGAGACTACCAGGAGCTCATGAACACCAAGCTGGCCCTGGACGTGGAGATTGCCACCTACAGGAAGCTGCTCGAGGGCGAGGAGTGCAGGTGGGCAACGTAGGGCTGACATTACAAGCCCGGGATAGCCTCACATTTGATAAGTGGAGCTTCTCCTCCACTACAGCATGTAAAACAAACACACACAGTGAGCACTTCTTGTGCATGATAATTATCCATCATTAATCTGGATCCAATCTGACACCTGGGCACACAGCTGACCTATACAAAAGGGTCCCAATTCACTTTTCTAAACCAATTCCCACCACCATTATTTTCAGATGCCTCCCCTCCTTCAAACAATTAAGCAACTTAATCAATGTCTTTCCCATTTTTCAAGTACCTCTTCCTTCAGGAAGCCTTTCATGATCCCTCCAGCTAAGTTAAATTCACCTGCCTTTGGATTCTCAAGCTACTCTGTTTTCTTCAATCTTCTAACACTGCCCTCTGCCTACTTTCTGTTAGAAGTGTTTCTGTCCATGCCAAGTCCTCTCACAGAATGTAAGTTCCTGCAAGGCAAAAACTGCTTCATACATTTTCATAGTTCCCACAGTCTCTTAGTTCTCATATAATGGGTGGAGGAGAAAGTGAATTATAATTTTCCCTTTGATAACCTGGTTCTAGGCCAGGTCCTCTTCTTTGGGAAGTCCCTTCAGCGAGCTATATTTTTGTCTAAATTTAAGCAGGGTGTGGGTGGTTTTTCTTTATTTTGTATGTTTTTGGCATTTTTTTTGTTCATAGGGCTGGCAACTTTAAACATGACTATGGGTATTGTCTTTGGAGGAGTCTTTAACTCTTATTTCAATTGTTTCCTTTCAGACTGAGTGGCGAAGGAGTTGGACCAGTCAACATCTGTAAGTAACTTTAAACAAATATTAACAATGATAATAATATGCAGTGTTTGGTGCCAACTCAGAATCTTGCTATTTCTAGATTCCAGATACTTCCCATTCCAATAATTGGTTATTTCATACACTTAGTGGAGGGTACAGGATACACTTGGAGATTTGAAGCAACGTGGCTTATGTTTTATCTTTTAAAGGGTAGGACTGTATCTTACACATCTTGTACTCTGTCCCCCTGCTATGGTCCCCCCTTCTCCACCCCTCCTACCCCCTCCCCCTGAGTTTAGCACCATTCCTTGCCTACTATGTTCACCAACTTCCTGTTAGGGACCTTAAGTAAATGAGTTAGTTCTCCTGGGCCTCATTTGCTATGCTGTAAAGGGGCCAGGTACAGTGCTTATACTAGCAGGATCAAATAATTTGGACTTGAAGGATCAGTCTGGCAGACTGGTCTCACCAAGTTCTCCTTCCTTTCTCCACAGCTGTCGTCACCAGCAATGTCTCCTCTGCTTACGGAGGTGGCTCTAGTGGTGGCTATGGAGGTGGCGCTGGCTTGGGCAGTGGCCTTGGTTTTGGCCGCGGCCTCATTGGAGGTCATAGCGGCGGCTTTGGTGGAGGTTCTAGTGGATTTTTTGGTGGAGGTGGGGGAAGTGGCTACACTGTGCCCTCTGGCATGGGGCTTGGCTTCGGCAGCAGTGGCAGTGGAGGAGGCAGCGGCAGTGGAGGAGGCAGCGCCTCCAGCGTTAAATTTGTCTCCACCACCTCCTCTTCCCGGAAGAGCTTCAAGAGTTAAGAGCCTGCTTATTGCAAGTCACTGCCACCCAGGGCAGCAACCGGCCCCTGGCAACTGCCCCTTCTAGGTGGTTGCTAAGCTAAGATTTCTCTTTTGCTGACGTGTAGTTCAGAACAAGCCTATTGCAGGACCACAGTCTTTGGTTCCCGAAATGGCCCAATCTCCTAGATCCTATATTCTTCAAATCAGCCTTTTGTGGTCCTTGATGAGAGAAAAATCCAAAGTTTTCCAGTATCTAAATCATCAAAACAGAGACCCCACCTCAATCCAAAATTTAGTTCTCGTTCTGACTGCCTTCAGAGTGTGTTCAATAAAATGCTTTTATAATATAAATTGCTGTGCGGAATTATTTTTTCAGTCTACAATCAGCCTAAAGACTTCCTGAGGGTCACTCTGTCTAGGTGTGGCTGGTCCCTTTGATGATTCACAGGTAGAATTGGGTGTGGCCATCCTGAGTGGTCCAGAGACTCCAGGAGGCATGAGAGGAGGTTGCTAACTCTTCTAGAATGAAGGACTCTCTGGAGGGGATGGATGGGAGTGTCCATTGTATTGCAGTTTGGACAGACTGTAGAGTTGTTAAGAAACAGCTATTGATCTTTTCAGCACCCACAATATTAGAGCAGGCCCAACATCTTTTAGGCCTTTTAGGGTTCTAAAGAAAACATATTCCTTTTATAAATTTTACTTAAGCCGATTTATGCTGTTACTTGAATGTATATTACTCTTGTAATACTAGTAAAGCTTTCTGAAGAGAGCAAGCTGGTCCAAATATGCTGTGAAAGAGCAGGAAAGGAGACTAGAGTGGAATTTTTATGGTGGCTGGGGTGGGGCCAGGTTTGAAGTTCCCACCAGTCACAAAGAAGGGATTACTCAGGCTTTCTTATTGGTTTTCTCAGATGTCGGTAGAAGAGGGAGAGGGAGGAGTGGAGCTTAGAAGCCCTCAAATGTCAAATATTATTACAGTAAGGCTAGTTTGACATTTTCAAAAAATAATGTAATGCACAACTTTAACAGAATAAAAGAAATCAAATTGTTATCTCTCTTCCAAACCAGACAACATGCATTATCCTTAATAGTGAATGATCAAGTTTCTCATTGACATCAGTAAGGAAGCAAAGATGACTATAATCACCACAATTATTCAGCATTACAGTGGATATTATAGCCAGTGAAATAAGACAAGACAAAGAAGTAAACATCTTAAGAACTAGAAAGATTGCCAAGACCGGTTTGGCTCAGTGGATAGAGCGTCGGCCTACGGACTGAAAGGTCCCGGGTTCGATTCCGGTCTAGGGCATGTACTTGGGCTGCGGGCACATCCCCGGTGGGAGATGTGCAGGAGGCAGCTGGTCGATGTTTCTCTCTCATCGAAGTTCCTAGCTCTCTATCTCTCTCTGTAAAAAACCAATAAAATATATTTTTTTTAAAAAAAGAACTAGAAAGAAATAAAGCAAATTATAGTTATTCACTAATGGCATAATTATGTATAGGAAATAAAAAGTTCTCCAAACTATTACAATTAGTAAGTGAATTCATCAAGGTCACTAGGAAACCAATACAAAAAAACTATTTTATTTCTTCATACTAGCAAGAATAAATTAGGAAATAAAACTTAAGGTACCATTTCCAGTAGCATCAAAAATATCTAATATCTGTCCCACATGAGTGGCTCAGTTGGTTGAGCATTGTCCTGTGCACTGAAAGGTCGCTGGTTCAATTCCCCGTTAAGGCACTTTCAGAAGACAACTGATCAATGTTTCTTTCTCACATTGATGTTTCTCTCTCTCTCTCTCTCTCTCTCTCTCTCTCTCTCTCTCTCTCCCTCTCCCTTTCTCTTTAAAATAAATAAAAATATATTTTTTAAAAATCTTATACCTAGAAATAAATGTAGCCAAAGACATATATAGAAAACTACAAAAGCTTATTGAAAATGACTAAAGAAAACTTAAAAACACACACACACAAACAGAGGTATATGCCACCTGTGTGAATTGGAAAACTTAATTTGTAAACATGTCAGTTTTCCCCAATTGAACTATGGACTCAAAGCAATTTCAATCAAATATCAGCCAGTATTTTATAAAAATTGATATGCCTATTCTAAAATTTATATGGAAGTAAAAAGCTCTAAAACAGTCAAAACAATCTTGAAAAAGAAGAACAAAGTTCTTATAGTTCCAGATACTGAGACTTTTTATAAAGATACAGTAATTAGAAAATGTGGTATTGAGGAAATGACTGAAAAATGGGCCAATGGGACAATATATAGAATCTTCCCTGCAAAAGACACTGTCAAAAGAATAAGAAGTCAGGCTATAGACTGGGAGAAAATATTTGCAAATGACAGATGCAATAAAAAGGCTGTTACAAGGAATATAAAGAATATTTAAAACCCAACAATAAGAAAACTTAACAACCCAATTAGTAAATAGGCCGAACACTACAGACACTTGTCCAAAGAAGATACACAGATGGCAAGTAAGCACATGAAAAGATGGTCCACATCATAAGTCATCAGGGACATGCAGGTTTAAACAACAAGAGAGCATTACATACCTATTAGAAAGCTGAAGATCCAAAACTGACAACAGTAAATGCTGACAAGGATGTCAAGCAAGAGCTCTCATTCATTGCTGGTGGGAATGCAAAATGGTACAGCCACGCTGAAGACAGTTTGGCGGTTTCTTACAAAACTAAACATACTCTTACCATACAGTTCAACAATTACCCTAGCTAATAAAGGGAATATGCTAATTGACCCTCACACCATAGCAAAGATGGCGGCACCCACAGCCAATAAGGAGGAAATATGCTAATTGACTGTGAGCCCCTCAAAGATGGTGGTGCCCCCAGCCACAAGATGGCTGGCAGGGGAGGGCGGTTGTGGGCGACCAGGTCTATAGGGGTAGGCAGTTGGGGGGGGGGGGACCGGGCCTGCAGGGGAGGGCAGTTAAGGGCAACCAGGCCAGCAAGGGAGGGCAGTTGGGGGCAATCAGGCTGGGAGGAGAGCAGTTAAGCATGGATCAGGCTGGCAGGGGAGTGGTTGGGGGGCAATCAGGCAGGCAGGCGAGTGGTTGGGAGCCAGCAGTCCTGGATTGTGAGAGGGATCCCATATTGGAGAGGGTGCAGGCTGGGCTGAGGGACACCCTCCCCCCCAGTGCACAAATTTCATGTACCAGGCCTCTAGTGTTTCTTAATATTTACTCAAATGAGCTGAAAACTTATCCTATATAATAAAAGGGTAATATGCAAATTGACCATAATGGTGGAATGTCCAGGAACAACTGCTCGCTATGACGTGCATTGACCACCAGAGGGCAGACGCTCAATGTAGGAGCTGCCCCCTGGTGGGCAGTGCGCTTCCACAGAGGGAGTGCCGCTCAGCCAGAAGCTGGCTCATGGCTAGCCAAAGCAGCGGCAGTGGCGGCAGCGCTAGCCATTAGTCGGACATCCCCTGAGAGTTCCCAGGCTGCCAGAGGGATGTCTGACTGCCAACTTAGGCCCAATCCCCCAGGGAGCAGGCCTAAGCCGGCAGGTGGATATCCCCCAAGGGATCCTGGACTGCCAGAGGATGCAGGCTGGGCTGAGAGATCCCCCCCCGCCCAAAGTGCAAGAATTTTGTGCATCAGGCCTCTAGTATATACACAAAAACCTACACATGATGTTTATAGCAGCACTAGAGGCCTAGTGTATGAATTCATGCACCAGTGGGGTCCCTTGGCCTGGCCTGCAGGATCAGGCTGAAACTGGGTCTCCGACATCCTCCAAAGGGTCCTGAATTGTGAGAAAGTGCAAGACAGGCCAAGGGACCCCACTGGTGCACGACTGGGTCCAGGGCGGGATGTGGGAGGTTGGCCAGCCAGGGAGGGACTTCGGGTAGGTCCCAGGGTGTGTCCAGCTCATCTCACTCAGTCCTGATCAGTTGGACCCCAGCAGCAAGCTAACCTACTGGTCGGAGTGTTTGCCTCCTGGTGGTCAGTGCACGTCATAGCAAGTGGTTGAGTGGCCTTAGCATATCATTAGGATATTATGCTTTGATTGGTTGAACAGCCGACTGGATGATCGGGCACTTAGCATATTAGGCTTTTATTATATAGGATGGATTCATCAATTGTTACAAATGTACACTCTGCTATGGGAGTGGATAGTGGGGGAGGCTATTGTGTGAGTGGGGAGGGGGTATATGGGAACTCTCTGGTCTCTATACTTTCTGCTCAATTTTCCTGTGAACCTACACAGCTCTAAAAATTAAACTCTATTATTAAAAATAGTACAACCATTTGAAACACTAATAAACATTTACGTGTGTGTGTGTGTGTGTGGTGTGCCTGTGGCTGGGCTGACCATACATTTACTCTTGATGCAGCAATTCTATTCCTAGGTATTTACTTGCACGAAATGAAAGCATGCATCCACACAAAGGTTCACAATATGTTCAGAACTGTTTCATATAAGGTAACTCTAAACTGGGAATATCTTAGAAATCCACCAGTCTGAATGGATAAAGAAACTATGGTATATTCATACAATGGCACATCACTCAGCAATAAAAAAGAATGAACTGTCAAATATCACAACAATCTGTATGAATCTCAAAAACATTTTGCTGAGCCATGCACACACATACACACACACACACACAATTAAAGTATATGATATATGATTCCACTTACATAAAGTTCTAAAGTAAGTTAATCCAAGAGGGAAAAAATGAAAACAATGATTGCTTGGGGCAATGGGATTAAAGGGAAAGGACACAAAGGAATTACCTAGAGTAATGGAAGTGTTCTGTATCCTGATATTGTGTGAGTTATAGAAGTGCATGAATTTGTCAAAATGGATTAAACTCTGCACTTAAGATCTGTAGATCTGTGCATTTCACTGTGTGTACATTATAGATCTAGAAACCAAATTTTTCTAAAAGAAAGAATATTTCATTTTTCAAGTTTCTATAGTAGAAACGGGGAAGAAAGAAGTGAATTGGGAATGGGATCTAGATTGTACCACAGAGTACAAACTTCCCTAGCCATATTGGGTATTCTTCTGTGTCTATTCAAGAAATCCAGACTATTTCCCAGAAGCAGCTGAGGGAGGGCCAGAGGGAAATCAGAAGGAAGTTAACTTTATTAGATCCCCCTGAGGCCTCTTTTGCAACTTTAATTTCACAGACTTGTGCCAGGTTATCAATGACCTGTTACTAATCCCCACCCTAGGCTAAAAATGATATTATAAAGGATTAACAGATGGAAGTAGCCACTCAATATGAAGGAATCTCAGAGGAAACTGTCTGAGGCACGTTTACTCTCTAGGATATTCATATCCTAAGAATAAGATGATGTTGAGATAACTTACTCCAAATCATCCTGAATTTGAGGGAATCGTGCAGTACATTCACAATTAACCTGAAATAAAGGGACTTTCACCAGAAGGCAAATGTAGTGAGGCATCATTCCATAGGCTGCTCCCCATTCAATCATTCACATTATTTAAGTCAGGTACTTGTGCATCTCACTAGAGAATTGTTGGAATATGTTTTACCCATCTACACTTTTTGAAATGACATAGTACAGTGAGGCGGACCTTCGGTGGTGAGGAGATAGAAACCAGACGGTCAGAATGGAGGCAGGACTAAGAAGGGAGGCAGGGAATGTGAGGGATGCAGTGGAGAGAAAAAGATACCATTCCACCTGTTATTCTCAGATTTTTATTGGCCCATCTGGAGCTCTGGTGTGGTTCTCTTCAACCCCTGTTCTTGTCAAAGACCTCAAATACAGACAGAAGGAGACTCTGGCTCCTCATTCCCTCATCCATGCCTTTTTGCCCTGCTCATCCTAGGCATGATCTACACTAGCCATGCTTTTCATCTCATTCTCTTTCCACCCTCACATCTGCTCTAAAGCACTTCTCTTCACTGCCAACAGCACTTGCCTCTGAGCATCTAAATGCCTCTCTCATATTTACACATGCTCTTCCTCCTCCAACTAGCTTCCCCTCATTGGTTAGGAAAGCCAAGGATGCTCCCCTTTGTCTGAATATGTCCTTCAGTCCCCAGTCCCATTATGCACTTACCAGTTACTTAAGCATTCAAGTATCAGTATGTACACAGCAAGTCAAAAGGAAATGAACACTTTCAACAAGGTATTACTCAGGAACTAGGTATTATAGGAATATGTACCAAAAGTAGTTGAATTCAGAGTTTTTTCCATAATTGTATAAATGCTCATGGCACATAACATGCTTTAATCCTGTAGGCTAATAATTATACCCCAGTTCATCCCGGACCCTGTGTTGCATATTGTTGTTGGCGGTTGAAATGGCAACCACAATGCTTCCCCCATCTCCTCCAGTCCATGAGGACCAGGTGGGACAAATCTGAGATTCTTCTTTTTTTAAATTTTTTTATTGATTTCAGAGAGATGAAGGGAAAGGAAGAGAGATATAGGAACTGCCTCCTTCAGGCCCCCTACTGGGGGTCGAGCCCACACCTGGGCATGTGCCCTGACCATGAACCAAACTGTGACGTCCTGGCCAACCACTGAGCCATGCCGGCTGGGCCAAATATGAGGTTCTTGACTTATCCCCACTAGAAGCCACATGGAATGACACCTGGGGATTTGGGACCACAGTTCCAGAGGCAGGTCAATGCTTTGAATGGATTATTTATCGAGCACTGTGGAAGGTATTCTTTCAATGGCCTCTGGACCTCACAATTGACCTAAAGTGGAGCCCCCTCCTGCTTGGAAATGGAGTTGTCAGAAACTTCTAGCAGCTGTGGACAAAGCCCACTCAGATATCATGTCCAGAGATGTGACCCCATCACTGTGTTCTATGCAAAATGTGGGTGGACCATGCGAGAAATACAGGAAAATGCTTCAATTTGGTGCATAATGCATGCTCATAAATAGCCTAGTTACTAAGTAATGGACTTTTGGAAGTTTCTATACTTTCTGAACCACTCTATACATCACAGAAGGCTGCCTTTTCTGCTCCAGCGTTGGTGCTGCTGTCTATGTTCTTTATAAACGTGTGGCTGCATGTTCTCTTTCAATGGGTGCTCCCTAGGGACAGGACTGGGTCTGTGGGATTTCCTCTGAGCAGCATCATCCTGCGCTGAAGCTTGCAGGAGGAGGCACTTAGTCTTAAGCTTTTGATAGGTGATGACAAAAGCCTATATCCCTCATTCTCATCTGTCAGCTCCACCCAGGGAGGCAGAAAGACAAGGCAAATCCTCCTGAGGCAGATTTTCCATGAGCTCAGACGTCAGGGGTTCCCTCCTGCCTTCAGCTATGCTGGGGCAAATGCAGTACAGATTAACCCCTGGGCCTTAGACCACAGGCCTTCCTCATTCCCTGGCAATAAGAGACAGCACCGGACTGCAAGGAGACTCTCCTGAGAGAGAGTAGAGGCTGGGCTCAGCAAGCTGCTGGAGAGGAGGCCAGCTGTCATTGGACTTACTCACACAGCTTGCTGCAGTTTCTCTCACATAGTTGTCTGAACTATCACTCTTTGTTCTAATCTTGTTATGAAGGTCTGGCCTTCCCCACCCTGTTACTCTGGGAAGATATAACTCCTCTAGGCTCTACTATGGAACATGATTCAGGATCAGTGGAGAGATTTCATCTAAATAGTCAATTCTCTAGCCATCCAGTGTACCCCTCCCCCCTCCCCGCCCCCTACTCCCCACCTATGAACACAACTCACTCCTGGATGCCAAAGCAGAAGGCTGGACTCCAGAGAAGGAAAGAAGTACTGCTTAGCTTGTGGGGGCGGGGTGGTGGTGGATAGGCGGGAGGATGCCTGTCTAAAAGTGAATTAGGAAACACAGAGCATCTCCCCAGACCCAAAGAAAGATATAGAAAATCAAGGGCAAATGAATCAAGTACAAAGTTGACCTTAAGGGTGATGGGACTAGAAAAGAGTAGAATCAGAAATGGATCTGCCACAGGGTCGCTTCTCTCCAGCTCCTCCTTTACTGTCTCAGGAGCCCTCACCATCTCCCATGAGCCCTCTCAAGTGACCTCACTCATGCTCAGGGTCACTGGAATTGGATCCCAGGGCATCCTTCTCTGGCAGGTGGTAATGGAAATTTTGGAAAAAAGCATATCGTTATATATAATATACACTGAGTGGCCAGATTATTATGACCCCATCAGTACAATGAAGTGGCAAAACACTTGTATCAGGAAATCGAATGATACTTTATCTTACTGGTGCTGTCTGGTGTGTATGTCAAACTTGGGATTGGGTAATATGTTGAAGTTAAACCATCCTCTGATAAGCTAAATGGTTGAATGTGATGCCCCTGCTGCAATTAAATTATATACTTCATTCAGTGATGAGTCCACCCCCACCCTGGAAATAGATAAAATCAGGACTAAAGGCGGAACGGATCTGGTCACCTGTGCTAGTTGACCGCAGCCTGCCCCTGTGTGCACAGTCCAGAGGACAGATGAGGACCCAGCAGAGGAGCCTGACTCTAGAGGAGGGAAGGAGCAGCCTGCTGAGTTCCCATCAATGACTCTGATCCTCCCTCCAGCTTCCTACTACTGTTACTTTCCAGCAAGTTGAGCAAGGTGTTGCCTAGGCATCCACCTATGTGTGACTTCTAGGTCCTTACTAATGCTGCTTTTATTTTCTTTCACCCCACCCCCTCATATCATACACACACACACATACACACACACACACACACACATACACACACACACACACACATACACAAGCTGCACCTGTGTTCCAGTTCTTGAAGCTTCTGGAGGGTGCCTGAATACACCAAGTCTTTTCCATACTTCCATTATAATAATGATATTAGCTCATCTTCATTGAGAACTTATGTGCAGGCACTGCTAAGGCCTTTACATTAATTATTTCCTATAATCCTCAGAATAATGAGAGATCGGTACAATTCTCACCCCCAGTTGACATCTGTAAAAATGAGTAATTTGCATACAGACACATGAAAGCCTGAGTACTAGGTCTCCAGAGCCCATGCTCTTAACCAGAGCTTGGCAAACTTTTTCTTTTTTAAAATAAATTTTTATTGATTTCAGAGAGGAAGGGAGAGGGAGAGATAGAAACATCAATGATGAGAGAAAATCATTGATCGGCTACCTTCTGCACACCCACTACTGAGGATCAAGCCCACAACCCCCTGGGCATGTGCCCTGACCAGAATCAAACTATAATCTCCTGATCTATAGGTCAACACTCAACCACTGAGCCACACCGACAGGGAGGCAAACTTTTTCTTGAAAGGGTCAACTAGTAAATATTTTAGGCTTTGCAAGTCATATATTCTCTGTTACAACTACCTAACTCTGCCATCATAGTGTGAAAGTAGTCATGGGCATTGACATGGACATAAAACACTGGGCAAATGCATGCTGCTCCCACCTGACTTGCCAAAGCTTCCTACCCCACCTGATATCATCTGTGCCAAGCCTAAAGCCTCAGGCCCGAGAAAAGTAGCATGTATCAGAGCTCAGTGCCATGGGAAGGATCATTTCTTTCCCAGAACTTGGTGACAGCACATTTCTTGGTCAACCATTGTGCAACCAGGGTGGAGGGAGGGGAGCTTCTTCCGTTGTCTTGAGAAGGTATCTCTTTCCAGCCAGACGCTGAGTTAGCACCTCCTTTGGGTAGGAAATGCCCTGCCCTCCTGGATGCTGTGCCCCTAAAAACATTAGAAAGATGGGACTGCTTATAAAATAGTACCAGGTCCTGTCCTCAGGTAACCCCAATGTGGGAGTTTGTCTTTCCTCCCCCTGGTTTTCCATTTAACCAGATGTTCCCATAGAACAACATGCCTACAATTGCTCTCAATGCTCATTGCACTCAGTTTTTAATGTCTGGACTGAAAAAAAAATGAACATCCTCCTCCTCTAAACCAAACACAGCACTCATCCGACAGCCTTCTCTCCTCTGAGAAGATGTGTAGAGATTTAAGATTTCAAGAGCTGAGATTAGAAATATACACTCGAAAGTTACTTGTGACAGTATCACACATGTAAGGGCACATTTCTATGATTCATTGCTTCTATATGCCCCTCAACTTTCTCTCCACACCCATTAAGATGTCTGATCCTTGAACCCAAAAAATATCAAAATCTGTGGGAATCAAAATTTAGTGAGTTTCTTAATGATTTTTATCCTACTCATTTTAGATTCTTTAAGTTAAGCTCTAAGTGAACATTCCCAAACAGCAGAGAAATGGTGTCCCATGAATTCCAGTTGGAAAGACAAATTGACATGATCATCAGTTCAATTGGAAAGCACACTTTGGGAGGGAAGTACAGGCATGGGGAGAAACTCATTGCAGAAATCAGGTCCCTGGCTCAGAGGCAGAGTGGCCTTGGGTGAAGGTTCTTATCCTCTCAGGAAACTAGCAATTGGGAAGTTTATGGAATAGGACAGAGAGCAATTGTGATGGAAAAGCTCAACCCTTTTGTCCTTCTTGCCTTGCAAAGGAAGGTTTTAACCCCAAAGTATCCCCCATTCCCATGACAAGGCCACCAGGAACAACATGTGGCAGCTCCCAAAGAAAGGGCAGGTTCAGACGAGATGGAAAAAAACACTGCAGGCCACTTCTTGCTCAGGGCATTGAGCAAATACCTGTGAGCCCTCGGAGACAGTCCCACCCTGATGAAAAGGGTGGTGCCGGTAGACCAGAAAACCTGTGTGGGAAGGGGACACACAGAGGAGTGGCTGAGTAAGCAGAAGGAAGAGACAATTACACAAATCAGTGCCTTGTCTCCTTTGTTTGAGATCATGACTAACTCATGACTTCAGTGAATTCATATCCAGCCTTATTGTGTGGGGATCAAGACAAGGCTGGAGGGCAGGAGAATTTCTCCATGAATAAAGGAAGCCAAATATACAATCTTCATATTTCATACCTTTCTGGGTGCTGGGGGTGACCTCACTATTTGTAAAGCCCAACCCTCCCCAATCTGCAAGCTCACCTTCCAGGACTGAGCCCAGCCCATTTCCACTATATATAAACTGCTGCCTGCAAACTCATCACACACCTGCTGCTCTCAGCTCTACCCTCCAGCCTCTCACGCCTTCTTCAGCCTTCTCATCTTCAGGAACCATGTCGAGCAAATCCACCATCAGGACCCAAAGCAGCAGCCACCGTGGCTTCAGTGCCAGCTCAGCCAGAGTCCCTGGGGTCAGCCGCTCTGGCTTCCGCAGTGTCTCCGTGTGCCGCTCCAGGGGCAGTGGAGGCCTCGGTGGAGTGTGTGGAGGAGCTGGCTTTGGCAGCAGGAGCCTCTATGGCCTGGGGGGCTCCAAGAGGATTTCCATCGGAGGTGGCAGCTGTGCCATCAGTGGAGGATATGGTGGCAGAGTTGGAGGTGGCTTTGGCTTTGGAGGTGGAGCCGGGAGTGGATTTGGTTTTGGCGGTGGATCTGGTGGTGGCTTTGGGCTCGGTGGTGGAGCTGGCTTTGGTGGTGGCTATGGGGGCGCTGGCTTCCCTGTGTGCCCCCCTGGAGGCATCCAAGAGGTCACAATCAACCAGAATCTCCTCACTCCTCTGAACCTGCAAATCGACCCCACCATCCAGCGGGTGAGGACTGAGGAGCGGGAGCAGATCAAGACCCTCAACAACAAGTTCGCCTCCTTCATTGACAAGGTGAGCCAGGAGGACCTGTCCTCCAGTGGGGACTCAGAGTCCCCAAAGTAGAGGACCAACACATGTTCTCTCAGGGGAGAATAGGGTAGAGGGGAAAAGGGACTCAGACTGGCTCCTTCCTGAGATGCCAGATTAGTTCTATGTTGATCACAGGCAGAAGGAGATGGAAACAATTTAGAACTGCTGAATTTCTTAAATATCTCTCATTCCTGTCCAGGAAAAATTCTCAGCTTTTGATACCCATGGAACAAAGGGAAAACAATGAGAAAATGGAAAGAGTTAGCTTTACCTTCTGAAGAATCTAAGACATTAAAAATAAAATTCCAGTGGAAAACTGCTCTAGGGCTCTGTGCAAGAGGAAAAAGCATGACAGGAAAATAAAAATAAATATATTTCTGCATGATTTAGAAAAAAAGACTCAGAAACACTTACATATCCATTGAAATGCTAAATTTGTAGAACTAAGTAGTGACCATTGAGGAAGCTTGTTTTAGAAAAGACTTGTGTACTAAATGAAACTTAGATTGTAATATAATCACAATAAGATTAGAATTTAATAATCATATTCTAAACACTTACATTCCTTTAACTGAGGTATTATCTTTAAAAAAAGCTTTGTGCAATATATCATTTGAAACGAGATGAGTGATTATAATTGTCAAGAGAAAGAAGTAATGTTGGAAGTCACTGATAAGTTTGAATAAATTAAGGGGTGAGAGCACCTCAGTGCCCATGGTAAATTTTCAGTGGTGAGATTGATCTGGGGAAAGAAAAGCAGGACTGTCACATACATTTCTGTATGTGCTCTATATAGCCCAGCACACGGGTATACTTGGGGACCCAGCACAGATATCTTTCTTCCATCATTCATCAGCAAATAACCAATTTGTGTTCCTTCAGGTGCGCTTCCTAGAGCAGCAGAACAAGGTTTTGGACACCAAGTGGACCCTGCTGCAGGAGCAGGGCACCAAGACCGTGAGGCAGAACTTGGAGCCTTTGTTTGAGCAGTACATCAACAACCTCAGGAGACAGCTGGACAGTATCCTTGGGGAGAGAGGCCGCTTGGACTCAGAACTCAGAGGCATGCAGGACATGGTGGAGGACTTCAAGAGCAAGTGAGTTAAGGAGAGATATGGGTTCAGTTGTCTAAAGCACACACTTCAAGACCACTGGGAGTCCAGGTCCAGATGTGGTCATGATCTATCACAAAACATGTCCATGAAAATGAAAATCACAAATGTTGCTTAAAAACAAACCTGAAAGAAAAATGGGCTATATGGGTGGAAAGGGAGAGTAAAAGAGGAAACAATTTAGGGACCACAAAAATCATCTTTGAGGCTTACTGTCAAGAAATCTGAACTTTGGCATGTCCATTATGAAAAGTTCTGACCCCAGGCTGCCTTTTCTGAATCATTGTCACCACTGACGTATGCCTTTCTCATTCTAGATATGAAGATGAAATCAACAAGCGCACCGCTGCAGAGAATGAATTTGTGACTCTGAAGAAGGTGAGCTGATTACAACCAAGGGTTCATGTTTCTTTGCAAAGGAAGAAAACTCTGGTGTCCTCCCCACATCTGAGAGGACAAAAGTGGGGAGGCTAAAAGGTGGGCAGATGGGGAAGGAAGGCTCAGCTAACCCCATGGTGTTGGCTTATTCCCCAGGATGTGGATGCTGCCTACATGAACAAGGTTGAACTACAAGCCAAGGTAGATGCTCTCATGGATGAGATCAACTTCACCAGAGCCTTCTATGAAGCCGTAAGCATCTCCACCTTCATTTGAATTACTCTAATGGGGCTCTGCAAAAGGGTGGGAGATCTTGGGGTTGGGAAGCCTGTAAACTTTACAGGAGAAAATTATCTGACCATCTCATGTTCTGCAGGAACTGGCTCAGATGCAGACGCACATCTCAGACACTTCTGTGGTCCTTTCCATGGACAACAACCGTGACCTGGACCTGGATAGCATCATTGCTGAAGTCAAGGCTCAATATGAGGAGATTGCTCAGAGGAGCCGGACTGAGGCTGAATCCTGGTACCAGACCAAGGTGAGCTGTGAGTGGGAAGCTGTTGAGTAATTCCTGTGCTCATTCCCTAAACACCAACAAGGTTACCAGTCTCCACAGGGAAAATGCACTTCTAGGAAGCTGAATGTGTACCTTGCACTGATAGAGTATGTGGTTATATTATTTATGTGCAATTCTGGTATGTCAAAGAAGCCCAAGCAAGAGGAAAGCTAATGTAGATAAGAACCTAGTGATCATTGCTTTAGCTTCACATTGATGCTGCCTCTCTGAAAACCAGTGCAGGACATTGCTGGTTCTGAAGAGAATTAGAAAGACAGTGATTTCATGATAAGGTTGGTCTGAGATTAGTGTAGAGGATCCAGTGACCTAGTAACATCAGCATTTCCTAAAATCTTTTTTGAAAAGCCATTGGGTTGAATTTATTAAAAGCCTGACACAGTGTGACAGTCAGTGTTAAAACGTGAGAGGCCATATACATCAGCTTCTCTCCCTCTTTGCTACAGTATGAGGAGCTTCAGGTCACAGCTGGCAGACATGGAGATGACCTGCGCAACACCAAGCAGGAGATTGCTGAGATCAACCGCATGATCCAGAGGCTGAGATCTGAGATTGACCATGTCAAGAAACAGGTATGGTGGGGACTCAGGAAAATAAAAGCATTCACAGGTAGGTGGATAGATCCCAACCCAAGAGCATGATATAAACAGGTGAATAAAACCAGTTTCCCCTGTCAGAGCTATAAAACATAGCCTAGAATCATTAAACAGAGATAGGAACAAAACTGGGAAAGAAAAGGCAGGCCAGGAAGTGAGGAAGATTGGTGCAAATCTGCCCAAGATTCAAGGTAAAAGAAATGATAGTCAAGCAAGCACACTAAACAAAGACCAGTGTCACCTAAAATTGTGAGGTATAAGAAAAACATAACCTCCATGA
>NW_006285917.1:2024390-2028151 GCF_000327345.1 Myotis davidii
CCTACTCTCAGAGAACCATGGAAAAGGCAGTTTCCCCATGGATGGTCTTCACATGGAGGCTTTCGCTGTCAGTGCTGTAAAATATAGTCTGGAAGCATTGAATAGAGATGACATGAGAACAATTGATGTGGGAATGGAGGAAACTGGGAAAGAAAAGGCAGGCCACACTGGTCCAGTAGTGGTTCTCTGAGGTCTCATGGTCTCTGTGTTTCCTCATTCCTAGGCTGAGTGGGGAAGGCGTTGGACCAGTCAACATCTGTAAGTATCTTTCCTTGCCTCCCTCCCTTACCCTTGTGTTCTTCTGACTTGACTCAGGCTGACATAATGAGCTCACCATGTGTATCCTTGTCCTCCTCCCCTCCACAGCTGTGGTGCAGTCCACCGTCTCCAGTGGTTATGGCAGTGCTGGTGGTGTCGGCAGTGGCTTCGGCCTGGGCGGAGGCAGCGGCTACTCCTATGGCAGTGGTCACAGCCTTGGAGGTGGCTTCAGTTCTGGCAGTGGCAGAGGCTTTGGAGGTGGCCTCAGCTCTGCTGGGGGCAGCAGTTCCACCATCAAATACAGCACCACCTCATCCACCACCAGGAAGGGCTACAAGCACTGAAGTCCTCCCGTTGGCTCTTGGTCCCACATTGTCTTAGCCCCCCTCTCCAGCCGCATGGCCTTCTCTTCAGTTTGCTTCTTTTCTCCTGCTACTTAATTCTCTTAGTCCTTGAGTTAGAACTGAAGTTGCTAAGTTCCCTCATTTCTCCTCTCTTCACATACCTGTTCCATTTGAACTTCATTTGCTCACCATCAGAAGGTCACTGGTTGGGTTGGACTCTAGACTCTAGAACAGAGCAATGTCTTGCTTTCTACTGGCCCAGGAATTCCCCATCTTCCACACAGTGGTCATGAAAGCATAAGTCACTAGTTCTATCATGTACAGTCTGTATCCCTGCTATGTTTCCTCTGGTATTGCTCCCTTGTGTTGCTAAATAAAGCAGATGTGTATTATAATGCATGTTTTATATTGCCTTGATTTTTTACCAATGGATTTTGAGCTGTTTAATCTGACAAATTCCTTTTCATGAATGAGGAGACTCCCAATCCCCATGTGCCTCACTCCCCTTCTTTAGAGAACTTCAATAAACAGCCCTTTGGCAACCTCATGTTCAAAATTCCTCCCAAATTAGATTCCATGTAATGTTTGGCAGGTGGAGTTTTAGGGATCATTGTTGTTAAGTCTGTTTTTACTGCACGTTTCAGATACTAGCAGCTTCACTTCTCTGACCTAGCATCTAAGCCTCCACCTCTTTCTGCCCCAGTATTTGCTCATATGCCCAGAGAAACATATTACTGTCCAATTAGAGCAAAAGAACATTGACAATAGAATAAGATATTTAATTTATACTTACAATTGTCTTCATGACCAATAAATGTATGTGATAAGATATATATCAAGAAACATTAAGCCTGAGTAAAGTAGGTTGCCCACTCCTGACTGGTATTACATGTCTGGAGATATATCCTGAGAAAGTGGTTCAAATTCAGAAAGTTATACACCATAGATGTGAATCCCAATAGTCTTCACAACAGAAAAAAGTGTAAACACTAGAGCTGATCTAATTAAGGTTTCCATGATTCAGACTCACAACTCAGATGCTGATTTCTTGAAGTATAAAGGCAAAACAAGAATAATTCCCACCTGCTTATACTGTAAACCTGTCACAGAGACTCAAGGAAGTCGAAGTCCTTGTTGCTCCAAAAAGGGTGCTGCATTCTCTCAGGTATGCCCTGACCTGCTTTGACTTCTGTGAATAAGTATGGAAAACTCAGACACAGTGTAACAGTGGTCTGTCAGCTTTTGCTTCCCGAGGGCAGTCATTGTCTCCAGTTTGTTATTATTTTTGTTTTGTTTTGTTTGTTGTGGGGGTTTTTTTGTTGTTTTTTTCCTCCCTAATCCCCAGGTTCTCACACCACAAGAGAAATTTTCTTGACTTAGCTAATTTATAGAGGGTGTTTCTGGATCCTGCTCTGTCAGAATCTTGCTGTGCTCACCTCTAACCATTCCTCCAGCAACATGGGGACCCTCTCATTTTGGCATCTCTTCAGTTTCTGCCCAGAATTTCCCCAACAGCAGATGTATGATGACTGGCTTCCAAAGTCTAAGCCCACTCACCGTATCCACAAAGAATAATGGAAATAAAATAACTAACAAGGCAAATTATCTAGCATATAGAAATACACAAAAGAGGCTTGAAAATAGTATATATATATGTAATATACATATATTTAAATTAAAATCTTAAGTGTGTGGATATTAAAACTATAATAAAGGAAAATTATAAACAACTATGTGACAAATCGATAATTTATATAAAATAGGCCATATTTTTGAAAGGTACAAAACTTGCACAAGGAGAAATAGATTATCAGAATAGTCCTATATCTATTAGAGAAATTGAATAAATAATATATAACCTTCCATAAAAGAAAGCACCAAGCCAGATATTTTCATTGGTTAATTATACCAAACATTTAAAAAAGAAATGGTCCCAAATTTTGATAATCTCTTCTAGGAAAGAGAAGCCGAAGGAGCACTTTCTAACTCATTCTATGAGGCTAGCATTACTTTAATACCAAAACTAGATAAAGAGATTTCAAGAAAGGAAAACTACAGCCCAATACCTCTTATGGACATAGACATGAAAATGCCCAACAAAATATGTATTATCAATTAAATCCTACAATGTATAAAAAGAAGTATACACCACAACCAAGTGAGGTTTATTTCAGATATGCAAGTCTGGTTCAACATTCAAATCAACCAGTATAATCCACCATAGCAAAAGGCTAAAGAAGAAAAATCATCTGATTGTATTAATAAATGCAGGAAAGGTATATGACAAAATCCAACATTGTTAATGATTTTTAAAAATCTCAGCAAACAAGGAATAGAAGGCAACTTTCTCATCTTAATAAATAACACACATTTTCTAGTAAGGACTTCCTCCTTCCCTTCTGAGATTGAGAACAAGGCAAGTATGTGTTCTCTATCCACTTTTATTCAACACTAGAGGCCCACTGCATGAAATTTGTGCATGGGTAGGGTCCCTAGGCCTGGCCAGCGATCAGGGCCAATTGGAACCTTCCGGCTGCTCGCTGGGGCCTTTCTTCATTCTGCACTACCCCCCTGGTGGTCAGCATACATCATAGTGAGCGATTGAACTCCCGGTCTCCCAGTCAAACTCCTGAGGGGACACTTTGCATATTAGCCTTATATATAGAGAGATTGTACTGGATGTTCTAACTAGTACAATAATATGAGAGAGAAAAAATAAATATCATACAGATTAGAAATGAAGAAATAAAGCTCTCTTTATTATCAAATGATATGATAGCCTGTGGAGAAAATCTAGAAAACATTATCAAAAACTGCCTGGAACTAATAAGCCAGTATGGTAGCCCCCCTCCCCCCGCTTCACAGGGATAAATTCTAAGATCTTAAGTGGATGTCTGAAACCATAGATAGTACCAAACCCCATATATTATCCTATCTAATAAAAGAGAAACATGGTAATTAGCGTGCGTCTGCTACTCTGCCCATTGGCTAATCAGCGAGATATGCAAATTAACTGCCAGCCAAGATGGCAGCCAGCAGCCAGGCAGCTTGAAACTTACATGAGGCTTGCTTGCTTCAGTGACGGAGGAAATCAACGTTCCCTGCCTGCCTTGCCGGGCTCTGAGCTTGCAGTTTGAAACATAGTTACAAATATAGACA
>NW_006285917.1:2029637-2040168 GCF_000327345.1 Myotis davidii
CAGGCGCCCCACAGCCCCTTTAGGGTGGGGGAGCCCCGCTGGGGTGCCTGGGTGAGAGGCTGATGGCTGTTCTCAGGCTGAGCACCCCTCCCAGCAACCCAAGGTCCCAGCCTCTCCTTTCTTTAATGCTAGGATTTATTTATCTTCTATAATTGAAACTTTGTTGCCGTCACTGGAGCTGAGAGTCAGCTCCTACTTGCTCCAGCTCTGAGGCCACGGCCTGCTGAAAGCAGGTATCTGGGGTTTGTTTAGCTTCTATAATTGAAACTTTGTTGCTTTCAGAGCTCAGAGCCGGGCTGCGGCAAGCGGGGAACCTTGGCTTCCTCCATCACTGGAGCAAGCAAGCCTCCTACTCGCTTCAGCTGCGTGGCTGCCAGCCGCCATCTTGGTTGGGTTAATTTGCATATCGTGCTGATTAGCCAATGGGAGGCATAATGAAGGTACAGTCAATTACCATGTTTGTTTATTATTAGATAGGATATATATACATACTATATTTTATTCCAATTCATATATGCCTCTTCACTTAAAGGAAGTACTTTATGACTTCTCTGTGGCATATCTGAATTGTCAGCATCACTAGTCATGGGTTTTGAGGCCATTATAAATAAGAGTTACTTGAGCACAAACACTGTGATATTGTGACAGTTGATCTAATAATTGAGATAGCTACTAAGTGACTAATGAGCCAGTAGTATGTTCAGTGTAGATACACTGAACAAAGGGATGATTCACATGCCAGGTGGGACAGAGTGGAATAGCACGATATTTTATCAGCCTACTCAGAACAGAATGCAATTTAAAACTTATGAATTATTTCTTTTTGGAAATTTTGATTTAATAGTTTAGGACCATTGTTCACTGTGGGTAACTGAAACCATGGAAAATGAAACCATGAATAAGGGGGAACTACTCTAAATAAAAGTCAATTTTGTATTATGTCAGCAATGAAGAACTGAAAATTGACATTTTAAATTTTTTATAAAAGATTAAATACTTAAGTATATATATAAAAAACTATGTAGAAAATCTATATGTGGAAAATTATAAAATACCGATGAAGAAAATCACAGGCATAAACATATGAAGAGATATTCCTTCATGGATTGGAAGACTCAATATCACTAAAATATCGATTCTTCCCAATTTGGTATACAGATTCAACACAATCTCAGTTGAAATTCCAGCAATCTCTTGTAGATTCTAAAGATTCAAGTTGATTCTAAAGTCTATATGGAAAGGCAAGGTTAAGTAGGTGAAGCACAGGGAATGGGGGTGGTTAGGGTGATGATTCTCTTCTGTATGATACTATAATGGTGAATTCACAACGCTATGCATTTGTAAAAACTTATAGAATTTTGCAGCACATCATGAACCTGAATGTTAGAAGTTTTTAAAAAGAATAACCTATGAGGTTAAGAAATCCCAGGATGAAATGCATGATGTGAAATGAATCTCTCTGTATTACAAATGTGTAAAACCACCTCATTGAGAGGTGTGGGGACTAAAAAGGCTGACCTAAGTAATTTTGGAAATGAGTGAAATCTGTTAAGACTAAAGGCTGTACATAAACACTGCGCTCTGGTTGATAAGGTTTTTTTCCACTGAGGATATGGCTTAATAATTCTGAAACCACTATTCATATATACTGGAATTGAAAAATTAAGTAAGTAAATGGCAGATGGTTGGAGCAAGGTTTATCACTGTTTCTGTTTGAGGTTACAGATAAACAAAGAAGAAGGCTAAAATGATCCATATAGTAATGAATTAGAGTTGGTGACATCAGCATGAAGTTATGTTTAGTTTAATATAGACAGATGGTTACATACAGTAATATTTATAGAAATGTGCATATACAGGGGCTAGAATATAGTACACATATTTTTCTATCACCTAATGGTGCCTAGAAACAATGACACCCCAATAGCAATGAGCACATCTAGCTCCCAGATCTTGACTTCTAAAACTATTACCCAGTATTAGTGTGATGGTTAATTGTATGTCTTCTTGGCTGGGCTACAAGGTGTCTAGATATTTGGTCAAAAATTATTCTGGGGGTTTCTGTGAGGATGTATTTATTTTATTATTTTAAAATATTTATTGTTGAAAGTATTACATAGGTCCTCCTTCCTCCACCCCCATTAAACTCTTCCAGCCCGCTCCCATCTCCCCTCTCCCCCCCAGGCCAAGCCCTCACCACTCCATTGTCTGTGTCCATGGGCTATGCATATATGCATACAAGTTCATTGGTTGATCTTTTCCCACCTCCCATGCCTTCCCTCTGAGGATCAACAGTCTGTTCATGCTTCTATGTCTCTGGGTCTATTTTTGATCTTCAGTTTATTTGGTTCATCAGATTCCACGTATGAGTAAGATCATGTGATACTTATCTTTCTCTGTCTGGTATATTTTGCTCAGCCTAATATTCTCCAGGAACATTCATGCTGTTGCAAATGGTAAGTGTTCTTTCTTTTTATTGCCATGTAGTGTTCCATTGTGTAAATGTACCAATAATATTTTTATCCACTCATCTGCTGATGGACATTTAGGCTGTTTGCAAATCTTAGCTATTGTAAATTGCGCTGCTATGAACATAGGGGTGCTTATATTCTTTCTGATGAGTGTTTTGGGTTTTGTAGGATATATTTCCAGAAGTGGATCACTGGGTCAAATGGGAGTTTCATCTTTAATTTTTTGAGGAAACTCCATACTGTTTTCCACAGTGGCTGTACCAGTGCATTCCCAAGATTAATTCCTTTTCAGATGTATCATTGGCAAATATGTTCTCCCATGCAGTGGGCTTTCTTGTTATTTTGTTGATGGTTTCCTTTGCAGTGCAGAAGCTTTTTATTTTGATGTAGTCGCATTTGTTTATCTTCTCCTTAGTTTCTATTGTCCTAAGAGATGTATCAGTAAACATATTGCTACAAGAGATGTCCAAGATTTTGGTGCCTATGATTTCTTCTATCATGTGAGGGTGTAGTTAGATAAAATTAACACTAAATTAATAGGCTGAGTAAAGTATATTGCCCACCATAATGTAAGTGGGCCTCACCCAATCAGTTGAAGGTCAAAATAGAACAAAAAGCTGACCCTGCACTAAATAAGGGAGAATTTTCTTATCAAATTATTTTCCTACTAGTACACTGGTGCTTTCTAGTTTGGCAACAACCTGTCTGCCTCAGGACTTGGACTGGGACATCAGTTCTGCAGATATTAGAGTTGCCAACCTCCCAAAACCACATGAGCCAATTTCTTATAATATGTATGCATACATGTCTATATATATAAAAGTGTAGTATACAAATCGACTGGACGGCAGAACGACTGGCCGCTATGACCTGCACTGACCACTAGGGGGAAGACACTCAACACAGGAGCTGCCCTCAGCCCACAGGCCCCAGTTGCCCAATGGGGAATGGGGAGCTGGCGGTGGGTGGCAGCGGACTCATGTGGCGCCAAGCCAAGGCAGGTGTGAGCGAGCGCCCCGATCGCCCTGCATGTCGCCCCACACACAGAGGATGAGTGGCAGCAGTGGTGGGGGAAGGGTGGGTGGGGTGGTCAAATGCCGGCAGCTGGGGAAGACCAGCCCTGATCGCAGGCCAGGCTAGGGACCCTACCATTGCATAAATTTTGCGCACAGGGGCTCTAGTATATAAGATTATATCTTCTATTGTTGTGTTTCTCTGGACAACCCTGGCTAATACCATTGGAAATAAAGGCTCATTTATTAGGAATGAAGGAGAAACTATTGTTTCTAGGAATGGGGTGGGAAATATAGGATTACACAAGAGCATCTTTCAGTGCCATAAAGTAAGGAAGCAATAAAAAAACCCACCGAAAGAGCTCCTAAAAGCCAAATTGGAACTATCTGAGCCAGAAGTTAATTAATTAAAAACAGATAATACAGTATTTGGTTATAATCCAAAGTATAAAATAAATATTCATGGTTCATACTTATGTAAATAAATGATTGGATAATAATTAATAAGGGATGATAGACACTCTCATGCAGAGGAACTCCAAATCATTTATATAGGAGTTCCCACCTCAGAAAGGTAGAGAATAACTCTTCCCCTCTAAGTGTGGGCTGTGCACACTGACTTCCTTCCGAAGGAATAAGGGGTAAAAGAGTAACTTTACAGTAGAGAAATCTAATGAACATTTCCTCAACCAAGTAAGCAAGGTTAATATCAACAGCGATGTCATGTTGACAGTGTGTGCCCTTGATCTGATGAGGTGGGAATGGTACTTAATCTGTCTCTTTGTGGTCCCCCTAATCATAAAGAGTCAATGCACCTCACTGTGAGACTACAGACTGATTGAACTTAGGGCATACTTGTCACTGACTACATTTTTTAATCTAACTGCATAACAGTTATTATATCATAATCAAGTCCTTTCTTAATGAAATCTAATACCTATTTACATTCAGATTTAGATGAAAAAGTAATTATTACTTAGACATGCATGGACATATTTATAAGTGAAATGACCTGATACCTGGATTTTCTATAAGATGCTTCATCAAAATAAATGGAAAATACAGATATAAAAAGTAGGGGAATTAGATTAAACAATAATGATAAAATATTGATAATCATTTAATCTGGGTAATTGGTATATGTTGGTTGAATACTATTTTCTTTAATTGTATCTGTTTGAAATTTTCAATAATACAAATTTTATTTCAGTCATAAAGTAGTCTGTTATACTGAGAAGAGCACAGATATGTTTGGAATTAAATTTCTAGTGATGGGAAATATGATGTCTGGTAGAAACATTTCAGATGACCCACAACATAGTTCTAGAAAAGAAAGAAGCCCTGAGGTCAATGATATCTATTATTTCCATGAATTATGAAAGAGGAACATTAATACTTCTAACTTAAAGTTATTAAATGAACATTTTAGTTAATCTGACATGTTAAATATAAATATGTGAATGGGAGACTTCTAAATATAACCTAGTAGAGGAAAGGGAGACATTTCCCACTTCTCAGGAATTACCTAAAAACAATAAGAAGAACAAGAAATATAAAGGTTAACTCCACCCTCAATCGCACAAAAAAAATCTTAAAATCCCTAAATTAAAAATATATCTATATCACAAAGATAAAGAATTGACACACAATTGTTAGGAAAACAGAGAGAGTAGCTGCCCACAGCTGAAGATCTGAGAAAAGCCAGTGGAAACACTCTCACAAACAAACAAATCCAAACCAAGCAACAGGAAAACCACAAAGGAATGCCAGACAAAGCAAATGCTGAGGTTTTCCTACTTGCCAGGCACCATTGACTCATGAAACTCCTACTAAGCCGATGGAAAGGACACTTCCTCAGGTGCAAGTCCAAGAAGCTCATGTTGCAGCAGTCAGAACTGGGTGTGTGGTCTGGAGGCAGGTCCCCATAGATCATAAGTCTCAAGAAACTCTGAAGGCAGCATTGAACAAGGAATCAGTCCGGGCCTGCTGGCAGCATTGTGCTGGTGAAGCAAAGAAAGACTGTGAATTGTGAGCCACTTTGTAGCGATCTTTGTTGGTTTGCTGAATTAAATATTAAAATAATTATTTACCCCAACCCTGTGTCATAATGGGAAGTCCTGCCAGCCTAGATATGGTCTTGGCCCCTCCTCCAAGAATCCTTTCTGCAAATGCAGGTCCAGAAGTAGCTTACCTCATTCAGAGATGAGCACTAGTCAGAAAGGAACCATTCCAAAAGCACCAGAAGATACTTTACTTTTGTAAAAACTCAGGGAATAGAAAAAACAAAAAACACTCAACAGAAAAGTCACAATAAAATAACATTATGTTGACTTTGAAATTCAATGAAATAAACATCATGATAAAATCAGAGAACAAAGGGGCAACATAATCTATATATAAAAAACCCTAATATGCAGATAGACCAAACCACAGAACAACAGAGCAACCAGTCGCTATGACATGCGCTGACCACCAGGGGTCATGCGCAGAACAAAGCGGGCGTTTGCAGCAAGCGGAAGAGTGCAGAACATGGCGGGCATTGGCCGTGGTGGGATGGTGGAGCAGGTGAGCAGGGGCGCCAGACCAAGGCAGGGCGCTGGTTGCTGTCATTGGGGTGAGCCTCTGGTGGTTACTGAAAATTCTTTGCTCCTGCATGCTGTGGTCCTGCCTGGCACTTGCACCTGCTGCCGGTTCCAGAGCCGCCGCTTGAACTGGCTGCAGCGCCCGGTGCCAGCCCCAATTGCTCGGTGCTGTCAATGGATGGGATGCGTTGCTGCTGGCCCCAATCACCCCTCAGGGCTTTTCTACCTCCCCCTGCTCCTGAGGGATGATCAGGGCCTGCAGCCTCCTCTCACACCAGCTGCTGGTGCTGGAGCCACTACTCACACCCACAGCCAGCGCCAGCCCCAGTTGCACCCGTAGCCGGCGCCAGAGCTGCCGCTCACACCTGCTGCTGGCACCCAGCACCAGTCCCAATCACTCTGCACCGTCAGCAGATGAGAGCAGCAGTTGCCAGCCCTTATCATTCCTGAGGGCTTCTCCACCTCCCCCTGCTCCTGAGGGGCAATCTGGGCAGCAGCCGCTGCTTGCACCTACTTATGGTGCTGGCCCCACTCGCACCTGCTGCTGGCACCAGCCCCAATCACTCTGCGCCATCAGTGGATGCAAGCAGTTGCACCAGCAGAATGAGAGTGGGGAGGCGGCAGACAGGGGACCAGGGTCTGCAGCAGGAGGGTCCAGGCAGGGTCATGGAGGATGGGCCGAGACCTGCCCCTGTGCCCACCACAGCCTCACGGCCCAAAGTTCCTTTCAAGGTGCACGAATTCTTGCACTGGGACTCTAGTGAGACAATAAAAGATTAAAACATTTGCTTGTGGAGCTCAGAAAAGAAGCAGAGGAAAAACAAAACAAAACAAAACTACAGTCACCCAGCTGGCATGGCTCAGTGGTTGACCATCAACCAAGGAACCAGGAGGTCATGGTTCAATTCCCAGGCAGGGTACATGCCTGGGTTGTGGGCTTGATCCCCAGTGTGGGTGTGCAGGAAGCAGCTGATCAATGATTCTCATCATTGATGTTTCTCTCTCTCTCCCCCCCCCCGCCCCCCGCTTTCCCTTCCTCTATGAAATGAATTTTAAAAAGTTTTTTTTTTTAAAGCCACAATAGAAATGAAGGCCAAACTGAAAGTAGCATAAAGGGAAAAAGACATTGCTGAATGCACAATAAGAGACAAACAGGTGAAGCGAAGAAAAGCCAGCTGTTACGAAAAAGACAATCTTAAAGTATTAAAAGAGAATCAAAAGGTGGGAGAAAAAGTAAGTCCAACACAATTTGGGAAGGGATGTGGGAGTATAGAAGAAATAAGCCTGGCCATGATATGATCCATCTTATAAAGTTGGGTAATAAGTACCCAAGGGCCCATCCTGGTGTTATTCTACTTATCTACCTGTGTGGAATTTTACATTGAAGGAAAGGCATTTTTAACTTTGTAATCAACAAAAAGGAGCAGGACTCTTTCTATTAGGCATATTCAACAGCCTGTATTGAGCTGCACTATCTCTGCTGAGTGAAATAGCAGTTTGCAGAGGAGAGCACTCTGATACATAAGCATAAAATGCAGAGCCTTTGTTTGATTCAGTGACTAACTCCTAGCTCAGTGAATTGAGAATAGTCTTATTGTACTCAGATCAAGTCAAAGCTAGAAGGCAAGAAAATTTCCCCTGACTATAGGAAGCCAAAATGCAATCTTCATATTTCATAACTTTTCTAATAATCCAGCTGTGATCTCACTGCTTGTAAAGCCCAACCCTCCCCAATCTGCAAGCTCACCTTCCAGGACTGAGCCCAGCCCATTTCCACTATATATAAACTGCTGCCTGCAAACTCATCACACACCTGCTGCTCTCAGCTCTACCCTCCAGCCTCTCACGCCTTCTTCAGCCTTCTCATCTTCAGGAACCATGTCGAGCAAATCCACCATCAGGACCCAAAGCAGCAGCCACCGTGGCTTCAGTGCCAGCTCAGCCAGAGTCCCTGGGGTCAGCCGCTCTGGCTTCAGCAGTGTCTCCGTGTGCCGCTCCAGGGGCAGTGGAGGCCTCGGTGGAGTGTGTGGAGGAGCTGGCTTTGGCAGCAGGAGCCTCTATGGCCTGGGGGGCTCCAAGAGGATTTCCATCGGAGGTGGCAGCTGTGCCATCAGTGGAGGATATGGTGGCAGAGTTGGAGGTGGCTTTGGCTTTGGAGGTGGAGCCGGGAGTGGATTTGGTTTTGGCGGTGGATCTGGTGGTGGCTTTGGGCTCGGTGGTGGAGCTGGCTTTGGTGGTGGCTATGGGGGCGCTGGCTTCCCTGTGTGCCCCCCTGGAGGCATCCAAGAGGTCACAATCAACCAGAATCTCCTCACTCCTCTGAACCTGCAAATCGACCCCACCATCCAGCGGGTGAGGACTGAGGAGCGGGAGCAGATCAAGACCCTCAACAACAAGTTCGCCTCCTTCATTGACAAGGTGAGCCAGGAGGACCTGTCCTCCAGTGGGGACTCAGAGTCCCCAAAGTAGAGGACCAACACATGTTCTCTCAGGGGAGAATAGGGTAGAGGGGAAAAGGGACTCAGACTGGCTTCCCACTGGGATCTGATAGGCAGAAGCTGGTAGAAATCATTTAGAACTGTTGAATATCTAAATGTCCCTCATTCCAGTCTAGAAAGAATTCTCAACTTTTGATAACCCTGAAGCAAAGAACAATCCGTGAGAAAATGGAATGAATTAACTTTACCTTGTGAAGAAAATCTAAGACATTAGAAATAAAATTCCAGTGAAAACTGCTTTAGAGCTTGGGTAGTGGGGAAAAAGAAAAGAAAAGGATATTCTAGCTGGATTAGAAAAAAAGACAAACATTTAGATGTCTCATAGAAACACTAATTGATTTTAGAAACAGAGAAGGACAATTCAACGAGGATGTTTTATAGAACACTCATACACTGAATGGGCCGTTAGAATGGAATCCATTTATTAATTAGATTTAAATTTTCATTATTGGATTCTAAACATTTAGCTATGTCATAACTAAATAAATGTCGTTGTGCTTTATATCAGGGAAATACTACTTTAAACTAGTTGTGTGATTGCACTTGATAAGAGAAATGTTGAAAGTCTCTGGTAGGCTCCATTACTTAGAGGGTGAGAGCACCTCTGTGTCCATGGGGGAACTTCATGGAGGAGATCAGTGGGGTGTGAACAGTTTGAGGGAGCAGAACTGTCAGCTTGAGCCTCACAATGTCTAATAGTCCAATGCTGTTACCACACAGGCCTGCTTGGGGACCTGACAACTCATACTACTTTCTTCCTTCCTTTGTCTGGCAAATGACCACTGTGTTTCTCCAGGTGCGCTTCCTGGAGCAGCAGAACAAGGTCCTGGACACCAAGTGGACCCTGCTGCAGGAGCAGGGCACCAAGACCGTGAGGCAGAACTTGGAGCCTTTGTTTGAGCAGTACATCAACAACCTCAGGAGACAGCTGGACAGTATCCTGGGGGAGAGAGGCCGCTTGGACTCAGAACTCAGAGGCATGCAGGACATGGTGGAGGACTTCAAGAACAAGTGAGTTAAGGAGAGATATGGGGTAATTTCCAGAACTGCACACTTCAAGACCAGGTTGAGATGTGGTCATGATTTTGTAGCAAACCATGTCCACAAAGATGAAAATCACAAATGTTGCTTAAAAACAAACCTGAGAGAAATGAAGCAAAAGGCTGGATAGGTGCATAGGGAGAGTAAACAAGGAAACATTTAGGGACCACAAAAATCATCTTTAAGGCTTACTGTCAAGAAAGCTGACCTTGGATATATCCATTATGGAAAGTTCTGACCCCAGGCTGCCTTTTCTGAATCATTGTCACCACTGACGTATGCCTTTCTCATTCTAGATATGAAGATGAAATCAACAAGCGCACCGCTGCGGAGAATGAATTTGTGACTCTGAAGAAGGTGAGCTGATTACAACCAAGGGTTCATGTTTCTTTGCAAAGGAAGAAAACTCTGGTGTCCTCCCCACATCTGAGAGGACAAAAGTGGGGAGGCTAAAAGGTGGGCAGATGGGGAAGGAAGGCTCAGCTAACCCCATGGTGTTGGCTTATTCCCCAGGATGTGGATGCTGCCTACATGAACAAGGTTGAACTACAAGCCAAGGTAGATGCTCTCATGGATGAGATCAACTTCACCAGAGCCTTCTATGAAGCCGTAAGCATCTCCACCTTCATTTGAATTACTCTAATGGGGCTCTGCAAAAGGGTGGGAGATCTTGGGGTTGGGAAGCCTGTAAACTTTACAGGAGAAAATTATCTGACCATCTCATGTTCTGCAGGAACTGGCTCAGATGCAGACGCACATCTCAGACACTTCTGTGGTCCTTTCCATGGACAACAACCGTGACCTGGACCTGGATAGCATCATTGCTGAAGTCAAGGCCCAATATGAGGAGATTGCTCAGAGGAGCCGGACTGAGGCTGAATCCTGGTACCAGACCAAGGTGAGCAGTGAGTGAGCAACTGTGGAGA
>NW_006285917.1:2041821-2056443 GCF_000327345.1 Myotis davidii
AGGCAGGCCACACTGGTCCAGTAGTAGTTCTCTGAGGTCTCATGGTCTCTGTGTTTCCTCATTCCTAGGCTGAGTGGGGAAGGCGTTGGACCAGTCAACATCTGTAAGTATCTTTCCTTGCCTCCCTCCCTTACCCTTGTGTTCTTCTGACTTGACTCAGGCTGACATAATGAGCTCACCATGTCTGTGTGTCCTTGTCTTCCTCCCCTCCACAGCTGTGGTGCAGTCCACCATCTCCAGTGGTTATGGCAGTGCTGGTGGTGTCGGCAGTGGCTTCGGCCTGGGCGGAGGCAGCGGCTACTCCTATGGCAGTGGTCACAGCCTTGGAGGTGGCTTCAGTTCTGGCAGTGGCAGAGGCTTTGGAGGTGGCCTCAGCTCTGCTGGGGGCAGCAGTTCCACCATCAAATACAGCACCACCTCATCCACCACCAGGAAGGGCTACAAGCACTGAAGTCCTCCCGTTGGCTCTTGTTCCTACATTGTCTCAAGGCCCCCTCTGCAGCTGCATGATCCTCTCTTCAGGTTGCTTCTTCTCTCCTGTCTCAGATTTCTCTTGTCCCCTGGGTTAAGCTGAAATTGCCTAATCCTCATTTCCTCTCTCAATTCCTGTTAGATCTGAGCTTTCATTACTCACCCTAAGAAGGTCAACAATCAATGTCATGCAGACACGTAGACATCTTTTTGATGTTCCCATATTATTATCAGATATATCAGTCTGCCATAATTCTGGTAAGAAAATGATGTATGCCCCATGAAAATTGAAACTTGATCTACATCATCTACAGAATGGGGAACCTTGCCTTTGATGTCTGACTTCCCTGCTCATTATAACTCCACACAGGAGTTGCCCTTAGAACAAATAAGTTATCTTCCCATCAGTGTCCCTAGATGGTATTGACACAACACTCTCATGTATAGAGTTATATCCCTGCAATATTTTTCTCTGCTCTTTGCTTTCAATTGTTGTGTTCAATAAAGCATATTTCTAATACAAAGATTTTGTGTTAGACTGTATCTCTGATCATGTATTGGTTCTGAAACTTTCTCATACCACACAATGATCCTCATATTCAGAAAACCATTTCTCAGCCGCACTGACAATTTACCTTGCTTCATGCCCAACTAGGTCAGTCAGCACTATGTGAATCTCAGCTATCCTGTGAGTTGATGACTACCAACAACTATTCAGTCCTCTGCTACTCAAGTCTCGTTCTCAGAGTGAAGTGTTTTAGAGAAAAGGAAGCCAGGGTCCTGGAACCTAAATCAGTATAACCTCATAACTGAGGGGTTTTGTTTTTCAAGCTCCATCATTTTGTGGCTTGGTCCCCACCCAGATATCTGAGACTCTCGGAGATACCCCTCACTACTCCCACCCACAAACAAAGAAACACTGTACTGACCCAGCAAAACAGAGGCCAGTTGGTAGGAAGGTGAAATGCTTGATTCCTCTCTATGATAATAAAGACTTTTGCCGCAAAGTTATTGTTTTTACTAGTGTATACCATCTTGAGATGTATCAAACCAGTTGGTACAGAAAAAAATATCCCCAGATCATGGTGGATGGATTAATAAAACCACATAGTGCTAAATGAGTTGGGAAAGATTTCCTTTGCATACAAAGATAGTTGGATTCACTGAAGAAGTTCTCTTGACAAATGCTGGTTAAAATTTATGGACCTGTAAATTTCATAGTCTGTTAATTACATCTCCATAACTTTGAAATAAAATAACTCAATAAAATATATTAATAAAACCTCGAAAAAGTGTTGGTTAGGAGTCTTGTTCTGAAAAGCTATTGGCAAAAAGATGAGATTGAAAGATGGTCCATGTGGACAGGCAGGAGGTGGTTCTGGCTGGGAACAATCTCCTTTTGTGATCAGATATCCAAAAACCATTTTCAGTATAAAGATGGATGTAAATTTTGATAAGCAAAAATAGAGTTTGGAGGTTCCTTAAAATCTTCCCAGATATCAGTGTCAGGGTTATATTTTGACTTTTAGACAGAAATGGATTCTCTATCTTTCAGGTCATGTTTGTACAAGCTTATTTTAGAATTTGGCTAATCAGGTATTTTATACTCAATCTTATCTTTAGGCAAAAAAATTAAAAAGCAAGGAAAACTTCCAATAACAACAATAATGAACTCAGTTATAATAATATTTTGTTAATCTGAAACCATGGCAAAATCCCTGTGCCTCAGGTCATAAGTCAAGTTACTGTCTAGCCTTGTTCCATGATTGCCTGAAGGTTGGCAAGAGTCTTGCTGCTGAGCTGGTCACTAAGCAGATATTTGGGGCTCAAGGAGACTTTTGATAATTAATGACTTCCCTACCCTTCTATTATATAGACACAGGGTTTGAGATTGAGATCAAGGGCATGGTGGAAGCAGAGCTTAGGAACTGTCATGCTGTATAAATCCTAGAAGCTAATAGGGAAACTTCCCAATACAGTCTCAGACTCGGGTTATCTCTCTCCACATGAGAAGCTCCATGAGAGTAGGTTACAGGCCTCCCTCACCACCCTAGAGTGAAGGCCAGCTGAGTACCCAGTTCTGCAGAGCCCAACTCCCTGCCAGCAAGCTTGATACTCAGAGCAGTCACCTATCTTAATCATCTATGAATAGGGCCACCCAGACTAAATAGAGAATGCCTACTTAAATTTGAATTTCACATAAACAATTAAAATAAATTTGCATAAGTATGTCCCAAATATTGCATGGAACATACTTATACTGGCCATTATTTGTTGTTTAGTTGAAATTCAAATTGAACTGGGCATCTTGTATTTTTATTTGCTAAAGCTGGCAACTCTATTTATGAAGTAGATCTGCCCTTGGACTGGACTACAGACAGGGCACTGCTGCGCTGGATCTCTACTTTAAAGGGGCAGACAATAGGCAAGGACCAAACTTAAGACCCTTTCCTCTAACCATCCCCTCTCTTCTACCCCAGGCCCATCCATGTCTTCCATGTGTTCTACAGTTTCTCAGGATTGACCCGGGGGGTTGGGGGGGGGGGGGGGGGGAGGCGGGCGGGGTGGGGGGGGGGGGGGAGACAGCATGACCAACTGGTTGGCCATCTTAGCTGGAACTTGAGCCATGGACTTCTTTTTAAAGGACATTGTGTTTATTTATTATTATGTGATCTGTTAAAAGTTGTTAACTTGGAAATAAGGGTGAAAGCAAATAAGTCAAAATGTTAACCCCTTCCCCGGCAGAAACGTGTATACACGTTTTCATAAAATGTTCTTTTTTCAGTCGTCGACGAGTATACTCATCTAAAACTTTACCTTCAAAAACCAGCTACATACGTACCATTCTAAATAATTTCATCTAGAAACTTTCTGAGGAAATACTATTCTTAACCACAAAAATGGGAAGAAAAAATAATTACAAACTGTTTTCATAACCAGCATCAAAAATACTATATAGAACCAAAATAAAAAAATTAGTCTGAAAAAGAAACGTTTTTAACAAAAAAATTGTTGGGGAAGGGGTTAATAGTGACTGATTCTGAGGAGTGGGAACTTGGGTAATTGTTGTTGTTTTTTTGTTTTGTTTTTTGTTTTTTAAGTTTTTATTTTTTATTTCATTATTTTAAAGCTGGAAAAGTTTTTTTGTTGTTTGTTTTTTCAAATTTTGTTTTATTGCTTAAAGTATTACAAAGAGTATTACATATGTCTCCTTTTTTTTTCTCCCCTTGACCTTCCCTGGCCTCCCCTACCCCCCAGTGTCTTGTGTCCATTGCTTATGCTTATATGCATGCATACAAGTCCTTCGGTTGATCTCCTACTACCCCTCCCCCCAACCCTCCCCAGCCTTCCCACTGTAGTTTGACAATCTGTTCGATGTTGCTCTTTTTTGTACTTTTCTCTACATAAAGGTAAACATCCTCATCTTTCCCATTGAAATACCACTTTTGTTACATACTGATTTTCTCTTCTGTCCCATTCACTTCTGTGTAATCACATCATTGTAGTTACTAGAGCTTTCTATCCCACGTTGGTTTCTTATACAGCAATTCCTACTCATTGTTCGTTTTTCAGTATTTTCTGGCTATTCTTGTGCATTTTGTGTTGTTGTTATTGCTAGTATTAGGTATCCCTAGGTATCTGAAGAGTTTTTGTATTGTGAATTAGAACCCTTTCTTTCCTGTCATATTTTATAGTCACTAAAAGGTGGTGCATGAGAATTGTTGATTTCTGTATCCACTCACCTTGCTGAACTTTATCCCAGTTATAATGATAAGTGACAAGTAAGAGCCAGGATCCAAGGATTGACCTGCCTCCTTTCAGAATCTGTGCTCTTCCCCCGTGGGAGGGAGGTGTGGTCTCACCCAGACTCTGGCTCCATCAGTTCACCTTCTGGCCCTGGGGAGAGGTGCAGGTACGAACAAGGAAGGACTGACCTGGCCTTCCCCTAGCACTCCAGCCTTTTCTTGCTTTGCATGCCCTCTGGTGGAGATGCCATTCCCCCAGAAAGAAAAGAGTAGGCACAGGAGTGGGATGCTCACTTAAATGGGGCATCTGCTGGATGATGACATCAGTTGATGCCATATTCACACACTGAGGGCAAACACCAAGCCATGTTGCCCTTGAGCTTGAGAATTCCAGCCCACACTGGGCGGAAGAGGGATGATGCTTTTGCCCCAGCTGGCACAGTTACTGCTCTCTCCTCCTCCAGCTCTGGACTCGATCCAAGCTTTATTTTGTCTTTTCTCTTTCTGAGAGCCCTTTCTGGTCTCTGAAGCCTTATTTTCCCTACTCTGACTTGTTATTTATTCTTTGGTAATGAGGGAGTGGTGAGTAGAACGTGATTGTCTTTAGCCTGTGTTATCCTTGTCTCAAAAACTGTCTTCCAAACTTCATTATTTGCTCATGTATACCCAATGTCACTCAGAAATCCAGCAAAGTCATTCAGCAATACAGTGTAAGATTACCTGTGGCATAGCTGGGTTCTGGACCCTACAGATAATTTACAGGAAGGTAGGTACATATTAGGTACATATTGTATTCAACTGAATCATGTGCTTACCCCAGAAAAAAATCCCTCTCTCCTGGCAGAGCCAGAACTACACACACACACATGCAAACACACACCATATAAACCAAAAGACAATGGCAATGTGTAAAAAGTATGAAAGCATGTGATCAATGGCAGGTCCAACTTCAGAGAGGTTAAGTGGATGTCAGTTCTTTCAAAGGGAAATTTTTAAAGAAATAGGAAAATCATATTTCAAAATCCACAAAATACTATGATGCCTAAACAACCTTATCAAAATAGAAAGTACAGGTTGCCTATCTCAGAGAGACATTAAATGCTCCAAGAAAATAAAACAAACAAGTAAAAAAGAATTCCATTCATTGCAGAATCACACCCTCTACATCATTCCAGAAAAAAAAAAATAGAAATGTCACAACTTCTCTGGAGAGAGGGTATCCCTGTTTACAATTAGACCACAGAAGCCCTTTGATACTGAATTGAATTTTTCGTGCCAAGGTTCAAGTGTATTACCTGGTCACTACAACAACAATGAAGAAACAGGTTGGTCTCCTAACATAATGCCTTTCCCCTTTCCTCACACCTCCTATTTCCCAATTCACTAGTCATTTTCATTAGTCTCTGGGCTCACTCCAGGTTGACAAACTCTTGCCTAATAAACCAGTGCTTGAGGCAAATGAAAACCACTTTGAAGTATTCCTTTAAAAGGACTGGTGTCTCTCATTGGCCTGATGGGAGCACATCCAGAATTTCCCCTGGGAGGGAGTCACGCAGAGGGTGCTGGGGCATCTCTGTCCATGGGGTCATATAGCATTTTATCCTCTTTCCAGAGAGGGAGTGAGAGCAGTGTCCTGGTCGCTCAGATGTAACCTGCATCACAGACATGGTGCTGGTCTGTTCAGTGGAAACTATTTCATCCCATCAGACTCCAGAAATATGTCTGATTTTGCACCCGAGGAGCCTTCTGCAAAGTTGCACATCAATTGCATGTTGTGTGCAAACAAAAAGAGCAGCTCATTGAGTCCTCTGCTGAGTCCTTCAAAGAGACAAATTCTTTTGTAATAATGAGTCGTGGGTTGTAATTTTTCATCCCTCTGTGTCTGGACTTTTGATTGTTTACCCCTCTTAAATCGGGCAATTGAGAGGTACACTTCTCCAGCGACCTTAAGTCAATCTCTCCCAGCTTGATGATTTGTGGTTTCTCAGCACCATTGTCACTTTCACCATCCTCATTATCAGTGTGTGCTCACTTGGTGCCTGCAGGTCAGCTGGGCATCAGACTGCCCAGAATGAGCAAGGGTTCCTAGGCCAAGGTTGGTTGTCCCACGGGCCCAACCCTCTGGGAGATGGTGGAAAACATGACCCCATATCCAGAAGCTTATGCCTATGGAGACACCCAGGTAAATGATGCATCACCAAGATATCTCAGACAGAAACACAGCTTGACAGACAAGGTAGGTGTACGTTCAGCAGATAAACACAATCCCATCGTAAGTATTCTTGGATGGCTTCACTCTGTGATTTATCCATGAGAAATGTTAAACCAAGCCAGCTCCCCAGCCTCTCCTCCCATGCTCAGGAGGCTACGTCTTCTTGTGTGTGCCCGAAATGTGACCCTTGGAGCCAACAGGGAGAGCAAGACTCATCTGAAGCCCTCAACTTCCATTCTATGATTGATCATGCCACTCCCTTCCAGAAAGAGCTTCAGGGGCACCCCATTTCACTCCCACTTTCCTCTCCAGCAATGTCCCTAGATGGCAGACCCTGGGCACCAACCAGAGAGACTTAGTGAAATGCTCCAGTCCTGGGAACAAATGAGGCCATTAGAGTGGTCAGAGGGGAATGGCCAAGATGCACCTGGAATCCTCTTATCTAAATCCCTTCAGGTGTTTTCTGTGAGGTTACAATGTGAGGCCCTTGAGATGCTACCATTGCACCAATCTTCTCACTATAGGAGAGTCTCCAAGTGTGCATCCAGGCAATGGGGAGCTTTTCTCCCTAAGCTCTATGATGTGAGGGAAGCCTGGGGTGAATATGGGCATCAGGAAGAATCAGGAGCCCTGCCTCGGCCACCAAATGGCTGTATGTTCTTGTCCTTGGTGTCCTCATCTCTAAGGTCT
This sequence comes from Myotis davidii, assembly GCF_000327345.1. NCBI lineage: Eukaryota > Metazoa > Chordata > Mammalia > Chiroptera > Vespertilionidae > Myotis > Myotis davidii. The sequence goes on from NW_006285917.1 coordinate 2,048,941, forward strand.
CCTTCAGGCTCTAAAAGACTGACTCTGCACCTTTGCTTTACTTCTTTGTCCTATGCACCCAGTCGACAACATGTTCATGTGTGGATTATTGTTTTGTACATGTTCCTAAGACATGTGTTTCCATGCTTTGCATGTGCACACCTGTTGGATGTGTCCGAAGGATTTGACCATGGAGGGAAGGGGTTGCTCCACCTTGTTTCTCCTCAACACATGTTTGAATGGAAAAAGCACCCAATTTTGCTGCTAAAATTGACTGAAGGGAACTTGAGGGTTGCCTGCTTACCTGCCTAAAGCTCTGCACCCACCAGCCCATCAAATTTGTGCCCAAGTGAAATGCCTGGCTATATGGGTGGTAAAGGGAGAAGATCAGGTGAGGTCTGGCCATGTGCAAGTACATGTCCCAAGTCCTGAATCTTGGTGGTTTCTTGAGGTCAACTGCCACATTTAGTCCCTTTGGGGAACAATATTGCCACTGAATGCAGGAACAAAGGGGTCCATGAGGTGGAGGGTGTGACCCTCATGGAGAGGCTGGGTGCACCTTAGAGATACCAAATATTGAGGAAGTCTGCTGCCCTAACATGAATAGTCAAGGTGAAAAGTGCTTCTGATTGGGAGTCTCAGGTGTCACCACAATGAAACTATCTTCTCTACACTCTAGGAGCTGTAAACTGGGAGACCCAGGTTATGACTGCACCTCCAAATGGCCTCCGCTGCCCTTTCATTGTGAGCTGGGGGGGGGGGGGGGTTGTCTGCCTTTTCACGGCTCTGTTGCCTGTGCTTAGAACATCAAACACCTGGCACTTAGTAGTTGCTAATAAACATTTATTAACTGCAGGCAGGACTTCCCAAGATAGTAGGAGAGTGCCGTCTGGGAGGGATCTAGCTTTTGAGGGACTGGGGGAGGGAGGTGGAAGGGGCCTGAGTCCTTAGACATTGTGCTTAGGGACCCTGGCTCTGTGCAGCAGGTCAGCCTGCTCTAGGGGTTTACCTAATACCTGCTGTCCTTGTCCAGCCTACCCTCCTCTGGCCCTCCTCTTGGTGCACCCTCCACTCCCTCACCTGGACAGGCATATCTCCACTGACCTCCACAGCCCTAGTTGCCACCTGGCCCAGTCTCCTTGAAATCCCCCACAATCAATGGCCTCAGGGTCCCTCTGAGGATAGGAGAGACAACCCTGAGAAGGACGGGCAGGGAACAAGGACATCAAAGATTTTGGCACTCCCAGCCTTGGGCACCAGAGCACATACCATCACTCTTGAATCCACCACTCCCCAAAACCTCAAGGAAACTCCTCCAAGAAAGACCCAATAATACAAAGTTGGAGACTCAGGAGATCTGGAGAACAGACAGGAATGCAAACTTGTGTCAACTGAACTTCTGCCACAATTCTATCCGTGAAACACCCTAAACCTCAGAGGTAAATTCACACCCAGACCACCAGAAAACTAATGCAGGTGGAAAAATACACCGATGTGCAAGCCACACACGGGTGTTCTCAGGGAGTAATGTAAAGGGGTTAGTGCCTGTGCACAGTTTATCTGAGAAGGCTTCTTGGAGGTGAGAATAAAACTGGAGGTTAAAATAAAAACAAAGAAACCTTCCTTGGCAGGAAGAAAAGAAGGTGTTCCTAGTCTCTAAGTTTTGAGGTTTTAAAGGAGGTAGTGACACTGGCTATAAGGTCTAGGTGTTCAGGTAGACATTGTCTACCAGAGTAAAGGTGACAATAAAGGTCACAGAAGAGGGAGTGAGGAAGAAAGGGAAGTAAAAGACTTATCTATTTCCATCTATATTACAGAAGTCAGTGAGTAAGACAATACAGCTTTGGAAACACCAATCCAGGTGAAAAAATTAGAGAGAGAAGGCAAAGAAGGAAGGAAGTGGGCCACTCCAGACAAGAACTGATGACTGAGAGAAACAAGAATGGAAAGGGAAGGTTGGCAGGCTGGGTGGACTTGGTAGGGGGGGATTTCAGGAAATGAATGACCCAGGAGGAAAGGTAGATGGAGCCAGCTTCCGCTCAGGAGGCTTGATGGGAGAAAGCTGTGGCAGTTCCCACTCCAAAAGGCATGTCCACTAAGGCACTCCCAGACCTTGACCCTTTGTTTCACAGGAAGCTCTGAAGGGTTTAGTCAGCACAGCTCAGAAAACAAGCATCCTTCTTCTGGGAGAAAGATGATCATGCAAGGAGTAAAGAACACAAAGACAATTATTCTTTCCACCCTAGACGCATGCACCACCCCAGCTAGGACCTGGGAGCACTGGCCACCAGGTGAGAACTCCTGTGCTCCTCTTGGCCTATATCAACAAAAGCTATGATTCATAGGTTCCGATGGAAACTGAGACTCTCAAACAATCTCTTGATGGAGGAGAGGCCCACCTCCTGGCCTCGGCTCCAAGGAGGAAATAGCTCAGACAACAGAGATCCGCACCTCTAAGTGCCAAGCTGCCATTCCAGGTGCCAAGCGTCTGCCAGCCCATCAGTTACCGTGTGCTTTAAGAAGAGCACCTGTGTGGCAAGACCATGGGATCTTGCTCTACTTCTAGCTAGGCAACGTCCATCTGTTTAATTTTCCATTCAGGGATGCAGCTTCCCCATCCACAAAAAGAAGACTAAATGCATTTCAGGGCCTCTCTCACTCTGCCACCCTCCAAAACCACTGCAAGGAGCAAGAAGTCAGCAAGATGAAAGGGATCTAACCATGTCTCTGTCTGACTCCCCCAGGGTAGAGACAGGAGGATGAGAGGCAGATAAAAGGGGAACAAGGAGCCTTGTAGACTTTTCAGTTTTAGCCAACAGAGGAGAGCGGGCATAGTCAATAAGGAAAAAGGGGGAAAAGGAAAAATCCTCTACTTGGTGCAACCACTGGAACTCTTTGACGAAGGATTAAAGGGGGAGGACCCTGGCTTTCAGTAGGAGGAGTGGCCAGTCTGGGAGACTTCTGGAATTAAGCAGCCTCAGACAGCAGGGAGGCAGTGCTTTGCTGTCTACCTCCTTTTCATAAATTACCTAGTGGGCTTCACAGTCATCTTCCCAACAGGACCACAAGTTTCCTGTAAAAGAAAAAGAACATGTATTGTGTTTCTTTCGAACTTGCCATAGAATGGACTGGCACTTCATTTATACTCGCTTGATAGTGTCAGGAGATAAAACTGAACATTTACTCACATGGTCAAGGCATTGCAAAAGTTGTTTTCACACATGAATACTCATCAGAAACCTGTCTTTAGAGACATCCAGACTGAGGCTCGGAGACATTTGTGATTGGCCAAAGGTCTCACAACGAGTACAGGGCAGACCTGGGATCCAACCCTGTCTGTCTACTCCCATGGCTTCTCTCCAGGGCAGACAGAGGGCCTGGTCTTTAGTCACGTCACATTGGAATAGACAGGACATACATGCACGTGCACATTCGTGCTCCAGAGTTTCCTGTGACCTGAACAATAGAGATGGAAGCTTAAGAGTAAAATAAAGGGGCAATCAAAACTCAGTGGATTCCTGAGAAAGATGAAGTTAGAGCAGGATTTTCAAGATCTGGAGAGACAGCTTGGTGGGAGGCAGAACACTGAGCAATAATAGCTGAGAAAATGCTCAGGGGTGGGAAGCACAGCTAAGGGATAAGAAGGAACAGGAAACAATAAATCGCAGTCACTTGTAATGACACAAGATGTTTGGACAGGAGAGAGTCGGTCCCAGGCCTAAGAAAGCGGTTTAGAAATGAGGCAGTGTTTTTTGAGTCCATTATCAGATGCATGATTAGGACATGACTGAAAGCAATTAATGTGCTTCTTATTCACTTGCTGATCAAGTTGCGACTGGAAAGGATTTTGCACATGGGGGAGGCATGCCAGGGAACCAACCAGTGGCTCCTACACCATTTCCAGAGAGGAGCTGAGTGTGAGCTCAGGGCTGGCAAATGCCTAAGAGATGCCATCAGAGGCCTTGATCAGCACTGCCCCGCCCCTCCCAGAGGCCCATAAAAGCCATGGGGCCTGGGGCTCCCCAGATACCCTGTCTTCTCTATCCCCCTTCATACACATCTGCGCCAGGAGCTCCTCTTGCCCCCCTTTCTCAGCAGCCATGTCCAGGCAGTCCACCATCACTTTTCAGACCGGCAGCCGCAGGGGCTTCAGCACCACCTCAGCCTCCGGGCGCCCTCGCTTCAGCTCAGCCTCTCTGGCCCGCACCACAGGGGGCAGTGGAGGGCTGGGAAGAATCAGTGGTCCAGGGGCCAGCTTTGGAAGCCGCAGCCTCTACAACCTAGGGGGGACCAAGCGGGTCTCCATCAGTGGGAGTGGCAACAACTTCAGAAGTGGCTTTGGTGGTAGGGCAAGCAGTGGGTTTGGGGTCAGCAGTGGCTTTGGCTATGGAGGTGGAGTGGGCGGGGGCTATGGGAGTTCTGGCTTCCCTGTCTGCCCCCCTGGAGGCATCCAAGAAGTCACCGTCAACCACAGTCTCCTGACTCCCCTCAACCTGCAAATCGACCCCACCATCCAGCGAGTGCGGAAAGAGGAGCGAGAGCAAATCAAGACCCTCAACAACAAGTTTGCCTCCTTCATCGACAAGGTGAGCCAGGAGCTGCTTCTGCTCCATTGGGTTGGGCTGGCAGGACCTCTTGGAGTGGCCCCTGGATCAGAGGAGAAGCAGCAACGCAACAACCTCCCTGCTAAGCACATCTGATTAGCAGGTGCCTTCCAGTGGGGTGAGATATTTACAAGTGGGACCAGCTTGCTCCAAGGGACCTTGTGAAAATTTCTCTGTATCCTGCTTGGGAGCGATGTGGGCTGGTTCAGTCAACACCAGGAAGGTTAAGTTGTTCTTTGCAGGAGGAGTTTCCACTAAGCCAACTAACCTAACCCAGAGCAGGCTTTGTCGAGACTGTCAACCCAAGAATAGAGGCTCCCCATAAAGGCTCCAAGCCCCACTATACTAGTTCTATGGAAGCCCCTGAGCACTGTGCGGTAGCTTCAAGGGCTTTCTCATCTTGACTTGGAGTTGTCAATTAAATAGTTGGTGTATGGGTGTCTTGTGAGAAGTATACTTTTCTTCTTTCCCTCATTAATTGGAGTATCTGGCTCCAACTAATTTCTCAAGTCTCCCCAGTTTCTCAGGATTTCATTCTCTTCTTTCCCATTGTAGGTGCGCTTCCTGGAGCAGCAGAACAAGGTCCTGGAAACCAAGTGGAGCCTCCTGCAAGAGCAGGGAACTAAGACAGTGAGGCAGAACCTGGAGCCCTTCTTTGATGCCTACCTCAATGACCTCCGCCGGCAGCTGGACAGCGTCACCAGTGAGAGGGGCAGGCTGGACGCTGAGCTGAGGAACATGCAGGACGTCGTAGAAGATTTCAAAGTCAGGTAGGTGGGAGATGGGCTTCTGGTCCACGTAGTCATCTCTGGGTGCAAAAGAGCAAATGCGAGTATCAGCTGGGAGGTTTGGAACTTGCAGTCATTATCCCATAAGATGAAGACAGCATGGTGGGAGGTGGCAGAGGTACCCCCATCCCATGTATCACTATTTATAAGAAGCCTATTCTTCCCTGTCTACACAACTACAAAGGGGTATCTATATCACCTAACAGAATATTGTTACTCTGGAAAGCATAATATTATTTCAAGGTGAGCATGTGATTTAACTCCACTGGGCACGGGCTCTATTGTTAAGATGGCTTGCATTTCCCAGGATGCACACTAGAGTAAAATGAGGTAACCTGGGCCACCTCGGGCAGTGGTTCTCAACCTGTGGGTCGCGACCCCTTTCGTGGTCAAATCACCCTTTCATAGGGGTCGCCTAAGACCATCCTGCATATTAGATATTTACATTACGATTCATAACAGTAGGAACATTACAGTTATGAAGTAGCAACGAAAATAATTTTATGATTGGGTCACAACATGAGGAACTGTATTTAAAGGGCCAGAAGGTTGAGAACCACTGTCCTCAGAAGGCTAAATTTGACTGGCGATCACCCAGGCCACAGTTGGTGAGGTATCCAGGGGGAAGAGGTAGTCCTCACTGACCCTTTAGCTGCCTTACCCTTGGTTTCTGAGTTAGAGCTACACTTCTTGCTAAAAGCATACTGCTCAAACAGCTGCCCTGAGATTCAGTGAAAATATACCCAAATGTACCAGGAACACTGTCCTGAACAAAGTTTACAGCAGGCGCTTGGGGCAGCAAAAAATTTTTCTTAATATATTTTTATTGATTTCAGAGAGGACAAGAGAGGGAGAGAGAGATAGAAACATCAATGGTGAGAGAGAATCACTGATTGGCTGCTTCCTGCACACCCCACACTGGGGGTCAAGTCCACAAACCAGGCATGTGCCCTGACCGGGAATCAAATTGTAACCTCTTCGTTCATAGGTTGATGCTCAACCACTGAGCAATGCCAGCCTAGCAGAGGCAACAAAATTTTTTAAATTCGAATTGTACATCTCTAAGAAGATAGAGTTGCATAAATACATATTTCTATTTCCGTAAGTTCCATGCTCACCTTCTAGTCTTACAAAAGAAAGAAGAATGGGGGGGAGGGTCAGGTAACCTTCTAACAGAAGAAATTATTCTCCTTTTATAGGAGAAGTAGAGGTTAAGTAAATCACCCAAAGTCACGCACAGGGCACAGGCGAGCAGAAGAGCTGGAGGGGATTTGAGGTCTCTTAACTCTTGTTGCACCAGCACCCTCCTCCTCAGCCTGGGAAGAACTCCATCAAAGCCTTGTTCAATAGCACACCCCCTTCCTCTGCTCACAGGTATGAGGACGAAATTAACAAGCGCACTGCTGCTGAGAATGAGTTTGTGGCCCTGAAGAAGGTGGGTGGAAATGTCTTTCAAAGGAGAAGATTCAAAATTGAATCTTGGAGTGTGGGGCGACCCAACCCTTGGCCCACTCAAGAAATGTCACATGACCTGGAGAATATTTGGAGAGTTCAAACCTGCCAAAATGCTCCCTCTGTATTTATGCCCCACTGCCCCTGCTTAGGGTTTTGTTAGCCCAGGGAACTCAAACCTCTAGTTCTTGCCCCACCCTCACCCCCCAACCCCAGATGCAGAGTTTGCTAAAATCCAACCTAGAAAGGCCAGCGAGGAGTCTGCTCATCTTCTCTGGGACTTGCTGCTTGTGGCTGGGGTCTCAGAGGAGCACCCTGTGCTGTTGTTCCAGGATGTGGATGCTGCCTACATGAACAAGGTGGAGCTGGAGGCCAAGGTCAGCTGTCTGACCGACGAGATCAACTTCTTACGGATGCTCTATGAGGAAGTAAGAGCCTGCAGATGTGTTTATCCCTCCTAGGTCTGGCCTCTGGAAAGAAAGGGGTGCCTCAGAGAGCATCATACCCATAGTGGCCCCACCCGCCATTGTGCTCCAGGTGCTCCAAACTAGGGTTTGGAAGGTCAGGAGACCCAGGAGAACTGCTTGAAATCTTGCCACACTAAAGCCTACCCCAGCTGTGGGGCTTATGCTCCTGCCCCAGAGCATATTGAGGAAAGAGTTCTGATTCTCGAATCCCAG
>NW_006285917.1:2056508-2056809 GCF_000327345.1 Myotis davidii
AAGGGATCAAGACTCACATTTCCATTCCCCCTCCCAGAAAAGTTCAGAAAGGCAAGCTGTGCCTTAGCTCACTGGTCAACTTCTTGACCTCTGGGGACGCTTCATTCTGGGCACTGTACTTGGAAACCAGAGACCCGGGCCTGTGGGAGGGAGAGAGAAGCAGGGAGGGATAAAAACATACTGTGCAGGGGGCAGAGGGCCCTAAAAATCATCTGATCCTAAAGAAACCCTCTATTGTCAAGGAACCCCGTAAATGCTGGGAGTGCCCAGGAAAGAGCAGAAGACTCCCTGCCAGGAATGC
>NW_006285917.1:2056857-2077013 GCF_000327345.1 Myotis davidii
GGGTGGTCAACTGCATGATTTCAAGATCCCTTCTTTTCATGCCTTGATGACACTGAGTTTACTCACCCTGCAGGAGCTGTCCCAGATGCAGACCCAGGTCAGCGACACCTCCGTGGTACTGTCCATGGACAACAACCGCAGCCTAGACCTGGACAGCATCATCGCTGAGGTCAAGGCCCAGTACGAAGACATTGCCAACCGCAGCCGGGCTGAGGCTGAGTCTTGGTACCAGACCAAGGTGAGTATGGGCACCTCTGTGATAGGGTTCAGGACTAGTGTTTTCTGAAGCCCCAAATCATCATTTAACTATTAGCCACCTGCTTCCAGAAACATGTGAGCATTTCCATCTCTTTCAACTTGGCAGAAGCATCTCTGATCCTATGAAAACTTGGCTTAAAATGTGTATGGAAACCCACCCATGCACACTATTATGGGGTCAGGCGATGCTAGGCACTCAGGACAGCCACCACCCCCACATCACTTATGATCTGGTTAGGGGTTGGATGAGACTCTAAAACATCCCAGAAACAGTCATAAAGCTGTTTCTGAATGGCTTACTTATTCGGTACATGTTTATAGAGATCCTACAATATGCCAAGGAGATTACAGAGTTGTAAATTAATAAACTGCAAACAGAACCCAAGGTCTGGGAGACCATGAACTAAATAGACAATCTTGGAAGGGAAAAGACAACATTAACAAAAAGCTTCCACGAAGAGGTGCATTTTCAATCCACTTTGGAAGCAGCAAGGTACAAAAGAGTGCTGAGCAAGGTGTTCAGGACTGAGCAAGAAGTTCTGTGGGGCTGGAAGGCAGAAATTAGCACTTTGCTAAGCAAGAGAATTTGTATCTGGAAGAGAGAGGTTGGAACAACCAGAGAGAGCTACTGTCCAGAAGTACAGATGGCAAGAAGGCCTGGCTTTGGAGGTTATAGTAAGCAGGATAGTCCAGTGGAGGAGATGAGCACCCTGACAAATTCAGACGCTTTTCAGGGGGCAGCTGCTCACCTACAGGCTGCCTCCTATCCCTTGCCCTGCTCTGTGCACTCATACCTTAGTCCCTACCCCTGCAAGGTGGTGGGAAGGAAGAGGTAATCAGCTGACAGGGGTGGACAGTGCAAAGGCAGCCTTTTGATGGTGAGTGGAGGTGAAATGCACTTAACCCCCAAGTGGAGTGGTTGAAATTTACAGCAATTTCTTTTGTTGGTGATGCTGTTGTTCCCTTTAACTGTGTGTATCCAAAATCAGGAGCTGAGCTATTCAGCATTTTCAAAATCCAACAGATAATTGCTCAGGCAGGGGTCCTTCTTTCATTGGAAAAGGTGTGGGTTTCACTCCAATCCACTCAACACGGGGTGCATTTATTTCTCCTAAATGAGTGTATCCTGGATGTGCCCCTAAATGAGATGGGAGCTACCTGAGATGGAGATTCTGTTACAAAGTCTTCAGAATCAGGCCCTCTACAGCCTCGGCTCCACCCAACACCATTTCCTTACAATGTCATCCCTTCCCCAGCAGTGGTGTTTGGAGGGCTACCAAAATTCACGATCACAATCAGTCTGGATGTATGTTCTGACCAGGAGCTTCCCAAGGAGAGTGACCAAGTCTCTCTCATTCCCAGAGCTCACCATGCCTCTTCAGGCCCCAGGATCCTCACATAGGCTGTTTCCGGTCTGGAGTGGTCTCTCTCAGCCAGTCGCTTAGCTCCCTCCCTCCCATCCTTCTGAACATAGCTCAAGCATCTCCATCCCTGGAAAGACTGCCCTGATAGCTTCTTCCACTTCCATAGCTGGGTCAGATTCCTTTATTACACTCTGGTAAGACTTTGTTAAGTTCCTAAGAGGCACTTTTCTCAGTTTGGAACTATATATTCAATAATATGCTGCTTTGATTAATGTCTATCTCCCCCAGGAAACTGTAAGCAGGGGTCTATGTTCTTCACAATATTCCCAAAGCCTAGTATGTGCCCATCAAGTAGACGTGCTCAAGAAATACCACCTGAATAAATGAGTGAAGGAATGGGTGAATGATCAGTGAATGGATGGGCCTGCTGTGGCGCTGATGGCCAGGCTGTGCATACAGGGAGTCCCCCCTGGCATTTGACCAGATGACTGACTCTGCTCTGGTTCTTCAGTATGAGGAGCTGCAGGTCACGGCGGGCAGACACGGCGATGATCTTCGAAATACCAAACAAGAGATCTCTGAGATGAACCGGATGATCCAGAGGCTGAGAACCGAGATTGACAACGTGAAGAAGCAGGTAAAGTTTAGGCAGGGCCAAGAATTCCCTGCATACTCATTCCTCCTGGGTCATTCTGCCATGTGCATAGGATTCCAACCAAGAAGCAACACGTGTCCAGGGGCTACCAGGAAGGCTCTCAGCTTCTTCCTTTCCTCACAGTGCTCCAGCCTGCAAACAGCCATCGCTGACGCAGAACAGCGCGGAGAACTGGCCCTCAAGGATGCACGAGCCAAGCTGGTGGACCTGGAGGAAGCCCTGCAGAAGGCCAAGCAGGACATGGCCCGGCTGCTGCGCGAGTACCAGGAGCTGATGAATGTCAAGCTGGCCCTGGATGTGGAGATCGCCACCTACCGCAAGCTGCTGGAGGGCGAGGAGTGCAGGTGAGGGCAGCGGCAGTAACTCCATCCCAGCTGCCTGGCTATTCCTAGGGCCTCAGGTTGCTGCAGCCCTCTCCTCACCTGGAAAGGAGAGCAAAATGCAGGTGGAATTGAATTATGACAAAGAATACAGGTGCAATTTTTTTCATGTTAGTGAATCGTTATCAAATTCCCATGTTTGAGGTACAACTACCTACAGCACCCCATCGAAATCTAGGACCTGATCAGGTCTAAGTCATCAAGTTCTATGAAAGGAGAAATCTGGTTACGTGGCAGGGCTGGATGTGTGGTATGAAAGGCTCTAGACCGAGAATAAATTGTCCTAGGAGTTAGGCTAACTAATAGGCTATGCAACCTTAGCAAAGTCAGTATCCCCTCTCAGGCCCTCAGTTTCTTCAAAGATAGAATAGAGAGCAGGTCACATGATCTGGCTCAGTGGAAGCTTTGTGCTCTACCAATTACCGACTGTGTGACCCAGAGCAAATTACTTAACTTCTCCATTCCTCAGTGTCCTCGCCTGTACAATGGGGATAACCATAGTTTTTAGCTCATATGTTTTTAAGAGTGTTAATACAGGGGCTATACATGAAGCTCTTAAAATAATGCAGGGTATACAAAAAGTGTACATTACATAATCATTATCATTTAATTTAGTGGCCAAAGTTATGGGCTTGGGAGTCAAATGAATCTGGCTTCAAATTGTGATGCTGGACAAATTAATTAACCTCTCTAAGCTTGAATTTCTCCATCTGTAAAACTGAGATAATAACACCTACTTAATGGAGTTTTTGAGAGAATTAAGTGGGCAGAATGTAGGTAACAGGTACCCAATAATTGTTAGCTCTTTTAATGTTCTAAGTGTGTATTTATAAATGGATGCCAGTTCTGTCCTCAAGATGCTAAAACAAAATTACTCTATTTGCTACCACGATAATAGACTGATTATTGCAAGTGTTATGTTTATGACTCAGACTCCTCTCCACACCTATAATAACCTTAGCACTGCCCAGTGCACGACAATGGTCCATTGTTCAGAGAGAATTCTTCTTGTTCTATGACAAGTCCTGCCTTTTCAATGACACCAGTGTATGATGGCTTTAATTTTCATAAGGTGTCCACCTAGTCTAAACCAAAAATGGGCTTCTGGGATTACAGGTTTTACTCCTATGAACCTCAAACTCCACATTATTTCATTCATTAAATTATTACTTTTTAATATTACTAGTTATTTAAATAATTTCAACCTCCACTATTTATGCAATAAAAATAAAGGGTTTGTAATGCATTTAAAACAATTACAAAAATGTCATTTTAAATGCCCACAAACTTCTGGACACAATAGTAACAACCTCTTTCTCCCCCCTCCTTCCAATCAGGCTGAGTGGAGAGGGTGTTTCTCCGGTTAATATCTGTGAGTATGACATTCTTCGCATCATTTGGAGTGTTTGTGATTGGGGGATGGAGAGGTGGTGGGCGCGCATGAGGCATTGGAAAGGATCCCACCAAAAGGGTTCATTTTGAGAAGGTTTGACGTTCTGAATTTGTTAAAAAGAGAGCCATCTTAGGAGAGAGCCTTCCATGTCACAATACTGACCTCTTTGTAAGTGTGTGAGTGCCACAAAGGGGCACTGGGAGGTTTGCTGAACTCCTTCTGCATAGAAGACCATAGGCCACACACCCCCGCTCCCAGGACTTCACACTGTTCTCCGTGGGGCTGCAAGTCTGGCTCAGAGATGAGTGTCCGATGCAGACAGACTTTATGAAAACTCTTGGTCTGCCCTCAGCCTTTGGAGGGAGCCTCATGCTGAGCACAAAGGCATTGTTATTCAGACAGCCTCTTCCCGGAATGATTTGGGAAGAAGCCCTCCTGCTTGTCTCGACTCCGTGGATTATAACCACAGAGAGTAACCAGGAGTTTTCAGGGCAGTGAGAGCACCATACACATAGCAGGGGGTGCAGCTGCTGAGGAATGAGAAGCTTTCCCAAGCTGGCCCCACCCCCAGCAGAAGCGTCACTCAGAGCTCAGTGCTGGCACCTTGAGGCCAACAGAAATGACTTCTACAACATACACTCTGTAAGTGAGTTTTGTTTCTCTATGTGAGATTCACAAAAGCAATTGGTTATATTAGCCAATGGTTCTAGAAGGCAGAGCTCTCAACCACCCAGGTGTCCAACCTTGATGTCTTTGTCCACGGTTCTCAACCTGTGAGTCGCGAACAATGAAAATACATCCTGCATATCAGATATTTACATTACGATTCATAACAATAGCAAAATTACAGTTATGAAGTAGCAACGAAAATAATTTTATGGTTGGGGGTCACCACAACATGAGGAACTGTATTAAAGGGTCGCAGCATTAGGGAGATTGAGAACCACTGGGTCTCCAGAGATCCTCAAAGCTAATTTGGGGAATGGACGGCACCACCTCGAAGTTTCCATTCTCTTGGAGCACCTGAAAGTCTGTGTTGGTTTCTGAGGGCTGCCACAACAAAGTACACAAACTGGGCAGCTTAAAACAACAGATGTTTATTGTCTCACCATCTGCAGACTAGAAATCCCAAACCGAGGTGCCAGCGGGACCATGCCCCCTCTGAAACCTATAGGGGAGAATGCCCCCATGCCTCTTCTAGCTTCTGGTGGTTGCTGCCAATCCTTGGCTCACCACTCCAATCTCTGTCTTTGTGGTCAAATGGCCATATCCTTGTGTGTCTGTCTTCACATTAGGATACCTTCCCTCTTCTTATAAGGACACTGGTCATACTGGGTTAGAGCCCACCCTAATGATTTTCCTCATAACTTGGTTATATCTGCAAATATTCCAAATAAGGTCCCATTCTCAGGTACTGGGGGTGATGACTTCAACATATTTTTTGAAGGACACAATTGATCCCATAACAGAATCTATTTTTTAATTTCAACTTTTCTTCTCAAGAACCCAAAGTAGAAGACTAGATGTTTAAGGTGGTGGTGGTGGTTATAAAAGTTAGGAAAAGAACAGGTTGGGACGAGAATAGTTGGCTGGCCAATGGGTTGGCTGTCACTTGGTCTATCAAGAATATTCCAGCCGCCCCCACTCTGGGATTCTGAGCACAGAAGCTGGGGGACACCAAGGAAAGCACATGTGTACCTCCCTATGAGCTTCCAGAAGGCAGGGAGACACCAGAGCCGAGTCTGCAGGGGGAGATCGGACAGCGCAGCAGGGGGGAGTGGGTGGGATCAAAAGGGAAGGCAGCTGGACTGGAACAGCTTCCCAGAGGAGAGAAGTCTCCATTAAGTTCTGGAAGGAAGAGAGAAGCATGGAGTAGTGGCAGGGAGGCAGAGAGCCATTCCAGACTGGGAGGATGCGGAACTGCTTCACAGAGAGGACCCAGCTGAGGCACAGCACAGTGATCCCACTACACAGGCGGGAAAATTAGGAGGCTAACAGCTGCCTGAGGAGACTACCCTGCCCACCCCACCCCCCAGGAACTTCAGGGCACAGGCCCTGACACCCCCAGTGTCTTCTCTCCTGCCTTTGAATCTGACCACATCTCCTCTCTTCCCACAGCTGTGGTCACCTCCACTGTTTCCAGTGGCTACGGCAGTGGCAGCGGCATTGGAGGTGGAGGCCTGGGTCTCGGTGGGGGCAGTGGCTATTCCTTCACCACCAGCGGTGGTCACAGTTTGGGCATGGGGCTGGGAGGCTCCGGCTTCAGTGCCAGTAGCAGCCGGGGCCTTGGGGGCAATGGTTCCAGTGTCAAGTTTGTCTCCACCACGTCTTCCAGCCGAAAGAGCTATAAACACTAAGTGCAGCCACACACTCGCTCACCCCGGTCCTGAAACCAGGTTTACCCACTGACCTGGCCTGTGTGCCCACACCCTTGGACACCTGGGTCCTTCTCCTACTTCTCCCCGTCACAAGGCCCACCTGTGCTGCTAGGAAGCCTGGCATCCTGGTAAACCCCAGTCTCCAACCTGAGCCAGCCTCTGCCCTCCTGACAGTCCCCTAGACAGCCCCTGGAGCCCTCTCTGTGCCAGAGCACAGACTTTCAAGATTCACATTTGGCTTGTCTTGCAGAGACTCCCCTTCAGCTCCTCCTCCCTCCTTCCCACCCTCCAGATGCAGAAATGCAGAGTCTGTGTCTCCCAGACCATCTTCATGCCAGGTTGTCAGGCCCCCTGTCTCACGGTGCTTATAAGCTGCCTTCTGGGAGTGAGGGCTCCCTCTCTCCCCTCTCTGGAATGTGTCAATTAAATGTATGTGTAATGTGTTTGGTGTCCAGCCCTCTGTTTGGAATGGTGACGGAGCACAGAACAATTCTCCTCCTCCTCCTCCTCTTCCCAGCACAAGGCCTCACACAGGAGTACCCAGAGCACATCAGACTTTCCTTCCCCACTTCTCAAAAAAATTCCCCCTCATCCTCCTCCTCCTCCTCCTCCTCTTCCCAGCACAAGGCCTCACACAGGAGTACCCAGAGCACATCAGACTTTCCTTCCCCACTTCTCCTCAGAGCTCAGAAGGCTAGACTTGGGGGATATGGGAAAGACAGGAGGGCAGACTCCGCACCCAAGCTTCTGCCCACTTCCTCCTACCCCTTGTTGGGATGTCTTCTTTGAGAAGCCCCAGCCCCTGGGCAGAAGCTCTGCCCAGCTTCCCCGCTATGTATGTCATGCAGGGTGATGCCATCCCTCCCAAAGCCAGACTGTTTCTCCAAAACACTGACGTAGGGTGGGGGGCCCAGCCCTCTGCCAGCAAAGGAACCATTGTTACCTGACAGCTTCATACTTGCAGACCTGAGCAGAGAAATCACAGGGGAGGAACGGAGTTAAAAGCCAGCCCCGGGGCAGCACCTTCACTTAGCACAGGAGATATTTAGGCCCATAATTGCAGCAATGAGACATCCGGAAGCACCCACATTCCTGAGTTTACAGTCTCCTGGACCCCTCTCATCAGGGAAAATTGGGAAGGATTGAAAAGGAAAGGATGGCAAGAAGGAGAGAAATGGCACTGAGAACAATTGTTAAACATCCCTGGTGGAGGGGGAGGATCAAGTTAAGAGCTGGAACAAGAGGACTAAAGCGGGCAGGAGTTTGCTTCTCTGTAACAAGCCACCTCTTTCTGTCGCTATGAGGTGCAGTCAGGCCACTGGACCCCCACATTGGCTCAGCAGTCACTGGCTATCTGAGGTCTGCCAAGTCTCTTAACTACTCCATGCCTCAATTGCTTCATGTGCAAAACAAGAACAGTAATAGCCACCACGTGGTGCTGTGTAAAGATTAAATGAGAAAGCAGGTGTAAAACAGCTACCCATGGCAGCCACTCAGGAAATGTTAGCAATTTTTATTGCCCTCTACCTTCACAAAGTTATTATGAGAATCAAATGACACAATGATTGCAAATGACCTGCCACATAGTCTTGCACAGATTGAGTCCTCAACAAATGGGGTTTCTTTATAAGTGATAAGAAGTGCTTGGGTTCTAAGTCCAAGACCCGGAAATCAAGAAGAGAGGAGCCGATGAGACGCAGTGGGAGTGTCAACAGCATGTGGCAGAGAACCTGGGCAAGTGGGGGCCTCAGGACCCAGGCCTGCCCAGGGCTCGAATGCCCAAGCCCAGTCTTGCCCTAGGTAGGGAGTTCCCATAATTATTAGCGGGGCAGGAAGATGGGCCGTGGCCAGACATGCCATTGAGATGAACTCAACACAGTGGTCTGTGATCTTCTCCAGCCAAGCCCAGTTCTTAAGGGGATAAAAGCCAAGGAGACTTTGGGACAGTTAGACTCTGAAGCCTCCTCATTTTTGCTCCTGTGACATTTTTGCTCCTCTGACCCTCTGCCACCAACTCCCACCATGGCCCAACGATCCTCTATCACCATCAAGTCAGGGGGCACTCGGAACTTCAGTACTTCCTCAGCGAACTTCCTCCCGGGCTCCCGGACCAGCTTCAGCTCTGTCTCCATGACCCAAGGCGGGAAGAGATTTGGAGGTGGCTTTGGGGGTGGCTTTGGAAGCAGGAGTCTCCATGGCCTTGGGGGCAACAAGAGAATCTCCGTCAGTGGGGGCTACCGCTCCAGCCGGGGCAGCTTCGGTGGTGCTGGCTATGGGATGGGTCTTGGCGGCATAGGGTACAGAGTAGCAGCCTGCAGCGGGTATGGAGGTGGGATGATTCCTGGATCTGGGGGCATCCAGGAGGTCACTGTCAACCAGAGCCTCCTGACACCGCTGCACCTGGAGATCGACCCTTCCCTTCAGCGGGTGCGGAAGGAGGAGCGGGAGCAGATCAAGACTCTCAACAACAAGTTCGCCTCTTTCATCGACAAGGTGAGAGGCAAGTGGGATCCCCACTAGAAACGCTGGGGGATCTCTGCTCTCTGTGCTTTTCTGAGGTCAACTGTGTCTTGCCCAAGACCTGTGATCCTGGGGTGGGAAGACTGCTGACAGGGTGGAGGAGGAGTGGTTTCCCATTTTGTTGAGGTGGGAGCAGAAAAATGTCTACCTCCAGGCTCCTGAGCTTTCTGATCCACTGCAAAGACATTGCTCTTTTGATGGATTGTGATCGTGTACTGGGCTTACAATTAGATAGTGAAAGGGCATCCGTTTGGAGGGAAGGAGATAAAGGAAAGAAAGATTACAAGGTCGGTCCACAGAAGTGGGCTGAGGTCACTTTTTCCTGCCAAGTGTAATAGGGGCAAGCCCTCTTGTGGCAACCCCTCTAGTGATTTGGGCATGTCTAAGAAGCTGGGTGGTTGGCCAGGGGCTGCTCAAAGTGTTTCACTCTTTTCTTTTAGAGAGAGGAAAGCTGTGACTTCAGCCCTGGGTCCCCCCTTGCTATGTGGCCTGGAATCCTAGGGATTTCTCCAGTTTGGGGAAAGATATAATTCTATTTTGGATTCTATTTTGCCTCATCACCCCTGCTTCACACCTGAGCTGGTTGTTTTTGCCTGGGAAGAACCAATTCAAGAATCTGGATCTTTTAGACTCCATACCTGGGATATAGAAGAAAGTGCTAAAGAGGCAACCAGCTCAGGTCTCATTTTTGGCTCTACTGCTAGGAGAATCCCTAAGTTCTTGGGCCTCAGTTGGGTTGGATAGATGGACTCTGAGGTGCCTTTGCAGGTCTAACAGTCTATAAATGCCTCATCATATGGACCCAGATCTTTAAATGTGTAAAACCTAACCACTGAGGCAGTGGTTCTTCAATTTTATCACCCATGTGTTTAAAATTGGCCTGGTGTTTGCATCAACAGCTGTGAGATTTCCAGGAGCCTGGCTCTGAGGGGAAAAAGTACTATTTTGGATTCATCAGGAAGGCACATAGGAACCAAAGGGTGGTAACTAGGGAGGGACTTAGAGCCAGGATTGCACTCATTCCTCTGCAATGGAAGAGAAAGCTGGTGGGGGGGTGCATTTGTCAAAGACCCTCAGCAGGCAAATTGCCATCTCCAAAGTCTTGGAGGCTCTATTCTTTCATTCAATGAGGTTGTGTGTCATTCCAGCTGCTCCCAATGAAAGGACTTTGCTTAGGGAGAAAGGTTTTGCATGTTTTTCCAGGCTGAGGGGCAGATAAGTGCAATTTAAGGAAACCAAATTTGTAGCACAAGAGCACAGAGGACCTGAGAGAGCAGAAGGAGGAAGGGCTTACCAAGGCCACACAGCTAGAGAGACACGGCTGGGATTGTGTCCAAATTCCTTCAATACAACTCCAGAGTGACCCATTCCAGCATTCCTAGAGGGTATGGGCAACTGAGTCCAGAGTCTAGATCTTGAGAAATCATGTTGGAAAGAAAATAGACAGGTTGAATGTTCTGCTAAGAACTTCCTGTCCATTTAATGGGAATCAAAATTTCACCCAGTAATGTGATGGGAGAGTGTTCTTTTCTTCACCTAAGACACATCAGCGTGGTTTGGTGTGGTCAGACAGTTTCCAGTCCCTCTGGCCCTCCTTGCTTCTCCCACCTCCAAATCAAACCACCACCTCTCTCCTATTGCACCGACCTTTGCTTGCCTCTCTACCTTCTGGGCTGAGAATGATGAGAAGGAGCCTGCTACCTGGACTCTGAGGTCTTTCAGCCCCACCCCTTGCACTGTTGGAGGGTCCTGGGTCGCAGCGCTCTCTGAGAGGTTGCTGTAAGGAAGCCCTCACAGTCTCTCACCTCTGACTGGGGCAGGTGCGGTTCCTGGAGCAGCAGAACAAGGTCCTAGAGACCAAATGGAGCCTCCTGCAGGAGCATAAAACCACCAGGGCCAACATTGAGCCCATGTTTGAAGCCTACATCAACAACCTGAGGCGGCAGCTGGACAGCCTGGGCGGGGAGCGGGCAAGGCTGGAGACGGAGCTGAAGAACATGCAGGATGTGGTGGAGGACTTCAAGAACAAGTGAGTGGACACTCAGTCAGCTCCTCCAGAAGTGCCCAGTGCAGTGGGGAAATGGGACACACTTTGGGCACCGAGGTTACTCGGAAAATGAACTGGGACCCTAGGGCTTTGGGGAAGGGCTGGGGTTATACAGGATGATAACTAACATGGGCACAGAGAGCATGATATACACAACAACCTGAAAGATTCTGCAGTTGAGGAAAATAAGGCTCTGAGAGAGTGACTGACTCATTCATGTTGGACATGAGTGGCAACTTGTGAGTTAAGAATTAAGCCTATATAATCTCACCCTTACATTTGTTTCACTCAGCCCCATTGCTAATTTACATAATGTCCATGCATTTGCCCCAATGCTGGCCAAGGTGCAGGGAAAGACCCATACGTGCTGCCTTCTCCCTGGAACCACACACACACACACACACACACACAATTAAACATATAGTATCTTGTGCCTATAGACATAAGTAATTTCTTCTTTTTATTGTTCTAATTTATTTCTAATTGTCTTGGTCCAAACAAAATAAGTCATTTTTTAGTTACTGTGTGTGTAACATAGTAAGAGTTAAGGCTTTAGAGTTGCACTAATATGGTAGCCACTTGCCACATCTGCCTATTTAAATTTAAATTCATTGAAATGGAATAAAATTTAAAATTCAGCTCCTCAATCTCACTAGCCACATTTCTGGTGCTCAATTCACACATGGCTAATGGATGTGGATACCAAGTATTTCCATGATCACAGAATGTTCTATTGGACAGCAGTATAGAATCTAGTCAGTGGCATTAGGATCCTGGCTCAATCACTTACTTGCTAAAAGACCTAAAGAAAACTAACTTCTGTAAGCTCTAGCCCCTTTGCCTATTAAAGGGCATATTAATAGTATGAGCATATTAAATCAAAACTTGCATGTAAACTACTTGGTAGGGTGCCCACTGCTTGGCACATAGTAAATTGTTAATAAGCGTCAGTTATTTTATTGTATTGATGTTTAGGTATATGTGTGTAGTGACAAGAAAAGCAAATACAAATGGATAATTTATAATATGTGTGCAAATGTGGAGTAACAGGTTTTCAATCCAAGAGGGCTTCCTGGAGGAAGAGATGAAAGCTTAATGTTGAGAAGGAAAGAGGCACAGAGGAGTAATTGGGGGAGTTTTGGTGCATGTGTTCCTAGTTAATAGCCAGTGATGTTCCTGTGGCAAGTGACTAAGTGGCCTGTACAGGACCACCTGGTGCTCACCCTCTGGCAGAGGGCCTGTGAGCTGGGAAGCACAGGAGACCAAGGACAGTATGGAATTAGGTGAAGAACAGATGTTCATATTTAGTGAAAAGGCTATGCAAGGAAATAATAAGGAAAAATAAATCAACGGGCAGGAAAAGGCTTGTCTCAGGTCTTACTGGACTGCAGAGGCAATAAAAAAGCAGGGTAGATCTGGTCATATACATCGTGTGGGACTGTGCGTTGCGGTTTAAAAAAAAAATAATGACATGCCATTTCATAGATGGGAGGGGCATCTATAGAGGTTGAGTGACCTGCCTGCGGTTACTGGGCTGGAAGGTCAAGGAGACAAAGCCCAACCACAGCCTTCAGAGCCGCTGAGCAGGTGGGACTCCCCACTACTTAGACAGGTTGGGTAGAAAATGGGTGAGCAAGGAGGACGCTGCCTAGGGGAAGAGAGGAAACTGGAGAGGGGGGTGGATCACTCCTTTTAACCTGAAGATTCAGCTTCCTAGACCAGGGTTAATGTGGCTGAGAACGGAACAGAGAGGCAGGAGGGCATCATTGGATGCAGAAGCTGCTGAGGCCTAGGACTGCACACCTCCTACTGTTCGCTCTGTTCCTCCCCTCATGGCCTCTGTTTGGGTTGGGACAAGACCACAGGGTATAAAAGAAAATATGCATGCCCCTTCGTGGGACCTAAGCTCTCTAAGGAGCAAAGCTGTGTGAGAAGCTCAGGAAGAATGAGGACTGGGTTTTGTTGTTGTTGTTGTTGTTATTTGGGGTTTGGGCATTGTGTAGAAGGGGTAGGTGGGGGTTGGTTGATATGGGATTTGAGGGGCACATGTGTGGCAGGAGAGCTCTGCTATAGCAGCACATTTTCTAGGTCTGCTCTGCAGACCCGCCATCTCCTACCCACCTACAGCCCCCCGGTTTAACCTCACTCCCAGAGCCCCTGCGCCTAACATCAGTCCACGTCTGACCCTTCCCACAGGTACGAAGATGAAATCAACAAGCGCACAGTGGCGGAGAATGAGTTTGTGGTGCTCAAGAAGGTGAGGGGACAGGGATGCTCCCTTCTGAACCTCAGGCAGCCCCTTCCAGGAGTGACAGCTGCAACTTAAGCTAGTGACCTTGCATACAAGGCTATTTAATTTGTGCAACCAATCTTGGGAACAGGTTTTACTTTAGAAGTGAGAAAACTCGGGATCAGGGAGGTTAAGCATGTTGCCCCAGGTTACTCAGATATTCAGGATCCAGGGCTTCAAAGTCCAAGTCATACATCCTGGCACCAGCCCCCTCCCCATGTGGAGTCCAGTGCAGAAGAGGTGAAGCAAATGGGCCTTATGCTGAGCTGAGTCTCCAGGCTCAGGGGATGGGCACAAGACAGGGATCAGTTTCATAGGGTTGTGGACCTTCCTGCTTAGTGGGGCTGGGGAGGGCAACAGAGGGAGGGAAGAACCAGCCCAAAGCTGAGCTGAAGGAGGGAGATTGGAACAGTGGTGTATGGAGGGGAGGAAAGGGCGGAGAGTATGAGGAGGAGGGGAAGTCACCAAGAACCTCAGGGAGATGCTGGGAGAGCTCATGGGCCCAGAATTGGGTTGTCCTCACCACATGGAGGTGACATAGCTGACGACCTGGTGGACATTCCCTGAGAGCCCTGGTCCTCAGGGAATGGACCCCCTTCCCATGCCAGTCCCACTCCATAGCCTGAAATAAGATACTGCTTTCATCCCTGGGAGCTGAAGTTCTCCCGCCCAACAGAGGAGCTGGTTAACCCCGACTGGGTAAGACTCAAAGTGATGGCCTGTTCTGTGCCCAGGACGTGGATGCCGCCTACATGAACAAGGTAGAGTTGGAGGCCAAGGTGGACGCCTTAATGGATG
The DNA here is from genome assembly GCF_000327345.1 of Myotis davidii. Lineage (NCBI taxonomy): Eukaryota > Metazoa > Chordata > Mammalia > Chiroptera > Vespertilionidae > Myotis > Myotis davidii. The sequence goes on from NW_006285917.1 coordinate 2,070,941, forward strand.
AGATCAACTTCCTGAAAGCTTTCTACGAAGCGGTAAGCAGGGCCCACTGCGCCCGCTCAGAGGGGCTGGAGTCTGGGGCCCTCAGCGGGGCACAGAGGCTACAAGCTGCTGCTCTGATCTCCTCTCTGCTCCCCACCCCATCCCTGGGTTGGAATTCATGGAGCAGATGCTACTTGCCCTACCTAGAGAGAAAATGAGTTTCCATCTGGTAGTTGTGAGTCAGGTGAGGTGAGAAATTTAACCTTGACCACCTGTGCCAAGCATGTCAGTCAGACAAAAGAACTTCCCATCATTGAATTATGCATGGTTTCCATAGAACTGTCTGAGCAACCAGCTCACCCATTTCAGCTTAAATTTACCTGTTATTCTTGACTGCAGGATGATGCAATTATGCAAATCAAGTGACAGTTAGTGAGCCTTTAGATGCTTCTGGAAGCACAGGACACATTGCCTGGTTCTCCTGAAGACATTTTGTTCGGAGTCAGACATTGCTCTTGGGGGCTGCAGGCAAAGCGCTGAGCAAACACAGTCAAGCCGCTGAGTTCTTGGGGCTTCATCGCAGTGGGGGAGACAGGCAGCACAGACACAATACCATTTCAGGCACAGTAGGGATGATAAAACATGACAATAAGGAGCAGCGGCAAGGCAGATAGATGGTGGGTGATATCTGAAGAGAAATCTGGAGGAACTGAGGACCCAGAAATACAAAGAAGAGGCCAAGTTGGTGGAGTAGAGGGAGTGAGAGGGAGAGTGTAGAGATGGGATCAGTGATGTCAGGGAGAGAGTGTAGCAGATATTGTGTGTCTCCAGATAGGCCTGGTAAGGACAGGCAATATGCCCTGGGGGTTACATATGTTTGTGCTCAACAGAAGTTGGTCATGCTGTTCTAGGGACAGGATCATTAGCTCTGTGTCTTTGGATGGGTTCAATGTCCATCCAACAAGCCACATGGGGCAAAAGGCACCTTTTTCTCTGCTTATTCACTTTAATGCTAATGACCAGTGTGCTGTTGGCTTCTAATTCTGAACCAGCCCACAGCCCAGCAAGCCCACAGGTAGAGACCCCTCAAGCTAAATCAGCTACCAGGAAAAAAACATTTGGTAAAGACAAATTGCAGGACACAGCAACAAAGCAATAATTTCTTGAAGCAGGAAATGTATGTACCAATTGTTGATAAAGAAAGGATGAGTTATTTTTTAAGATTTATGTTTTGGACCAGTTATTCTCAAATTTCACAATGCCTTCTAGAGGTCTTAATAAAACATTAATTCTGATTCAGCGAATCTAAGGTGGGGTCCAGTCTTCCCAGGTGACAGTGATGCTGCTGGTCTGAGAATCATATTTTTTTAAACTAATGCTCTAGAGTAGTGGTTCTCAACCTTGGAGAAATTCTGTTTCTTTGTTACTAATGTTGTGGCCCCACCCCATAACAAAGAAACAGAATTTCCAGAGGATGAAGCCCAGAAATCAGGATTTTAAAAAGATTCCTAGGTGATTCTAATGTGCAGCCAAGGTTGAGAACCACTGCTCTAGAGGAATCTGAGGAGCGATCATTAACAAATTAATTGCGTGTTTATTGTTTCAAAAATCATCCTACATCGACATGAACTATTTAATGCTCTTCCCTGGGACAGAGATGCTATCTAACCTGCTTTGAAGATCCAAGACTTGAATTTTTCAGTCTGGTGCCCTTTCTGCTGTGTCCATTTCCCGCCCCCAAGGAGCTGGGAGGAGCGAAGTTGGGAAACAAAACTGAGATGTAGCAAAGCTTTCTGGCTCCTTCTGACTCAGTTTTATTTCACAAGATGATTTCTTTATTTAGTGTGAAAGGCTCTTTTCCTCAGAACATGAGACATCATGGCACTGGCAGGTTATAACAAGGTGCATTTCCTCGGCAATAGGAGTGATGGAGCAGCTAAAGTTATCTGTGATGAGTTGATGATAAAGTATGGGAGTAAACCCAGTGATCTCCCTAATATCCTTCCCAGTCCTTTTAGACCTTAGCAGGGTGCTACACCCTAAGAGTGCATGTGTTGCCCTTGATACCAAGATCTGTTCCAAGGGCCTGATCACAGTGCCCCAACACACATGCATACAACACACACACACACACACACACATGCTTTCACAAGTACATGCACACACACACCTGCACCCTGCTTCAGTTCTCCCACTTGGACCCCATCACAGGAGCTGGCTCAGCTTCAGAACCAGATCTCTGAGACTTCCGTGATCCTGTCCATGGACAACAACCGCAATCTGGACCTGGACAGCATCATCGCCGAGGTCAAGGCCCAATATGAGGACATTGCCAACCGCAGCAGGGCCGAGGCTGAGTCCTGGTATCAGACCAAGGTGAGGTGTCAACATCAAGTCCATGAAATAATTGTGGAGAACTAGGATTCCAAAGGCAATTTAGATAAGAGCTTTGTCCTTTCATATGTCCCAATCTGATGGGGTTGAAGAGATCTGAGTTCAGCTTGGGGCTTACCCTCTGTATTATTCTTGGGCTGCACTGGGGGAATAGCCATATGAATGCAGGAGGTAGTTAGTCCTTCTGCCCCAAGGAATATGGACACACCTTCAACACCCTGTAGAAGACAGGCAAGGGACAGCTGGACAGTACCAACTACCAGTGTCAGGAGGAATGAGAGAGGGAAGGTGGGAACAAAAGGCAGGCTGAGCCTCCTGGAATCACAGGAGAAAGGTGGAACCGTTTGGAGCTGAGGGCCTTGAGGGGAGGCCGGGACAAAGGTTGGATTTGGGCCACACAATGAGATTTTCCAGATTAGAGCAAACACTGAGCTGTGGAATCACTGGGGATATGAGATGTGGTGCAAGAAAAACAAACACAAAGGAGCTTTAAAAGCAGAGAGTTATAGGTTGAGAATGAGCTACCTGGTGTCAAGGAAGAGGGACAAAAGATGGGATCCAAGAAGAAAGGTCCAACTGTGGTGTGGAGCTATAGACACAGAGTGAGAGCAGAGCCAGGGAAGATGGGGATGGATTTGATAAAGAATAGGGTGGGAGAGGGAGGGGCCTCCAAGTGGCGTATGGAAAGCCTTCTGGGCCCTGGGAAACCACCGTTTCCTTGTCTCTGGCCTGAATCTGCCTGCCTTCTGCCTCTCCTTCTCCCCAGTATGAGGAGCTGCAGCGGTCTGCTGGCCGGCACGGGGATGACCTCCGCACCACCAAGATGGAGATCTCTGAGCTGAACCGGCTGATGCACAGGCTGCGCTCTGAGATTGATAACCTGAAGAAGCAGGTAGGACTGACCTCCCAGAGGTCATCCTATCTAAGTCCCTGCACCCAGGCAGACCTGGGCTTGGTTCTAACTCAGCCCATGCAGAGTGAAGCCTCGTCAGATGAGTGACCATCCAGGAAGGTGGTCTCCTGCCTCTCTAGGGGTGTTATAACCTTCTTCCTGAATTCTGTCCAACATCAATTCTTCCAGGAAGGGCTCTGTCCTCTGGAGGCATCCAAGACAAAACTTTGACCAGCTTTACTTACCCACTATCCAGAGACATTCAGTGTGGAAAAGGACCCCCCAAATCATTGTCTCTATCCTGGTTAAGTCCCAAATCATCCAAGGGGGACAGAGATTAATCTTATTTTTAAATATGATGAAACTCCAGCCTCCTTTGCATGAAGTCCATTTAAAAAAATGTCCTCCATCTTTATAACCTGAAGCCCACATCTTTCTGCATTCTCTGTGGATTTCACCAACTCCTGTGTCCTCCTGGTAGTGTGCCGCGCTCCAGGCCGCCATCGCTGATGCTGAGCAGCGTGGGGAGCTGGCCCTCAAGGACGCCAAGCACAAGCTGGCCGAGCTGGAGGAGGCCCTGCAGAAGGCCAAGCAGGACATGGCCAAGCAGCTGCGCGAGTACCAGGAGCTAATGAATGTCAAGCTGGCCCTGGACATCGAGATCGCCACCTACAGGAAGCTGTTGGAGGGCGAGGAGTGCAGGTGGGCTACCTTTTCCTCCCACCATAGCTCAAACAGACTCCACCAGAGCACTAGAGTAATGCCACAGAGGCCATGAGCCCCATAGTGTCAAGCCCCAGGGAGAAATTCCAAGGGTGGAAATAGGGTTAAAACACAGGTGCTCCCTGGAGGCCTCCTGAGATCACAGTCCCTCCCACAGCTCCTATTGGACCCAGGGCAGGAGACCAAGGGGCAAGGTGTCAGGGAAAAGTAGCCCATGACTACCTGGAAGACCATAAGCAGGGCCATGTCTGCCCAGACCCTAAGACAAATGAGGCCACACCTGGGACAAGCCTCAGGGCTCTGTGTTGCCCAAAGATTCCTACAATCTAACTTCCCCTCTCTATCTAGTGAGCACAGGTCCCTCTCCCCATTCCCCTACATATTTTGACTGGGTTTATCTCCTAGATGCCCCCTGACAGATTCACATTAACTTCCTTAGGCTAATGAGATGAATGGAAAGCTTGTAAGCACAGTGTCTGGCACCCAGTAAGTGCTCTGTGCTGATGACTCTAAATAAAAAGAACCCAGGGCTCTTTAAAGTCTCAGCAAATGTCTCTCTTTCTCTCCCACCTGCAACAGACTCACTGGAGAAGGTGTCGGACCCGTGAACATCTGTGAGTAAATGCCTTGAGATGATAGGAAAGTGGGAGACAAAGTGGGAGCTAAGAGCATCACTAACAAGGACTTGATGACTAGAAAATGAACAGGGTGGGTTAGGGACGTCATTAAGACCCTCTTAGGGGCTCTGTGGAGACCCCTTTTTTCTTCGGCCCTTCCTCCCAGTGGGTCAAGAGAGACTTATGATGACTTCTCATCCCTAGGGCCCATTCCAGTGGGGTCATATGTCCACAGGAAGGACTCCACCCAGGCCCCAGGGGACCCCAGTTACAGGACAGGTCTACTAGCAGAGCAATGGGTCCTGATTTTTCAGCTAGTTCTGGCAGGGATTCAAACTCACACAACTGACAAGAGGTTCTCAGATAGGTTAAATGTAAAAAGTTGAAGCAAATTAATGGAACAAGCAGAGCAGCGACTGGCCTGGCTTGGCCTCAGGCAATGGCAGGGAGATGGGGAGGAATCATCTCACATAATGTCCCAGCAGGTGGAATTCATGGAGTCCTGTGTCCGGGAAGTTGATTCCCTTGGGCCCCATGTGGGTCAGATTGAATTAGAGAGTCTGGAGAACCAGGATGGGGGAGAGCTTAATAGAAGGAACTAGAATAATTCCCCTGAAGAAACATACACTGAGAGGGAGGTCACATTTTTGACAGGCTGTGGGAGCTGCATCTAAAGATAATGAGCTCCCTGTTGCTGAAAGCATCTGAGCAGAGCTAGACTCAGGATGCTATAGAAGGGACTCAACTCCTGGGGAGGGTCATCTGAATGGCCTTCGGCCTCTTCCAGCTTGGGAGTCTATGACCCCCTCACAAGTGTGGGGCCTTCACTCAGTGAGAGCCCCTGGTGTAGATGAGGCATGAACACAGCCTAGGAGCCTAAGGCCTTGGTTTCTGGCAGGGGTGACCTTGGTCTTGCCACTCAATCTCTTTGTGCCTCTAGTTTCTCCTTTGTAAAATGGGGTTGCTTATAGTAATAGTGTCCTCTCAGGCCTATTGAGACAGTGTGGTCGCAGCTGTGAAGGCCTTTGAAAAGTGTGATGTCCTGTGCAGATGCTCATGTTGAGCAGCATGTGATGGGGATGGGGAGCTCATGCCCACCCTTAGACTCTGCTCCTGGGGGACTGAGGAGATTCCTGTGCCCTGAGGAAGTGCCATGGGCACCAGACCCGGGGAGGGTGGGTCTTGGGAAATGGGAGGAGACTGCCAGTGTGACCCATGTCTTCTCTCTACAGCCGTGGTCTCCTCCTCTGGAGGCACAGGCTACAGTGGGGGCAGCGGCCTCTGTGTGGGCGGGAGCGGCTACAGCAGCGGCCTCTGCTATGGTGGTGGCAGCGGGGGCTTCAGTTCCACCAGTGGCCGCAACATGGGTGGCAGCACCTCCAGCATGCGCATCATCTCCAAGACATCATCCACCAAGAAGAGTTATAGGAGCTAAAGACCCCCACCTGCCTCTGCTGCCTCCCCCCCC
>NW_006285917.1:2077110-2114494 GCF_000327345.1 Myotis davidii
CCCACCCCACCAGACCCCCAGTTCCCAGCCCCAAGGCCTACCGCTTTGCTGACACCCCCTGCACAAAGTCAATCCTGGCAGCAGTTCACACAGGGAGTGGGAAAGTGGCCTGTGCATTCCAGGGTCACCTTGTCCATCCCTCTGCTTCCAGACAGATGCCCACAGAGGGACCCCATTCACTCCCCATCCCAGGGCCTTCCAGGGGCTAGGGGCATCCATTCTAGCTAACGCTGATTCAACTGCTCTGAGCCAAGACCTGGACTGGGTGGGACTTTGCCCTTCAGTAGCTTCCAGAGCGGGGGTGCAATTGGGTCTCCCTCCTCCTGTCTGAGCCAGGTCCACTGTAACCACAGACCTTCATGGGAAGCTTAGAATTGACCTTGGTGCTCCAAGAAAGTTGAGTGCAGTCTAGGCCAGAATTCTCACGTGAGCTTTCTCACACAGACAGACACTTCTGCAGGCCGCTGAGACCAGAAAGTAATGCCAGCCTTGCCCACATATGGCCTCCTCACCTCCTTCCTTCTTGTCCTCACCCAGGACGCCAGCCACTTCCCCTGACAACCACCACCAGCAGAATATTTGAGAGAGAAATCAACATCCATTAAAACATTGCCAACTCTTGATTATTCATAGGGGAATGAAATACTTGTATCAAGAATCCAAACATTCTCCATGGCCAGGGCTGCATTTGATAATATTTTATAGCCACATTCTTCCCAAATCTGCTTCATTTAAGCCAACATTAGAATTATGGGCCTGAACAGAAATGTCCTGATGCTGAGGGCGAGGAGGCTGGCTCACGTGAAGGTGTGGGAGGCAGCTCAGCAACAGGTGCCTACAACAGACACACACGGGAAAGAACCCAATCAGCCTGTCCTAGAACTGCCCAAGGAGAGCCCTCCTGCAATGACGCGCAGGCGCAGGACTTCTCCTCCTCTGTGCTGCCACATCACCTCTTTTCTGGAAAGTTTTCTTCCCTTTGTTACCCTGCTCTTTCCACCTTCTCTTCCCCCCACCCTCACCCCAGACCTTTTCTACTCATCCTCTGCCACCCGGTGTGTCTCTTCTCTCCCCTGCCCCCTTCCTCATCTCTCCTTATTTCTCTTTTCTTCCTTTCACTTCCCCTCTTTTCTGTTTGGCAATACAGTCCCTGCTCTTTCTCTCTCCTGGCCATTCTTCTATATTCCTGTCTCTGAAATGTCTAGCTGTGGCTTTGCCCATCCCCAGCTTTAGCCACTGAAACTCTTGAAAGCGGTCAGTCCATCAAACACTCTGCCCTACATGGAAGGCCCAAGAGAGCAGACTCAGAAGCGAGGCAGCTCTTCCTTAGGTGTTCCCTGAGGATGCCTTGCTCAGCCCCTTAAAGGAAGCAGAAATAGGGTGTCGGTGGAATAGGGGAGCAGCGGAGGCACAGAAATATTGAGTTGGTTTCCTATCTAGCTAGAAGACTTGTAAACCCTCAAAACACCTGCCATGTGTTCAAGACCAAAATGCACTCACAAGGCGAGGAGAGACGGGCTGCGTGTTGCCGGCATGAAGACAGGAGCGTCCACTGCTTCTGAAAACAGTCACTCCCATGCTAATCCTTTCAAACCTTTCTCTACTACTGGCTCCCTGTACCTGCCTATTCCCTGAAATAGCTTCAATAAAATATCACCGAGCTCTCTGGGTGTTGACCGAGTCTGTCTTATCTCACATTCAAAGGGCAACGTTGGATCTGGTGTTCTCCAGAAGCAGGTGCCTTCCAATGAACTACCCTACTCTCTGCCCCAGAGCTCTGGTCCTGGTTCCAGGGAGTCCAACATGGTCGTTGAGACCATGCTCTGGCTTGGATGTGTCCGGAGGATGCTCTCCAGTGTCTGCACTGCCCCAGTGAACCGAGTCTCACAGGTCTGCCCACTATCTCATTCATTCCCTCTGACAGGAGTCTGGAGGGAGTCTACTCCCTCGTCTGGCTTCTCAGCATCACCATCCCCACTAACACCACCTCCAGGGACCAGTTTTGTGACACTTCCTCCAGGGCACAGTGAGATCCCCTTCCGCAGCACCATGCACAGGACCAACACCATCATCACCCATCGTCTCATGACAAACCTCAGCTGCCCCAGCCCCCATCTTCCCTCCTCAGCATCCTGGGACCAAAGTCAAGACTCCACAAAAGGGGATACTGTGAAATGTCACAGTTAGACTGAGAATTTCTGATTGAGCTCCAGTCTCCTAATCTAGAGGCGTGGAAGCCAAGGAACAGAGGACATGTAATGCACAGGAGCCGATTTCTAACCATGGGAGCAGCAGAGCAGTGACATCAGAAAGAATGGGATTGATGCAGCCTTGGCAGAGTTTAACCACTCTGCTCCTCACTTTCCTTATTTGTAAAATAGAAACTCCATTGTGGTGACATTACTAGTATATGAATTAAATGAGATAATAAATGTAGAAGTCAGGGTGGTCCTGCACAGAGTAAACACCCAATAAATGTTCTTACTATTATTATTATTGAGTTGATTCTGACCTAGAAAAAGTCACATGTAGAAGGGAAAGACCCATTGGCCGCAGCTGCAGTCTCACTGATGGGAATGATGGAAAGAGGGAGGGAACAGAATGGGGGTAGTAGATGGAGCATCTTCAAAGAGCTGTGACCTGGATGCTAGGGAGAAGGCCTCTATCCCAAATACACCTAAACAATTGCTGCGGGCAGCGACTGTCCCCAGAGATGTCCTCGGGCCAGAGCAGGCTTTGTCTACCTCAGGGAGGCTTGGTATGGGGTGGGTAAGAAGGGAAAGAAACAGCCACATGGAACCCCAACCTAATGGCTGACATCGATGCATGTTTGGGGAAAGCATTCCTTCCTCTCCTCTCCTCTCCCCTCCTCTCCTCTCCTCTCCTCAAGCACAGGCAGCTCCTCTTGAGTCCCCTGTGGCCTTTCTGGACTAAACAGGTCCTGGAGACAAGACTCAGTGTCTGGAGTCTTTTATCTCAGGAGCCCTTGGGGAGACAGGAGTTTAAGGGAGCCAGAGACAGGACCCCGGCTGGCCTGAGGGCTTCTCCCACCTAAAACCCTTCTGCCCTGGGAACTCACAGGAACCCCTAGAGGTCCTTAGGGGACTTGGGTCTGGAGCATCTGCAGAAACATAAAAACATCCTTGAGGAAAGAGAGCATCCTCAAGCATATCCAACTTGGCCTCTGAGCCAGGGCGGCCAGGGAATGTAATTCATGCCCCCTCTCCTTGGACTGGCATAAAGTCCCAACTCTCCCTTTCCTTGAGACTGACCCTCTGAATATGCCCCTTTCATCACCCCTGTTAACAAGGAAGGAGGACACATGGGACTTTTATAGGGCCGCCAGCACTGACCACTGGCTCCTTTTTTCAACTCTTTGCTACCCTAATTATCCACCTGGGTACTTAGAGCTGCCAATCTCCCAAGCTCATAAACCTGATTTAATGGTGATTGGGGGTCTGACCCAGCTCAGACCTCCAGCCCCTGCCAGATAAAAGGGTGGGAGCTGAGCTGACTTGACAGCTCTTGCTTCCCGTTCTCCCCACCAGGGCCTGCCTCTCTGCCTCTCTCTCCTGCCATGTCGTGCCTATCCTACCAGCAGGGCTCCAGATGTGGCAGTCGGAGCTTCAGCTCATGCTCAGCTGTCTTCCCCCAGAGGGTCACCCACTATGCAGTGACCTCGGGGCCATGCCAGCCTGGGGGTGGTGGGGGCCTCCGGGTCCTGGGCTGCCTTCGCTCACGGAGCCTGTGCAATGTGGGCTTTGGGAGGCCCCGGGTTGCCTCCAGGTGTGGCCTTCCTGGCTTCGGATACCGAGTGGGGGCCACCTGTGGGGCTCCTGCCTGCATCACTCCTGTCACCATCAATGAGAGCCTACTAGTTCCACTTCAGCTGGAAATTGACCCAACTGTGCAGAATGTGAAGAGGGATGAGAAGGAGCAGATCAAGTGCCTCAATAACCGCTTTGCATCCTTCATCAACAAGGTAAGAGGTCCAGGACCTTGTGTCTGGTCCAGGAGACAGGAAAAGACTGGCCATAGAGAAGCCAGTTCATCTATGGGCCTCTGTACTCATGAGCACTAATCATTGAAAGCTGGTTAGATCAGGCTCAGCACTCAATATTTCTATTTGAAGATCCTTTGTTTTTAATGTCATCTCTCTCTGGATATTATCTGATAAAATTACCAAGGTTGCCTGAGGTCAGACTATAAGAGGGACTTCCAAAGCGATGATAGATACTGAAAGGAACAACCTAAGAGGCCTTGATGAGGCTTTAACAATAGAACTGCATTCTAAGTGCCTGAGCTGGGGCAAGAACCTTGGGCCTAGTGGTGAGCAAAGACCCTTGGGCCTGGAGGTGGGCCTTTGACTTCAGAATTTGCCATCAGCTTAGGCCTGTGATGAGGAGAAGGTGGAGCAGTGAGAGCTAGGGATAAAGGTGGTCTTGAGCAAAGTCTTATATCTGCCAACCCCAGAGCCACACCTCTGAAAACCTTCGGGGATGGTCATGTGCTGTCTTTGCGAGGCACTAAACTGGCCTGTCACCTTCAGCTGTCTCTGGGCCTGTCCTCACACCCCAGAAAGTCTCTTGGGGGTCAGGACACATGCCAAGGCCTGAACAGGCATTTCTGGTGACCCCAAGGTTTAGTGCAAAGAGTCTTGGGCCAGAAATCAGGAGACCTGGACTCTGGTGTTGGCGTCACTCCTGACTGTGACTCTGAGGCCCCGTGCAAACCAGCCTCGGGGGATGGTGGGGGGACGAAGGGGAATGATGGTGGGTAAATTAAAGGAGGTAATACATGCAAAAGCCTTCCAAAGGGGAACTTGTTTTAGTAAATGGGAACTGTCACACAGTTTAATTTTCAAAACCCGTAAGTTCTAGAACACAGGCCCTGGCTGTCAGCAACATCACACCACACTCTGGTGACATGGTCACCTCCTGGTGACATGGCGTTGACCAGAAGTAGGGCCACGTTACTTCCCCTACAGTTCTCCTGGGAAATAATGCACCATATGCAAAGTCCCAGCGCGAGGACTGGAGACTGTTTTCCTCTGCCAACGACTAGCTGGGTGACCATGGTCAACTCGCTCAGCTTCTCCTCATCTAGGTTTCCAAGCACAGAAATGGAGGAGGGGGCCAGCAGCTCACCACGTTACTGCAACAGGGACTTGTTTGGGATGCAGCCATGCAGGATGGGGCAGCATGTGAGGGCTTTGAAACCTGAAGTCTTGGGACAGAGCCTTTGATAGGACCTTCTCCCCGAAGTGTCCCTGGGCTGTAACTGAAGAGAGCCCGACTACTCCCAGCTGGAATGTCACCTGCTTACATTAGTATGAAGATCTTTAAAGTGCTTCCTATGCATAACCCCAAGTAGGAGCTTTAGGAAAGAAAACAAGGCTTAAAGGGATGGATGGGGTGGCCTGGACAAGTTTACAAGGCTGGTGGAGGCAGGCAGGGCTGGAAGGAGGACCTGCCCCAGGCCTTCTGGCGCAGTGTTCTTTCCACTACAATGTGCAACCCCTTGGTGGGAGGTGGGTCCTATAAGCTCCCCCAGGCGGGGGAGACACAGAGACATAACCTCAGGTGCCAGTCTACGCAGAGACTGTCAGTTTAGCATATCAGCAGCGGTGTGTCAGAAGAGAGAGCAGAAATTGATTCACTGCCACACCACCATTGATTTACTCTCTCCAAGCATAGTCCCCAGGGAACCCGCTGCCCGGTGACATCCTGTTCTTGGCTGCAGGTCCGGTTCCTGGAGCAGAAGAATAAGCTGCTGGAGACCAAGTGGCAGTTCATGCAGCAGCAGAGGTGCTGCCAGAAGAGCATGGAGCCCATCTTCGAAGCCTACATCTGCACCCTCCGCAAGCAGCTGGACTGCGTGGCCAGGGACCGGGCCGGACTGGAGGCAGAGCTCTGCAGCCTCCAGGACACGCTGGAGGGCTACAAGAAAAAGTGAGTCTGCTCTGACTTCACCCCGCCAGGGATCCCAGGGCGAGCTATGTAAACAATCCGGGCCTTGGTCTCCCCATCCACAAAAAGTTTCAGGGGAACCTAAAACTTGGTTCACAGCTGGTAGAACACTAAGGCAGGATAACGTAGGCAGAGCCTCTAGGACATTGCCCATGTGGCACCTGGTAGAAACTCTGAGGTTGTGCAATTGTCTTCATCCCCCTTCCCACCACCCTGCCGAAGGAAGGCCTGTCCTCCCATTCAGTAGAACATGATCTTTTCTCCTGCCATTTCTGGCATTCCAGGGCTCTGCTCCAATCCACCTGTTCCACTTAATCTTCCACCAATCCCCTGGCATTTCCTGAACTACTTCTTATTCCCCCAAACAGATCCCCAAACCCTCTTCCTTCCAAGCTTTTGTTCCCTCTGTTCTTTCTTCTCATAAGCCTCCTCTCATCATCTCTTTGAACCACATTCAGACTAATCTATCTCACTTTTCCTCTCACCCTCTGACTCTGGTTTCTCCCCCATCCTCCCCCAACCCCTCCTCGGTCACAGCTGGAAGTCCTCACCCCTCCTGTCACTAGCAGATCCTCTGTCTCCCTTGTCTCCTGGCCCAGTTCTTCCTGGTGAAGGTCTTTAACCTGCTAGACTTGCAGCTCTGTCCTGACTCACTGCAGGAGAAGGTGACTGATAAGCATATGTTAATGAAGAGCTTGAAGGCTTGTAGATCCAGTGCTTACGAGAAGCTGAAGCCTAAGCAAATTGCTTAATAGTCCTAAGTGGGTCTCTCCCAGGATCAGAATCCTGTGGAGCACATGTTGCTGGCGGAAGGTTGAGAGAGACACATTTCCATTAACAAGAAATGGTGTGAGTACTCTGAGAGCAACAGTTCAGAAGAGATGTGGGTCAATGGAGTAGAGCCACATAGGGGCCACTCTTGCTGCAGGTGTCAACCACATGCCTACTCATGGTTGATGGAAAAGGCTGGCTCCTTCCCTCAAGATGCCCCAGCCCAGTAAGCACAGACCTTTGTGTAAACACACCAATAGCTACAAGGTGGTGCAAGCCAGAATGGCGGAGGAATCCCAAGAGAGTGAGAGAGCAGAAGGGGCCTACGAATGCATCCTGGGGAAGGTGCCATTTGCTCAGGGCCTTGAAGAATGTGTTTCATTGCAGTTACTTCTTATAGAAGAAGAGTCCAGAGTAGACTTTGGAAAAGGAGAAAGGATAGGAGCAGATGACAAGGAAGGGCCAGAGTGAGACAAGTTAGAGGAGACAACTCCAGCAGACTGCTACAGGCAAGGTGTGGCAAGGCCGGGGGAGGGGGAGGGCCAGCCCTCTCAGCAGGAGCAATGCCTTTCCAAGGGGTAAGACACACAGTGGCCAGAGACTTGGCTTGTAGCTGAAGACGAGGACTCTGGATTTTAAAAGTGGGACAGAAGAAGGATGAGATTGGATGGTATTTTAACAATAATAACCAACGCTGACATAGCACGTACCCCATGTCAGGCTTAGTGCTTTGCAGATATTAACTCATGTGATATGTTAACTCACAACAGCCCCGTGAGGCGGGACCAGTGTTATCCTCATTCTACAGAATATGAAACTGAGACACAGAGAAGCCACGTCACTTACTGAAACTCACAGAACTCGCACTTGACACCAGGGGATTCACACCAGGGCATAAGCTCCAGCAGCCAGCGCCCAGCTGCAGCAGAGCTCTGTGGGGAAGAGGAAGCCTGGGCGTCAGGAAGCTTAGTGGAGCTTTTAATGGATCAAAGTTGCTCTTCAAACTGAGTCATTCTGGCCAGACTGTACCTCTTGACCCTGATTCCGTTGCCTTAGGGGGCAGTGAGTGGGCGAGGACCTATAGCAAATAGCTGGGCTGTGCCTATGGGTCTGGTAACCTGGTAATTGCTACCTCTGCAACAGAGCTACAGGCAGGGGCCAGGCTCAGGACTCTCCAGTGAGGAGGGCACAGGGGCATCTGGGATTTCAGTGACTACAACCAGCTCTCAGAACAACCCCGCACAGACAGCTATGCCAGCAACAGGCCGCCAGCTTCCACCACCTCCCAGAAGAAATGGTCAGATAAAGTGGGCTTCCTCAGCACCAAGACAGAATGAAGTTGGCCTGAGGAAGGACTTCCCAGAGGATGATTCATCACAGGAGCAGGCTACTGGGGAGAGGGGTAAACTGGCAATGTGGCTAATGACAGTCTATGGTATTAATCACCAGTCTGGAATGGCTGGAGCAGCTAGAGGTGTCCAGAGACAGGGCTGCACCTGGCGACTCCTGGGGGCATGCGGTCAGTGTAAGGCAGATGTGCCCAAAGGCCCTTCCCTCAGGTCTGATTCCAAGGCCCCTTCCAACCCCACGGGTTGACTCAAACATTGTTTCTTGCCCATTCCACCAGATATGAGGAGGAGCTGGCCCTGCGGCCCTGTGCGGAAAATGAGTTCGTGGCCTTAAAGAAGGTGAGGAGCTGGCTCAAAGAGGGAGAAAGCCCCGGAGCTGGCCCAGCGGGCCTCAGCACACTCAGCCCCTGGACTGTGTCCAAACGAGTTTGCAGCCCCCCCACTACAGAAGGGTCTCTCTCCCTCCTGCCCCGGTGCCAGCCTGAGTGACCCTGAGAAAGAGGGGGCCAGCATTTCCTCTCCTACCCTTGGCTCAAAGGGGTGGTGGTTGACCGGGCTTCTGCCTCCTAATTCACAGGGGCCAAAGCTGGTCAGGGTGGTGTCCACACCTGCCCAAGAAGCTGGACATGTAGCTGATGCCAAATCCAAACAAAAACTCTCAACTCAAGCCCCAAAAGATGAAAACCACTGCCCGAGTTCTCAGACAGATAGCTAGGTACTTTCTGGCCTGAGCCCTACGCAGTGAGCTCAGAGACACTGCATTCAAGGCTCCTTTAAACTCCACACCCTCCAGGCCCTTCCCCAATAGGCGGCCAGGCCCAGGCATGTGGTCTTGGGGCTGTGGACCCCTCCCTCCATTCTTGGTTTTGTGAACTCTGCACTTTCACATGAGCTTCCGTGAGGAAAGGTTCATCCCACACCTGTCACCTGCCACCAGCTTGCGGGGAGTGGCCCCCTGGTGGAGGGGTGGCCCTCCCACATTCCCCCAGCCCCCGGTTACAGTTGTCAATGCTCCAATCACAGGATGTGGACACGGCTTTCCTGATGAAGGCTGACCTGGAGACCAACGTGGAGGCTCTGGTCCAGGAGATCGACTTCCTGAAAGGCCTGTACGAGGAGGTACCTGCAGCCACGCTGCCCACAGGTGGTAGATCAGGGCCAGTTCGTGAGGACAATGGTGGGAGAGCTCCAGCCCAGCAGGTACATTTCAGGGCAAGCAGACTGAGAAGTCGGCCTGGGACAGCTGGCTCTCAGCAGTGAGACCCCGGAAGTCCAATGCCCAGGCCTCAGCTCTCGGGTCTCCGTGTAACTGGAGTGGGACAGGGAGCAGGTTGGTGATTGAAGGCCCGTCACAGCCACCACAAAGTCTGTGCAAAGCTGCTATGGGAAGGTCAGAGCAGGTTCTCCCCCTTTATCCTCAAAGAGCTCACTGGTCCTCCCCCCACCCCCCACCCCCCTAGGAGATCTGCCTGCTCCAGTCTCAGATCTCAGAGACCTCGGTCATCGTGAAGATGGACAACAGCCGGGTGCTGGACGTGGACAGCATCATCGCTGATATCAAGGCCCAGTATGATGAAATCGCCAGCCGCAGCAAAGCTGAAGCGGAGGCCTGGTACCAGTGCCGGGTGAGACCCAGGGGAAGAGGGTGCCCTAGACCACTTCCCCCGAAAGTGGGTGAGAAGATAATGAGAGAGTCATGCCATGTCACAGAGACAGGGAACCCCATAAATCCCAGCCCCTGTTGTTTCTGCCGGGCCCCGGGCCAGGTGCCTGTGGAACATGTGGGAGTGGACCCCACAGGCCGCCCAGGCCTGTCATCAGGGTGCCAGGGGCCCCAGCTTTATTTACTCACAGACTCCCTCGACATGAATTCAAGGAGTACTAATTGGCAATAATGGCAAAGAGGGCTCTGGGCTTCAAGGAGTCAGGGGAGGCTAATAGCATGGAGTGGTTACTAATGGTGGAGCAGGAAGGTGATTAAGGTGGCCCCAGACTTAGGTAATTAGGGGCTTGCTATAAGGATAGTTGGTGTCCCCAAGGTTAATTTGATTGAACAAATATTATCACCTCAGTCTCACCTGCCCTATCTGTGAAAGGCACCATTAATTCATTCGTTCGTTCACTCGTCCACTTACTCATTCAACAACTGCTTCCTGAGCATCCATCCTGTGCTAAGCGCTGTTCTAGATGCTGGATTCTAAACCGGGACAAAACAGACAGCAATCCCTGCCTTTGTGTCACTTTCATTCTAGAGGCAGGGCCAGGGAGTGACAGACAACGAGCAAGACAAATAAGTACATGTATGTTAGAAGGTGATGCATGCTACGGAGAAAATAAACCAGGGTGAAGCATGGGTAGTGCTATGGGAATATGGTTTCCAGTAAGGTAGTCAGGGAAGGATGGCCTTACCGAGGGGTGTGGCACCATGTAGATACTAGGAGTCAGACCATCCCCACGCTCCAGGAGATGACAGTTCATGGGAGAGAAATGTGTAACCAACCAAACAGAAAAGCAAGGTCGCAGGAAGTGTCTGAAAAGGCAGAGGCAGCGGTGTTGATCTGGGCCTTGAAGGCCAAGCACGACTGCAGTAAGGGAGCATGAGGGGAAGGGGCGTTCAGCTGAGGGGCAGCCGAGCAGGATACAGAAGCGTGACAGTGAGGTTCCAGTATGAAGCATCACAAGGAGATGGGGCTGGATGGGGTAGCATGGGGCCAGATGACAGCAACTCTTCAGAGTTGTGCTAAGTGCGTTGGACTTCTTTTCTGAAGGCAATGGGGCCCAGAGAGTGCCTCCAGCAAGGTTCTGCCTTGGGACAAAGGTATCAAACGCTGGCCTGAAGTCAGCTACCAGTGACTCTGTGGCCCATCCACACCAGGTGGCTGGTCCCTCCTCCTGCTGTTCTCCTGGGCTGCTCATCAGTCAAGTGGCTCAGAGAAAACAATCTGTTTCCCATCTTCCTAAGTCAATTCTATTATTTTTAAATTATAATTAACTGTGAGGATTCAAATTTTTTAAAATAGCTAAGTTAAATTCAGTTTTCACTTTTTTCTCAAATAACTTGAAGTACAGAAATAGACTACCCACAATGACCAGGGGGTCTATGTCACCTTCAGGGATACGGGCTCCTTATAGCTTTCTATTCTGCCACCCTTCACATTGCTTTGATTTTCATGGTTGCCTCCTGTCTCAAGATGACTGTCATACCACATGCTCATTCCAGGCAGAAAGAAGAGCAAGGGGCAAAAGAAACATGGCAACTGAGCCACCCCTATGTCAACGGAACATTTCATTTTGTTTTCCATTGCTTGGAGGAGAATATACAATCGTGCTCACCCTGGGGGTGACATAGTCTCTCCTCAGTCCTCTCTCTCTTAGGCATCCCAGGCTAAGCAGAGAAACTCTTTCTAAAGTCCAGAGGGACATCTTAAAGGGAGGGAGACCTTTGGGTTCCGGTGCAGAGAGAAAACGACAAGCCTCAGAATAGCTAAACAGAGAGAAGGGGAGCTTGGAGATTGGAGGACCTTTTAATAAGCCTGACTGTGCAGGGCTGTGAGGTGAGAAGGAACTAAGGAGCAGCCCAGAAAAGGACCTCAGAGACTGACCAGAAATGGAGAGGGGATGGGGAACAGAGCAAGTGTGAGAATCCAGGGAGCGCCTGAGCCAGGAAGTTATTGGAGAAGAGACTCAGGCAGTGAGCAAGGGGGCTGGGAGGGACCACAGCAAGGCCCCAGGGTTCTGACCTCTCCGTCCCACAGTATGAGGAGCTGCGGCTGATCTCCGGGACCCACTGTGACAACCTCCGCAACCGCAAGAATGAGATCCAGGAAATGAACAAGCTGATCCAGCGGCTGCAGCAAGAAATCGAGAATGTCAAAGCCCAGGTGAGGCCAGCTGGGGTCCTACAATGTAACTCAGTTCTGACACTGCCTGGGAAGAGTGTCAGGTCCCACTGGGTGGGGCTCTCCCACACGTCCCACAAGACTGCCCCAAAGTCCAGGTTGTCACCTGAGCTTCTGACCAATCTGCTGTAAAGCAGAACCCCCTCCTCGGGTTTGATTCATTTGCCAGAGCAGCTCACAGAGCTCAGGAAAACAGTTTACTTGCTGTTTACCAGTTTGTTATAAAAGGAGCTGATGAAGGATACAAATGAACATGCAAATGGGAGGGATGCATAAGGGAAGTATGTAGGAAGGGGCGCAGAGCTTCCGTGCCCTGAGGGCACCACTGTTCCAACCCCTCCCCGTGTTTCCCAACCTGGAAGCCTTGGAAACCCACATGTGGAATTTCTGTGGAGGCTTCCTCATGTGGGTGTGATAATTATTTCCAGCCCCTCTCCCCAGTCTGGGGGATGGAGGGTGAGACTGAAAATTCCAGGCTTCTAGTCATGGCTTGGTCTCTCTGACCCACCTTCACCACGGCACCCCCCAGAGACCCACCCAGAGTCACTCATTAGGACAAAAACACTGCTGTCATTCAGGAAATTCCAAGGAATTTAGGAACTCTGGATCCAAAACAAATTTTAGAACAAAAGGTATTTCCAATGCTCTTATCACTTAGGAAATCACAAGGGTTTTAGGAGTTCTGTATATATATACTCTATTATCTCACACTAGCCATGTTCTTTCTGAGAGTTAGCCCAGGGTCCCTAAACCCCCAATAATGCCCTCTGTGCCCTCTCCCCCAGCGTTGCAATCTGGAAGCTGCTGTGGCCCAGGCAGAGCAGCAGGGCGAGGCAGCCCTCAACGACGCCAAGTGCAAGCTGGCCGGGCTGGAGGCCGCCCTGCAGAAGGCCAAGCAGGACATGGCCTGCCTGCTCAAGGAGTACCAGGAGGTCATGAACTCCAAGCTGGGCCTGGACATCGAGATCGCCACCTACAGGCGCCTGCTGGAGGGCGAGGAGCACAGGTTAGTCAAGGATGGGCCCCAGGTGTGGATACTCTCTGCCCTCAGGTTGCTGTTGCTATAGCCCATCCGCAGTCACAGAAAACCCAGAACAGCTCACAGTCTGAGGGTCCTTCTCGTGGATGTGATCTGTGGTTTGGACAGAAGAAGTGGGGGAGGGGGAGCACTAGAGTTATTGGTCTTGTTTACTTCTATACAGTGATTTTGTGTCTTTTTCCTCTCACCCCAGGCTGTGTGAAGGCACTGGGCCTGTGAATATCTGTGAGTAGATGCATCTCTGGGGCTCTGGGGTCTTGGGGGCTAATCAACCTCCTGACCAGACCTCGGCTTGCCTCCTGCCGGGAGCTCTGGTCAGAGGGAGAAGCTCTCCTGCAGGGCAACTAAGTCTTTGGGAATCAGAATGAGGAGCAGGTCTGACAACGGGATGCTTTTCTGGAGAAAGAGGATTCGAAGCAGCTCAGACAAGTGGAAACAGAGAGGGTGAAACCGAAGCCAGGGCTCTGGGAATAGAGAATGGTTGGGGACCTTATAGGCACTTGTAGCTGGAGTGGGAATTGGGGGTGGGGGTGGGGAGAGGGGAGGGTTCTTTACAGGTGGTGGCAGCAAGAGGGGGGGCATGGCCTGACTGGGGGATAGAGGGTGAGACTGAAAATTCCAGGCTTGTAATCATGTAGGGGCAATGCCCTTAGTCATGCAGTGCGGGACCCTGAGCATCCTTTTCTATTCCCGCAGCTGTGAGCAGCTCAAAAGGTGCGGTCTTGTACGAGCCATGTGTGGTCAGCACGCCCATGCTGAGGACCGAATTCTGCACCAACAGCCTCAAGAGCAGTGGGGGCTGCAGCACCATGAGCACCGGTGAACTCTACATCTCCTGTGAGCCCCAGGGGCGCCCGGGCTGCTCCAGCATGAAGCTAGGGACTGGGGGTGGCTCCTCCTGCCACAAGTGTTAGCACTGCCTCAGAGGCTGGGAGTCCAGGATGCAGGGCACTAGCCCTCAGCCTGGATGTTGCCCATGCTTACCAGGGCAGCACACCAGGACATTCCAAACCTCACCTTCCTGTATCAGGTTTTCCCCGGGAGCCATTCCTCAGGTCCATCACATCTTCTAGAGTCATTTTTACTTGGCTGTGTGCAGACCTTGAAGTAGGCCCTGGGGGCGGCGGTGGGATGTAAGGAAAGAGAATGCATCACCATGCCCCCTAGACTGCTGACAGTCAGGCCCTAGTGTGGCCAGGAGAATGGCAACAGCCACTGACCACTTCTCTTCCGGATGAGAAGGCCAACTCCGCACATCACAGTTCTGCTTTGCGGATTAAATCATAGAAGCTTCCCCACAAAGCCAGCCTCCCCCGACCGCTGGAGGTTCACACCTCCCTTACCTCTGATTCTCATGCACATAAGAAAAGTGAACTTCATTTAACACCCACCTAAAAAATGCACTATTGCAAATGTCAAAAGGAGATATTCCAAAATCCCATTCTGAGTTCCAAAGCCAGGATTTGGGGTCACTCAGGACCTATCCAGGCCCTCTCAATTAACACAGAATCCATAGGTGGCCTTTAGCCCTAGGTTTACCTGCTCAAATGTGTTGAGCTCACGCTATGAAAATGCGTCTGTTCCCTGAGCTCCCATTGGCCGTTGATGGTGGAGATACGCCTAGAACAAAGGCAAGGGGACATGGAATTTTTACTTGACGTAGGGACAATCGAGAGCTGACATTATTTGCTCAAAGAAGTCAAGGCCCGCCCCCACCTCTGTAGACAGCCACCTGGTTCCTACCACCTCTCCCTTTACTCCCTCTTGCTTTGGGTCTGATATGAATGCGTTTTCCTGGCTGCAGCGATGTGGGGCTGACCAGCCACCTGGAGGCCCTGGCTCAGGGGCGGTGAGGGAGGAGGTGCTGGGCTGACCCCATCCCTCCAGAGCCCCCGCCCCTAGGGCTGCTTCCGCAGAAGCCTCACCCTCCCAGGGATCCAAGTCTCTGCCAAAGAGCCTCTGGGCTTGTCTGTTCCCAATAAACTATCTGGTCACAGGTTACAGCAATCAGGATGATTCAACCTGCTCTGTGGGTCTGAGAGGAGGAACCTCCTTTGAGGGAGAACAAATAAGCCGCCTTTGGGGCTGGAAGCTGGGGAACTTGGGAACTTGGGGTGAAAAGGAAGGTGGTTATATAAATGGGAAAACTACATATGAACAATTTGCTAGTGGCCTGTGGAATAAATGTGGACCCATACAAATTAGACTTAAAAATTGCACATCACACCCCAATAGTGTACAAGTCACTTGCCACATTAAAAAACCACGTGTCTGTTATACATAGGCCTCCTCACCGCATGGCCCCCTGCACGTGTCCTAGAGAAAGTTCATGGGGCCCCTATAATGTCTGTTCTCATCAGGCTCCCAGCCTGGGTTCTGCCTCCCCATTATGGACCAGTCTCCGTGCAGGACATTCTTGGTCCGGGGAAAGAACAGAAGATAAGTGGCAGCCCAGCCAGGGAGGAGAGCCCTCCATCTCTTCTTCCTCTCTAGGGGGCCTCAAGGACTGGAAATGAGACTTGGTAGCAACAGTTTCACCCTCTGTGGGGCCAGATACCCTCCCTGTTGCTTCACTGATTACCCAAAACAACCCCCCAACAGAAATTCCCCCTGTGGCTCCACTCTCTTGAGCATTGAGGCACAGGTTCCCTTCTCCCACAGCCCCACACAGAGCATCTATTCTGCGCCAAGCCCTACATGAGGAGCTGGTGGTACAGGGGTGACTAAGACTCTCTGAAAACTGGAGGGACTCTACGTCACACAGGAGGAAAGCCAGGGAGTGTGAGGCTATGAGAAAGAGCAACTCATGATTGTGCCCAGCAAGGGGATCAGAGAGAGATTTACAGAGAAGGTTGTAAGGGCAGAGTCTGAAGGGAAGTCTCAGGTTCATTATCCATGAGCAGCAGATTCAAAAGAACCCATCCACTCACTTCTTTCACTCAATATGCATTTACAAAGCACCTGCTGAGTCAGGCCACCGAGGGGCTGGTGACACAGTGGTGAACAAGACAGTCATAGTCAGGCCAACTCACCTGGTAGACATAGCACCTAGAGCCCATTCTAGGGGCTGTGAACTGGTGCAGCCACTTTGGAAAACAGTCTGGTGGCTCCTCAAATGTTAAACACAGAGTTATCATATGTCCCAGCAATTCCACTCCTAGGTATATACCCAGGAGAAAGGAAAACACATTTCCACACCAAAACTTGCACGTGGATGTTTATACCAGCACTATTCACTATGGCCAAAAGGTGGAAACAACCCAAATATCAATTAATGGGCAAATGGGTAATCAAAATGTGGTATATTCATACAATGGAATATTGTTCAGTCATAAAAGGAATGGAGCGACACGTGCTACAACATGGATGAACCTTGGAAATATTATGGAAGGCAAGTCACAAGACCATGTAGTATATGATTCCTTCCATATGAAAGTCCAGAATATAGAAATCTAAGAGACGGGAAGCAGATTAGTGGTTGCTTAGGGCTGGAGGAAGGAGAAGACGGGAGATGAGGGAAAAGGGAATATACTAAAATCAGTTAATTGTGCATATAAAATGAGTGAGTTGCCGTAACTGGTTTGGCTCAGTGGATAGAGTGTCGGCCTGCAGACTGAAAGGTCCCAGGTTCGATTCCGGTCAAGGGCATGTACTTTGGTTGTGGGCACATCTCCAGTGGGAGGTGTGCAGGAGGCAGCTGATCGATGTTTCTCTCTCATCGGTGTTTCTAACTATCCCTCTCCCTTCCTCTCTGTAAAAAGTCAATAAAATATATTTTTAAAAATAAAATAAAATGAGTGAGTTATGTGCTGTGTGAAATATATCTCAATGATAAATAGCAGGAAATTCAGACCTGGAACAGGAAATTACAGATGTGACAATTGTGAAGGCGAACATATATGAGGGTCCCACCCTAGTCAGGGGCCTTGGGAAGGTGCCCAGGAGGAGGGGCAGGTGAGCTGGATCCTGAAGGACAGCAGGGCTTAGGGGAAGCCAGGGCCCACAGCACCCACCATGAGGTCTGAGATTCAGGGACACATGAAAGGAGGGGACAGAACAATGGGGCCACACAGCCTCAGTTGCCACTTGAATTCCCATCACTCTGGACCTGGCCTGAGAGCCAGCTAAGCTCCTTGCTGATTAATCACTCAAAGCTCTAGTCTAGGAGATCCCAATAGACCACCCACCTCTATCCCATAGATGACTACGTATGGAACCAGGAAACACCCACTGGAATAAAGGAGGAGAGGGAGGGCATTCCCCCACCATCACTGAGAGATGGGCTTGGGCCTGAGGACCATCCATGTGGAACTTCCCATTTCTGAGTGCCCAGGACCCTGGGAAGGGGAGGCACGACTCCACCCAATAGTGAAGGTGCCCCCGCTCAGTCCTGGATGTGAGCTCTGAGCCTGGGCAGACCCCCTCCAGCACTTCCACTAGGGGAACCCCTTAGTGATGTGCAGCAGTGACCCCCTCCTTCCTGCTTCCCCAGGGGATGAATCAAGGCAGGTGGGAAAAAGTGCCTCCTGGTGGTGGCCCAGTGATTCACACTCCATTCACCTGGGCAAACACCTCCTGGGCTTCTTTCTCCCTGGGCCAGACTCCCAGGTGCTGGGATACAGGGAGGATCAGGCCCCTCCTCCTCCCCCGGGGTGGAAAGGAGACCCAGATGAGTAAAGCTAAAGCCTCACTATATTCTCTTCACCCCTGGGACCCCAAATGCAGGCCTCCCAGAGCGCCCCTGCAAGGAATGGTGGGGAACCACCCAACGAGGCCTGGGGAGGGCGGGAGAATCCAGGTAGAGCTCCTTGTCTGTGTCTGTCTCCCAGAATGTCTCCCATTTCCTTGTCCCTCTTCTTACCTTCTCACCGGGGCCTCTCTTCCGCCCCCCTCGCCCCCCACAAGGCCCTTCCTTCCCCCACTGCCCCTCCCTCAGGTGCTCTCTGCTTGGCGCCCAGAGGCACTTCTCCAGGATCCCTTCCTCATCGCAGCCCCATCAGTGGCCTCAGGTGCATCCTTTACTGCCACTCTCCACCCAGGGCTTGGATTGGTTTCAGGAATGGGACTGAGAGCAGAGGAGGGAAACACAGGACCACTGAGCCTGACAGAGGAAGAGGGCTGGGCACCAGCCATCCCAGCACCTAAACACAATGCCGGGCACACATCAGTGCCCAGTAAAGGTCTGTTAAAGCAAACTGACCTTATGCCTATGAGATGCAATATTTTTACCCTGGACAGGTGAAACTCTGTGAATGAGAGGAATTTGGATTAAACCTAAAAAAATCATCCCGCCTGGAGGATGGGGGTGGGCCTGAACCAGAGGGGTGCTTTATCTCTCCTGGGAGGCGTTTAGATTCCATCTCAGGGTCATCAGTCTGAGAGGGCAGAGGGGTAGAGCGGGCAGGGTGGGCTCAACCTGTCTTACCGGCCCCTCCTTCTGCTAGGGAACTCCGGAGCTTCCCTGCCCACAGGGCAGGTCTCAGCATGAACACCTTCCTGTGAGGGCTCCTCTCCAGCACAAACTTGTCTCTGAGCAAAATGGAAACACTCTGAAGAAGGTGGCTTTTAGCAAAGCCTTCTTAGCATCTGGGATTTCCCTGTCACTCTCCTTCCCATGCAAGTGAGTAGGTGTGTACACACACACACACACACACAGCCACAGGGAGCCCAAGGTTCCCAGACCCGGCTTAGCCCGCTCCCTCCACCTCCTCTCTTCTCTTCCCTCCCAGCAGTCTCCCTCCTCCCCACTGCACAGACAGCTTGGCGATGAGCCAGCAACCACACTACAGCAGCACAGTGAGGTGCTGTGGCTGGGCCCGGCCAGCAGATCTCAGGATTACATTACAGGCCGACTGACAGCAGTAAGAAGAAACTGTGGGAGCAGCAACACCTTCAGCCTGGGGTTGGCAGGGTGACTCCTCAGCCTCTCCCCACCTGCCACCCCCTAAAAATGACTGAGGCTTGTGTTATGCACGATCTGGTGAAATAATGCCTCAGAACTATAAACTGCTGATGGTGTCAGCTCATCCCAGAACAGGGGTTATGCCTGACTGATCCCAATTACCCACCACCCTGCCCTGCTGGTCAGGGTTGAAGGAAGCTGAGCCCACACTGGGACAGCCCCAGAATGGCTGATGGGGTAATGAGCACCTGCTGGAGCGGGAATGGGGTGGGGTGCTGGGCTGGAACAGGATGACAGCTTCAAAGGGAAGGGAGGATTGTGCAAGAGAGAGGAGAATGGGCAGAAGAAAAAGAGGGAAGGAGGAAGGAAAGACAGCAGGGGGTGAATGGATGACAAGAACCACACAGTGTACACTCAAAGGCTTTCAGATTTAATCCTCAAGATCTTGGGAAGTAGGGATCATTCCATTTTACAGACAAGAAAACTGGGGCTTAGAGAAGTAAAATAATTCCCCCCAAGTAACTAGTATACCATAGAGGGAGAGTGTTTGCTGACTAGCAGTGCACAGTGACAATAAAAAGTGGATCAACTTTTAGTTGGTTATATTATTGATTTTTTAAGTTCTCTACAGTCAGGTACTCCTTATTGCCTACTCCCCAGAGCAGAACCCTGCCACCACCCTGCCCTCGGTGACCCTGTCCAAGGTCATACTGCTGGTAGGTGGCCACACTGGGACTGTGTCTCGGCCCATCTAACTCCAAGGGCTGAGTCAAGTCTTCTGTCCTGGGCCTGGCACACTAGCTGGTGTTCTCTATGCCATTCCTCCAGCTCCCCTCTCCCTTTCACCTCCACAGGGGTCCCCTCCCCAGTCTCCTGGATCCCCAGAGGAGTGGGGTGCCCTTTCCTCCAAGCGCCAGATTTAAGCCCCAAGAGGCAGGACCTGGAGGGCAAACTGGGTTGGTTCCCTTGTGAACACTTGAGTTTCTGCACCACCAAATGCCTAAATCCCTCTTCCTTTTACACCCGCTCCTGTCTCCCCCTTTCCTCTGCTTTTAATCTTTGGGTAATCCATTCATTCAATCATGTGCCCCACGCTACTAAGCACTGGAAACACGGTGCCTGCCTCCTGGAGCTTTAGTCCAGCAAGGGTGATAGACTCTGAGCCAGCAAATCCAACCAGGAGAGGACCTCAGAGGTGAGGGCTGCTGAGGAGAGAAGGGGGTGGGGAGGGGAGACAGGCAGTACATGGGGGATTTAGGGGCTTAAATAGGGGGTGACCTATGATCCTAAGCCTGGAGGAATTAAGGGACCTGGCCATGTAGCCATTTGAGGAAAAAGAGTTCCCAGCAGAGAAAAGAGAAAAGAGCAAGTGGGGCAGCGTTGGGGAGGGGCAGGGGAGGTCGTGTATGAGGCAGGAGTTTTCCTGCCTGTTTGGACAACCAGGAGGCCAGAGTGGCTGCGGACAGCTAGGTCAATGAAAGGGGAGGGCAGATTTTATATCACATTTACTCTGAGTCGGATGGGAAACCCTTAGAAGGGTTTGAGCATAGAAATGACATGATCTAACATGTTTTAATGGATGATTGGCTGTGATGTTAAGAAAAGACTGGATGGGGCAAAGGAGGACACAGGGAGGCAGACTGGCGATTATGTCAATCACCCCGTGAGAAGCAATAAGCCTGGCACACATGGCGGCAGTGGGGAGAGTGAGAGGTGGTAGGAGTCCAGATACGTTATGAAGGTGGGATTTGCCACTGGATTGAATGTGGAATATGGAGAAAACAGAGGAATAAAGGATGGCTCTTGAATTTTGTGGCCTGAGCTACCACGGGGGGGAGGAGGGGGTGAGCCTAGAAAGTTGGAACATATTAGCATGAACATTTGGCAGAACAGTTTTGGAGATACTAAGGTTGAGATTCGATATCCAAAAAGAGACATTGATCAAAGTATACAAGCAGAGTGCAGAGAGGAAGTCCAGGATAAAGATATGCCCTTGGCACTCATCAGTGGATAGGTAGTGTTTAAAGTCATGAAGCTGTATGATCTCACCAATGGAATGAGTAAGGATAAAGATGAGAAAAAGTACAAGGGCTGAGTCCAAGAGTGCTGTGTGTCTACAGGTTGAAGACATGAAAAGGAACTGGCTAAAAAGACCAAAAAGAAGCAGCCAGTAATATGGCAAGAAAATCAGAGAGTATGCTATCTAGGAACCAAAAGAAGAAAGTATTTCAAGGAAAAGGAATGATCCACTATATCAAATACTTGCTAATAAATCAGGTAAATTGAGATCTGAGAACAGAGGACTGAATTTAGCAACATGGAGGTCATTAGTAATCTTCACACGAAATATTCTCTTGTTATTATTTTTCTGCTTCTTCTCCCATTAAACATACACCTGGTGACTGGGCCTATGGAAAATAGTGGTAAACTAGGAATAGAGGAGCACTTCCTCAACTTGATAAAGAATATCTACCCCAAAACCTACAGCTAATAGCATGCTTAATGATGGGAAGCTTGACACTTTCCTACTAAAATTAGGAATAAAGCAAAGACGTCCCCTCTCACCACTACTTTTCAACATCGTACTGGAACCATAGCTAATGCAATAAGGAAAGAAAAGGTATAGGAGGTTAGGAAGAAAGAAAGGAGCTCCAGTCAAAAGCACACATCCCCTTCCAAGTAGAATCCCAAGCATCCCCCAAAATTCCAGTGTCCAGTTAAGCACAAGTTCCTCCAGGCACAGGTAAGGCAGGTGAGATCAACCATGTCACCCGCTAGAATAAAAAAGGTAAACACCTGCCTCTGGGTCCTGAAGTGTCTGCAATACTGATAACAATGATAAAATATGCAGTTACTTAGAAATTTTCATTTTCTATATTGATATTTATTGCTTGTGTCTCTCTATCCTAACCAAAATTCATCAATAATTAAAGGAACCTGCATAAACAGAGCTATTGATGAGCCCTCATGTGTATTGGGGGTAGGGGGGCTCAAAACCATGTGGCTGACTTTCCACACAGATAAATGGCCAAATTATTGATGTGCTTTAGCCTCAAATTATGTGACAGAAGTCCTCAAGATTAATCTTCCACCACCACCAAGAGGGCAGAGACGATCTTTCTTATCTCTGTACCTTCAGTACCAAGCACACTGACTGGGACAGAGTAGGCACCTGATAATTGTTGAGTGAGTGAGTAAGTGAATGAATGAATGAATGAATGAATCTCCTCTGAGTGTCTCAAATTAGGCATGTGTCCACTAACAGCTTTACTGAAGATTGAACTCCTATGTAAACAGCCAAACTAGATCATAGAGGATAGATAAAGCAACACTAAAGGTTTTTGGACTATTTAATTCATCTACAGAAATGCAATAAACTGTATTCTTGCCATATTATTTCTTTTTTCTCTTTTTTTTAAAAAAATAATATTATTGCTTTTTAGAGAGAGAGCGAGAGAGAAACATCAATGGGAGAGGGAAACATCGATTGGCTGCCTCTTGCATGGCCCCTTTGGGAACTCAAGCATGAAACCCGAGCATGTGTCCTGACCAGGAATCAAACTGGCAAACCTCTGGTGCACAGGACAACACCCAAACAACTGAGCCGCACTGGTCAAGGCGCCGTATTATTTCTTAGTTGGAGCTCTGCGGATCCTGTCTCTCATAGCACATCCCACCTCTTTGAAGGGATATGTCTATATAGAAGCATCCCTGTGAGCCTCTTAACTATAGAGCTACCACCATTCTAACTTTCTGGTGGTTAGCCACATTTGCAATACAAAAGTCTATTGGATTTATGACCAAAGCAAATTAATATCCCCATAATGGCAATTGTGATGGACTTGTGGGAAAAAATAGGACCATAATGTTTATGTGTTTATGCGTTTTTAATATTTATAGGTTTGATGTTATAGCCCTAATCCTAAAGAGAATAGGTGTGCCTGAGATTAGCTCATTGTTAAGGAGGTTATAGGCATGAAGAATTTCTGCTAACTACCCAAGCTCATAAATGCCTCCAAATGGCTTTTCCATTTTTATGGGGCCAATCCTCAGATCCCCACACACATAAAAGGGGTAAGAGGAATCCACTAGCCTCAGAGGGACTCCCAGCTCCAGCTCACCCCACACTCTGCAATTGCTGCTTTGCTCTCATCCAGGAAGCCATCATGTCTTGCTCCTACCAAGTCAGCTCTGGTCGCCGTGTGGGCAACTTCAGCTCTTGCTCAGCAATGGCCCCGCAGAGCCTGAACAGGTTCCGAGCCAGCTCCGTCTCCTGCAGGAGTGGGTCCAGCTTCCGAGGCCTTGGCAGTTTTGGTAGTCGGAGTGTCATCACCTATGGATCATGCTCACCCCGGATAGCAGCTGTAGGCTCTCGTCCCATCCACTGTGGAGTTGGCTTTGGTGCTGGTGGTAGGTGTGGTGCTGGTCTAGGGTTTGGAGCCAGCAGTTGCCTTGGCTATGGCTTTGGCTATAGAGTTGGAGGAATTGGAGTCCCAGCAGCCCCATCTATCACAGCAGTGACTGTTAACCAGAGCCTGCTGACCCCTCTCAACCTGGAGATTGACCCTAATGCTCAGAGGGTGAAGCGAGATGAGAAGGAGCAAATCAAGACACTCAACAACAAATTTGCTTCCTTCATTGACAAGGTACAGTTCAATCCCTGGGTCTGGGATGGTAAGAGCTAAAATGCATTGGGTGTTCTTTCCCTTAAGAAGAAATAGCCCAGGCCTAGGGCATTGACTTCGACCCCAAGATCCTTTAGGTGTCAACCAAAGGCATTGCAGTATGATTTCCAGATCACTCTGCTATAGAGCAAGGATGGGCCTGAGGAGCGCAGCATGGAGGGCTAGACTAACACAGAGGTTGCATCTTTTGGAGGAAAGAGGAACCTCCAGCCAAGTCTGAGGGCATCTGGACAAACTAAGACCTACTACCTAGTGACTAGACCTACTACCTAGTCACTTAGAACAGTGCCTGTTTGTAGCTGAGCCTGGCTAAGCCCAAAGAGGGGGTCACAGGCCTGCTCTTCCATATTCTACTGAATTAGAGCAGGAATTAATGTCAACAGAGGCGAGAACAATGTCACCACAGTGTCGAGAGTCATTTCTGACCACCTGAAGAACTGGTGGGCATGTAAGTGACTCTGTCAAACACTTCAATTGCCCTTTCTGTGCCCTTGTGGGTTTAGGTGCGGTTCTTGGAACAGCAGAACAAACTTCTAGAGACCAAGTGGAACTTCCTCCAAGAGCAGAAGTGTGCCAAGAGCAACATGGAGCCCCTCTTTGAGAGCTACATCACTAACCTGCGGAGGCAGCTGGATGCAGCCAGCAGTGACCGGGCCCGTCTGGAGGCTGAGAGGAACAACATGCAGGATGTCCTTGAAGGTTTCAAGAAGAAGTGAGTGGCATCTGGACCACACTGACCAAGGACAGGCATGGGCTGGTCCCTAAAGCAGTGACCAAGCTCAGATGAGAGCAGCTGGAAGGGTCAAGGTTGAATGCTGGTTTCTATACCCAGTCTGTAGACAGATGTGGGGGCAGTGATATGTAAGGGAGCAGGAGGAGGCCCTCCAAAGGTCCTGAGGAAAAAGGAGTCTTGGAATTGGGCATGTTTTCTTCCTAATCCTCACTGTGGAAATGGGTGAGTTAGCCGCAGAAAAAAGAGCCCTCTGATTGTGAGAACCATGCCCACATTCAGCAACAAGTTGGGTCCTACTTCCTCTCTGGTCATGTGCAATGACTCTAAATCTTTTCTAGCAGAAGAGCAAAGAAATGGACCACGTTTTCAGGCCCCACATCCTATGTGAGAATGTTAAAGGGATTTGGAGAAACTGAGGGCTACTGGTACATGTAAGGTCTTACAGAAAGGACAGAATGGCTGAGAACCTGTAGGTAACAACAGGAAGCTGTGCTCCTGGGTGGAGCAGAGAGGTCTTAAGAGGCTCACTAGGAAGTTGGAAGTCGTTGGCTCTCAATTCAGAATGAGAACTCACTCTCCTAATTCTAATCATCCAGGTACGAAGAAGAGGTGGAATTCCGGGCCAACGCTGAGAATGAGTTTGTGACTCTGAAGAAGGTAAGGGAAAGCAATAGGTAAACTTCTCCAGACAGGCAAATGTCCTTGAGACCCCTCAGGAAACTGCCCAGGCATCCCTGTGTTGTCTCAGACCACTCACTCAGAGGGGAACCCTTAAGGTCACACAAGGTCTCTTCGAAGTTCTAATTTGGTCTCAGAATATTTGATCGGTTAGATTATTTATTTATTTTTTAATCCATTGATATTTAGACAGAGTGGAAGAGAGAGAAGAGGAAGGGAGGGAGGGAGAGAGAGAGAGAGAGAGAGAGAGAGAGAGAGAGACATCAACGTGAGAGAGACACAATCAGCTGCCTCCTGCCCTCATCCCAACCAGGGCCAGACTACAATTGAGGTACACACCCTTGACCAGGAATTGAACCCATGACCCTTCGGTCCGTGGGCCGACACTCTAACCATTGACCAAACCATCCAGGGCAGGTTAAATTGTTTAGATGTCCTTTTATTATTTAGATGCCTGGGATTATCCAGATTCTCCTTGCCTCTAAATAAGCATCAGGAGAGATCCAGCAGTCCCAGGGGACTGTCTATGCTGCAGCAGGAGAAGAGCCACAGTCACTGAACTGCAGTTCCACCCAGTGACTTTACCACCCATCCCCAGACTGGCCTGGCCCTGTGGGACTGGTCTGATCTTCCCACCCATCCCCAGACTCCGCCAAGGTGCGGGGGTTAAACAGTGCAAAGTAATATGCATCTTATCCTTCTCTCTTTTATGCAGGATGTGGATTCAAATTTCTTACATAAATCTGATCTAGAGGCCAACGTGGAAACCCTAGCTCAGGAAATTGACTTCCTGAAAACCCTATACATGGAGGTAAGGGCTCATCCCCTCTCAGCCATATGAAATCAGTGCTTAGCCTGGACTCCCTGGGGGCTTCCTCTGAACTGGCACATTTTCTAACATTTGGTATCATACATCTTTCCTCCCACTCAAATCTATATCCTCTATATGTCAATAGATCTACCAGTGGAAAAGGTTAGGTAAGCAGGCTTCTCAGCAGCCTGACTCAGATCTACGTATAAACTTCTTGGATCCATGGTACAACCCCTTGTTGACCAATCCAAAGATCTGGGTCTAGGAATATCACTTTCAAACTATTGATCAGAAGACTCTGGAAAACTGATCTGCTAGGAGAGGTAAAAAAAGTATATCATGTTTGACCTAATTGGCCAAATGACTAGCTCTCTTCTGCTTCATAAATGGTCTGTTTGGTCTGATACAGACCCAGCCAGAGCTGAATGTCTGGCTCTGAATGGAAACCCTAAAGAAAGCTCCCTCTGGAGCCCTCACCTCACAGGCCAGTTCCACGCCCCCTGGTTCTGTTAAGGACTTGAGGTGTAAAATTCCTAGACCATCAAGTTCTAAAATATTGTCAGCTCTCAATAATCCATGAATGGCACAGCCACTTTGAGGATAATCCAAAAAAAAGTGTATCCCTAGTATAGCTCTCACTCTTCTTCACCTAAAGCGTAGGCCCCCATGGTTTTAATATTCACCTAAGCAAAACTTAGGGTGGTAAAGGGATGTCTCTGAGTACATAACAAGACTTTAAAGTCAAACAGAAGTGGTTCTTGGCCATGCCTTTTTCTTCACCTTTGGTTTGGATGGCCTGCCCCATAGCTTTGCTCTGAACAAACAAGCAATACTCTCTGCTCTTGACACTACATCCTGGGAACCCTGTGGCAGCATCCTGGCCACTGATGGGACTCTGAGTCCCTCTCTCTTACTGATCCTCCAACACAGGAAATCCAGCTGCTACAGTCACATATCTCAGAGACCTCGGTCATTGTGAAGATGGACAACAGCCGGGACCTGGACTTGGATGGAATCATCGCCGAAATCAAGGCCCAATATGAAGAGGTTGCCAGGCGCAGTCGGGCTGATGCTGAGGCCTGGTACCAGACCAAGGTGGGCAGAGGCAGGCTGGGAAGGGGTGTAGGTAGCCTTGGGTTGAGACTCAGGTACAACAAAGTGGGCCCCATGGAGGTGCGAGACCCTCAATTCAGTTGAAGCTGTGGTCTTGATCCAACCTTTGAGCCCTCAAACATCCCCCTCTCCCCACCACACCCGACAGTATGAGGAGATGCGAGTGACAGCTGGCCAACACTGTGACAACCTGCGCAACACACGGAATGAGATCAATGAGCTGACCCGCATGATCCAGAGGCTGAAGACAGAGATCGAGCACGCCAAGACTCAGGTAGGCAAAAGAAAATAGAGAAAGCCCCAGAGGAAGGAGAAGCAGGGCTCTGAATTTGGGGAGCTCCAAGTCTGATGATATAGGGGAGACCATCAGGACCCAGAAATGGAGGAATGGAGGGATTAGTACAAAAAGACTTCCTGGGAGAGGAAAATGTGGAAGGAAAGGAGGATCTCCTATACAGAAGAAAAGACTTGGGGTCAACTTGAAGGAGCAGATAGAAGGCAAAGAATAGTTTTACTCTGGAGCCCATGGCTCTTGGAGCAGCAGATATAAGGAAGTGCAAAGTCACTGGATTAGAAACTGAAAAAAAGCAATGCTTTGCCTCTGGTGACATCAAACTGCAGGTTCACGGTCCCCAAGAAAGCAGCTACATGGGCTCCATCCGTGGCTTGGCACCAGGCTGTGTCCCCACTAACAGGGGGCAGTGTTTCCAGCCCCATCTGGGAATCCAGGATCCCCTAGTCTCTGCCAAAACCCACCAGCAAACTGCCCTCCCTGCAGCGAGCCAAGCTGGAGGCCGCAGTGGCTGAGGCGGAGCAGCGGGGTGAGGCAGCCCTCAAGGATGCCAAATGCAAGCTGGCAGATCTGGAGGGCGCCCTACAGCAGGCCAAGCAGGACATGGCCAGGCAGCTGCGCGAGTACCAGGAACTGATGAACGTCAAGCTGGGCCTGGACATTGAGATCGCCACCTACAGGCGCCTGCTGGAGGGCGAGGAGATCCGGTGAGTGCTCACAGGGCACCAAGAGGGAATGAGGTCGGACTTGGACATCTGGACTAATTAGCGGGGGAGGAGGGGACAGCAACCAGGTGAAGGAATGCTGAAATATCCATCTCCAGAAGTAAGCGAGCCTTTTCTGCAAATGTTAGTTGGGTTGACCCTGGTGAGGGATTAGAAGACGACTCTAAGTCTGTGCCTCCTAAATGCGAGTTTGCAGACAGGCTGCATCAGAAATGGAGTTTTGCTTGATGGGGTTAGCTTGTTTAAAAGATTTGGTTAGCTTGTTAAATCGTTTTGGGGTAAGGTCTAGGAACAGGTCACTTTTCAAAGCTCTCTGGATGCTTGTACAGCTGGGTGAGAACCACTGGTCCACTGGTCTACTCGGCCAGGAAAGCCCTTCTGAGAGCAAGCGGGTTTCCAGAGAACAACGCTACTTATGAACTGACTTATTTCTTTCTCTCTCCAGGATCTGCGAAGGTGTTGGACCAGTAAACATATGTAAGAAACTGAAGTCTTTTCCTCTACACATTTCTCTCCTGATGCCCTTCAAATTTCCTTTAAACTCAGGCCCACATTGGGGTCAGGAGCCCATGGCTGGGCTGACCAGGACAGTCGAGGGAGCAGGAACCATCTGGCCCCTGGACTAGAGCATCCCCTTAGCAGAGGTCTGAGATCTCCCCTGAGCCTACCCTCCCCAGGGTATGCAATCACCAAGGTTTGCAGGGCCTCCTGGGTGGGAGAGGGCTCCAGAAGAGCAGCAGCCCTTTCATTTTTAGTGGCCTTGTCCTTTAAGGACAAAAGCCAGGGGAGAAATGAAAGACATTTGCCAGGGAGTTCCCTACTCCTCTGATTGCAGGAGATGGGACAAAGCTGAATGGAAGTCCCCCTGCTGCTGCTGCTGCTGCCAGACAAAGTATAGATTGTACCCAAAGCATGCAGGGCACCATGCTTGACACTGCAAGGCACTATGCTTGGCACTGCAAGGTGGAGGCACAAAGAAGGTTAGCCCTAGCCCCTGCCTCTGGAATTATAATCTTGTTGAGAAGATGAGTCCTATCCACTGTCAGCCTACCCCTCAAAGCAGCCCTGGCGGGAGGAACAGGCACTGGCAACCCCCTTTCACTCACTCAGAGAAAATATGTGGTTTGCCAGAAGTCATTTAGTCAGTGGCACAACCAGAATTCAAAAACAGATCTCTGACTCCAAAAGCACAAATATACACAGATGTGAGGTTGAACGGAGTGTAACCTGGGTAGGTCAGAGCTCCAAGTGTTTGGATGACAGTGCCTGCCGAGAGGGGTGGGCAGCCAGGATGGCTTTCTGCAGGAGTCAGGCTTGAGCGGAGGTCAGAACAGAACTGACAAGGGACTCTTATTGGAGGGGCCATGTGAGAACCACTGAGGGGCAGGGAGTAATTGGAAGACAGAAGCCTAGTGATTTATAAAGGCTACTGCTCCCACTGTCTGGATCATGCAGGTCACTATACTCTCAACAAAACAGCGTGACTGGCCAGATATAAATGAGAACCAACCTATGGCTCTACGCAAACATCTGGGGTATTGATTGAATCCTTCCATTTACTCTGAATGTTGACTAGCAGAGTCACAGCCTTTGAGTCACCCAGACAAGAGAAGAAGTGGGTATTGACTGTGTATACAATAGGGACCACCTCCACCCAGGGCCCTGACCTCCCACCCCACAGAGGGAGCATGAAGGGCATGCAGCCTCACTGATGATCTCTCCCTCCTGCAGCCGTGAGCAGCTCCCGTGGTGGCCTGGTGTGTGGGCCTGAGCCCCTGGTCTCCAGCTCTACCCTCTCCCGCAGCAGAGTCACCTTCTCTGGCAGCAGCATCCGTTCTGGTGGCGTCTGTGGCTCCAGTCTGGGTGGGGCCCAGGTCATCATGGGCAGCGGGGACCTGCTCAGCACAGGCTCCCGGGGAAGCTCGGTGCTGATGAGAGAGTCCTGCACCCCCTGCGCCCCCAGCATCCCCTGCCCGCTGCCCACCGAGGGCGGCTTCAGCAGCTGCAGTGGGGGCCGCAGCAGCCGAGGTTCCAGCGTCCGCTTCATGTCCACCACCACCACCTCCCGCCGGACCAAGTACTGAGAGCCTAGGGCCAGCCACTGCCCTGGGAAGAACCATCTCAGTGTCCCTTGCTTCTGTCCCCAAGGCGCCTGGGCCCTGGGCTGGGGGGGCTTCCCCTCCTACCAGGAAGGGACAAGGCTCTGTCCGGCCTGTGTCCTCTCGGGATACTCTTCTCTGCCTGGATGCTCCATCCGCAGCCCCATCCAGATGGGTTTCTCCCTGACTCCCAATGTCCTTCCTTTGGATCAGTCCTCACCATCCATCTGAACAGCTTCAAGAATTCAGATTTGATACAATTACAAAAATCTGTGCCTGGGGAGAATAGGCACAGTCCAGAGCCAAAAAGAATGTCTTTGGGCACCATGGCCATCCCAGCTTTGGACTAGTTTGGAGAATGGGAAGTTGACTGTCCATACTGCAGCTGGGCCAGCATCCTTGGCCTCCTTCCTCTTCCTTTCCCCCACAGGAGAAGGTGTTTTCCTAGTTTCCTGACTCAGAAGGATCCACAGTCCTTGATGGCCCAGGGGACCCCTTAGTAACCTGAGATGGTTCTTCTTCCAGGGACATACGTCCTGGCTACTTCCTTTCCTGGGTTGTTGGTTTAACTCTGCAGCATGTGAGCTCATGAGGTGGGTGAGCTCTGCTACACCCCACACAACTGTTGGTGGTGTGAGGGAGGCCCAGCCCTGTCCGCTGCAGGAGGGTTTATTCTGCAAGCTCCAGGGAGGCCTGGGGTGGGTTGGGGGACCTATTTGTACTGCTCTTTGTGTTCCTGGGTTTTCAATAAACTTGCCAAGCTAACATCACTAGGACTCTGGCCTCTCCTTCTGGATCATGCTGGGGGTGGGGAGATTGCCTCCTAGACTCCATCCTGGGACTTGGGCAGAGGCTATCCTGGGGATAGAGTGGGTGCTGAGAAAAGAGGGCTCGGACCCTCCCCTGTAGGGGCTCACAGTTCAGCAAAGGAGAGAAGATCTATAGCAGAGGCTCTGAAAGCAAGTGCCAAACATCCCACTTCTCTCCAGGCATTGCCCTACAACCCAGAGGTGCCCTTCTCCTGGCCAAGGTGAACCTTTCCATCTGTTCTCTGGGTCCAACCCCATACCCTGTTCCTCTGGCATCACTGCATCCTCATTTTTCTGTCCCAGCTCTTACGCTTATCCAACTCATTCACTATGAGGCTACTATAGAGGTCTTTCTCACATAGAAAACTAACCTGGCTTACAGTCCTCAATGGCTCCTCACTGCCTTCTAAAGAGCTCAAACTTCCTAACATTGCATCCAACCCCTGAATGATCTGCTCATACACCCCCTGCCATACTGTCTTCTCTTGTACCCCGCTTTCAACCTATCCACCTTTATTTGTTCATGCAACATATGATAGGGACTTACTACTTGCCAGGCCCAATGCTGGGGAAATAGCAATGAACAAGATTTGGCCCTCATCCTCAGAGAGCTTACAGTCCCACTTGATAGATGGACAGGCAAACAAGCACTTGTGGCTGGGTATGGTAAATGCTGTGTTAAGGGTAGAATCGATGCTACAGTACACAGAGGAGAGGCCCAGCCCATACTGGGCATCATTAAATGCTTCCTGGAAGATGTAGTATCCCAGCAGAGATGCGAAGCATGATGACTTAGCCACACCAAGAAAGAAGAAGTGTCCCAGGTAGGCAACAACATGTGTAAAAACTATGACTGGAGAGAGCATGCCCAGTTTGGAGATCTGTCTGTATTACAGGTCGGAGTCAGCCAAAGTGCAGTCATGACAGAGCCCCATTAGGGCACATATCTCACAGCAGGGACTGGGTGCCTCTCTGTCTCACCTGGAGGCTCCTCCTTAGGGAGCAGGAAGCACACCTTCCATCTTCATATGCTCAGACTTCATCGAGCAACCTGAGAACGTACAGATTGTTCTTCTCACAGCCTAAGGCCTACCTGACCCAGGACTCACCAACCACCTCCTATCCTGCTTCCAGGGGCTCCTGACTTCCCATCCCGTCTCCCATGTAAAATCACATGCACCCCTCAGGTGATAGCAACATCAAGGTTGTCTCCATCTGGCCTTGGTGCCTCTCATAGGCCAGACCCACATTCACCTGTGCCAGTTATCAATGTATTGCCTCAGCTCCAAATTCACCCTTATTCCCTACTCTGTGCAAATGGAGCTGATCCCCTTAGATCCATTGGTATGAAGTTAAGCCTTGTCTGTAGGCATTTCCATAAACATTGGTGAGGCCTTGAGAAGTAGGGAACTTTGCCTCCACTGTGCTCTCTCGGCATTTCCCCAGTGCAGATTCCTGCAGCGCAGACACCGTCTATACTATTAGGCCCCCTGGCACAGCAGCCAGCAGCCAGGAGCTTCCTCAGCATCCTTCTTGGGAAATTACATATCAAAGTGCCTCCAGCAAGACACCTCCTTGTGAAAGCTCTCCCCAGCACCCTAAAGGGTGTACTAGTAGGTTCTGGCTGGAAGGTTCCCAGCAAGTCCCATTGGTGGGGCACCACAGTGACTTCTCTGGAACCCAGCAAGCAGTGGCTGTGCCCTCTCCAACAAGGTCTGGATCTCAGCCATGGCTTTTCCTTGGGGCCTCTATCACAGTCCTAGTTGCTAGTCTTTACATCAATCATTTCTATACTCTTTGAGTTCTTTTCCCTCATGACTCCCACCTCAACACTGTCTATATTGAACTTCCTCTGTTCAAGTTACAGCGTGGTACGGTCCCTTGATTGGACCCTGGCTAACACATGCCACTGGGACAGCGTTGCTTCCAACCTCCCAAGTCAAACAACAAGCCAACACTGGGGCTCCTCAGGCACCAGCCACCAGGCCTCTTCTCTCTCTATCCCACCCCATAGGTGCCCTCACCCAGTCTCATGGCTTGAAATGCCATCCATATGCCATTAACTCCTGAGTTTATGTCTCCAGCCCAGACCTCCCGTTTACTATAGGCTGGTATTTACAGGTTGCTCTGACATCTCCATTTGCATATCGAATGGGCATCTCAAACTAAACATGTCCCAAAACAAACTCCTCATCTTCTTTCTTCCCCTCCGTGCTGCTCCTTCCATATTAATGGCAAGTGCATTCAGTTGCTTAAGCAAAAATAAATTAAAAATAAATAAAATCTTGGAATCATTTTTAACCTCTCTATTTCTCTAGCATCCCCATATTTAGTTCATCACAAATTATATCAGCTTAACCTTCAAATAATGTCCAGAATCCAACTGCTTCCCCCACCTCCATGATGACCACTGAGGCCTGAGCTTCCATGACTCTTGCCTGGACAACTGCAGTAGCCTCCTAACTGGCTCCCTGCTCCTCTCTCTTTCTTCAGTCTATTCCAAAAAAATCAGCCCAGGTGATCCTGTTAAAACTAAGTTGACTTCCAGTTCATCCATGATGGAGTAAGCCTATGATAGCCTGTCACGCCCACTAATAACAACAAAAAAACTCTGGATAAAATTGTTTAAAAATAAACTTTCAGAGGACTCAAAAAAGTGAACAAAAGCAGGTAGATCATGGCAGGAACACAAACTTTTTGACTCGAGGGCCACAATGGGTTCTTAAACTGGACCGGAAGGCCAGAACAAAAGCATGGATGGAGTGTTTGTGTGAACTAATATAAATTCAAAGTAAACATCATTACATAAAAGGGTACAGTCTTTTTTTTTTTTTTAGTTTTATTCTTTCAAACGGGCTGGATCTGGCCCGCGGGCCGTAGTTTGCCCACTGCTGTGGGGCTGTGAACCATCAGAATGACCAGCTAATTCTCCAATAGAAATCCCATCTTTCTAACCAGAGACAGCAGGAAAGGGGGACCCTAGGGGCTGGAAAATATGGAAGGGGAATGCTCATGTGTTTTTCTTTTCTCTCGTGGCTTTGCCCAAAGAGCAGCTCCCAGTTGTAGAGCTGTGCAGCAGCAATGACCTGGGCAGCAAACCTCCAAGAGAAACCTGCCCTTTCTGGCTGAGGGAACCAGGAAAAGAGACCCTGTAAAGGGGGAAGGGGGTCAGGATAAAGGGATTCCTCTGTGTGTAAGTCCTCTCCAGTCCTTGGCTCTCCCTTGAGCAGCATACACAAGAGACACAAAGCAGCAGGTCAAAGGTTTAGAGAACTGAGGTAAGAGTTAAACCACTGCCCCAGTTTCAGGCAAACCTCTGAGCACCATATACACAGGACAGACACAAAGCAGTAAACAAAGGCTTGGAAAACTAAACTAAGTATGGAACCATTTCCCATGTAGGAAAGACAGAACTTGCAGTCAGAGCCTAACTAGGCTGATTCTCTACTAAAACAAAACACAACTGAAAATCCTCCAGAGGGTTTGGCAGGACCAAAAGTCTATACATCAGAATATCTTAAATGTCCAGGATATGAGCTAAAATTATATTGATATTCAAGGAACCAGGAAAACGTGACCAATTCTGAAAGGGAAAGAAAATCAACAGATGTCAGTCCCAAGATGACACCGATGTTGGAATTATCACACAAAGACCTTAAAGACAATTATAACTCTGTTCCAGAAGATATAGGAAAACATGTTGGAAGAAACTATAAAAACAGAACCAAATGGAAATTTTACAACTGAAAAATATTACATTAAAAATTTTTTAATCATTGATACACTCCATGGCAAAAAGGAGAGGACAAAAGAGAGTTAATAACTTGAAGATATATTAATAAAAGGTATCCAATCTGAAGCATAAAGAGAAAAGAAGATTAGAAAATAATATTTTGTAAACTACATAAAATGACATATTACACTTAGGAGAACAACAAGTCAAATGACCACGGATTTCTCACTAGAAACCTTGAAAGACAGAAGAGAATAGAACAACATTTTTAAGTGCTGTCAACCCAGAATTCTATGTCTGGCAAAAATATCCTTCAGAAGTGAATGCAAAAAAAAAGACATTCTCAGATGAAGAAAAACTGAGAGAATCTGTCACCTGCACCCTGCAGACCTACCTACTCTAAAAAGAAGGCAGAAGTTCTTCAGAATGAAGGAAAATAATACTGGAGGGAAGCAATAAGCCTCTTGCCTTCTCTGTAAAATGGAAGAATATTTTCAATGTCAAAGAATTGTTGTGGAGATTACATGCAATGGCATAATTAAAGTTCTTGGCACTTTGTCTAGCACACAGTGGGTGCACAATAAATGGTTGCAATAGTTTTGATGATGGTGGGGGTGGGGGTGGTTCTAGTTTTATTACTAACTAGTGGTCCAGTGCATGAAATTCATGCGTGGGGGAGGGAGGGTACCTCAGCCCGGCCTGCACCCTCTCCAATCTGGGACCTCTCGGGGGATGTCCAACTGCCAGTTTAGGTCCAAGCCCACAGGGCCTAACTGGCAGACAGACATCCCTCTCACAATCTGGGACTGCTGGCTCCTAACCGCTCACCTGCTAGCCTGATCACCTCTAATTGCCCCCCTGCCAGCCTGATCACCCCTAACCACCTCTGCCTTGGCCCACCACCATGGCAGGTCTCCCAGTCTAATTAACATATTACCCTTTTATTGGTATAGATGGGGAATAGCTTTGTTCAGCAGCTCACCCGGCACAATGCCAAGCACAGGTGGTGGCTGCAGTGTCAGATGACTGTTTCCAGCACCTGCATCCAAAGTACCTGAACCTTGAGTCACAGGCAAGCAGGCAGAGGCCTGGCCTTTCCTACTCCTGTAGCCACAGCTGAGCCTCTGTCCAGCCAACTCCGGGAGTTTGCTGCCCTCTGCTGGCTGCCAACTTCCAAGGTGCCAATGCACAGGGCACTTCCAAAGCCAAGTGTTGGGCGATTTGACATGGGGTTGGAGGGGATCTTAGAATCTTTTAAAACAATTTTTTCTTCCAAAATTGTATTTAGGACACAAACACTACAACAATGAATAGCAACTTTAAGAAAGAAACCCACGGCCTGTCTCAGCAGCCCAGCACAGCACTGTTTTCACTTTTCTGTGTTTGCGTCAGTCTTTGTTCCCACAGGTGCTCAGAAAACCACAGCCTCGAAGCAGGAAAAACCCACAGAGGGCTCTGGGTCCCACGGCTTTCAAACTGGGAGTGCTCCTCGGGGCCTAAGCATCAGAGCTTCCCACAGGTAGCATTTTCTGCCAAATATCAAATATCTAAAGTTTTCAAGATATCCACTCATTTATATATTCAATCAGTCAACAAATATTTACTGAGCACTTACTATATTCCCAGCACTGGTCTAAGTGCTTGAAGCCCATCAATGGCTAAAACACATGAAATCCCTTCTCCCATGGAGTTTGTTTTTGGGTGAGAGGCAAGATTGACTATAATCAATAAATACAATAAATAAGTCAATTATAGAGTGTGTTAGAGCGTTAAGTGCTATGGAACATAGAGAAAGACCCGAGCAAGATTAGCCTGATGGAGAATGCCTAGGAATGGAAGGGCAGGTTGCCATTTTTAAAGGAAGGGTCAGGGACCTCTGTGAGGCAGTCTTTGAGTAAAGACCCACAGGCGGCAATGGAGCAAGGTGTGTGGCTGAGGGAGGAGCATTCTGGACACAAGGGACAGCCAGTGCAAAGGCCCTGAGTCAAGAGTGTGCAGTGTGTCTGAGGAGCAGCAGGAGGCCGGTGTGGCTGCCAAAAGCAGGAAGCTGAGGTGAAAGAGGTAACAACAGGGGCAGGCAGTGCATGCAAGGCCTTGCTGGCCACTGCTAGGATTTGTCTTTTCTTCCTAGTGAAATGGAGAATCATTTGGGTGTTGGAGCAGAAGAGTGACATAATCCAACCTAATTTTTTAAGGGGATCACTCTCCAGTGCTTAAAATGGAGTGGATGGGGCCAAGCCAAGCAGAGACCAGTGTTTCAATCCTATCTGCTTTTATACAGTCTTGTGTCACTTAACAACAGGGATACATTCTCAGAAATACATCATTAGGCAATTTCATTGGTGTATGAACCTCATAGAGTGCACTTGCACAAACCTACATGGTACA
Source organism: Myotis davidii (assembly GCF_000327345.1). Lineage (NCBI taxonomy): Eukaryota > Metazoa > Chordata > Mammalia > Chiroptera > Vespertilionidae > Myotis > Myotis davidii. The sequence continues at coordinate 2,114,106 of NW_006285917.1, forward strand.
GCCTACTGCACACCTAGGCTATATGGTGCAGCATATGGCTCCTAGGCTATAAGCCTATATAGCATGGGACTGTGCTGAATACTGTAGGCAATTATAACACAATGGTATTATCACCCCTATTTGTATATATACATATCTAAACAAAGCAGTGAAAATATGGGATAAAAGACAACAAACAGATATAAATCGAGAGAACCAAGATGGCGGCATAGGTTAACGCCGGAGTTTGCTGCCTTGAACAACCATTTCAAAAGTGAAACTAAAAGACGGAAGGGACATCATCCAGAACCACAGGAACGCTGGCTGAGTGGAAGTCCTACAACTAGGAGGAAAGAGTAACGCATACGGACACTCAGAGGAGGCGCAGTGCTGAAGTCAAATTCTGAGGT
>NW_006285917.1:2115411-2118799 GCF_000327345.1 Myotis davidii
TGCCAAGAACCTACAACCAAGATTACTTTATCCAGCAAAGCTATCATTCAGAAGTGAAGGTCAGATAAAGAGCTTCACAGATAAGGAAAAGCTAAAGGAGTTCATCACCACCAAACCAGGATTATATGAAATGCTGAAAGGTATCCTATAAGAAGAGGAAGAGGAAGAAAAAGGTAAAGATACAAATTATGAACAACAAATACGCATCTATCAACAAGTGAATCTAAGAATCAAGTGAATAAATAATCTGATGAACAGAATGTACTGGTGATTATAATAGAATCAGGGACATAGAAAGGGAATGGACTGACTATTCTTGTGGGGGAAAGGGGTGTGGGAGATGCGGGAAGATACTGGACAAAAATCGTGCACCTATGGATGAGGACAGTGGGTGGGGAGTGAGGGCAGGGGTGGGGTGGGAACTGGGAGGAGGGGAATTATGGGGGGAAAAAAGAGGAACAAATGTAATAATCTGAACAATAAAGATTTAATTTAAAAAAAAAAAAGACAACAAACAGTGCACCCCTACAGGGCACTCACCAGGAATGGAGCTGGCAGGACAGCAGGCTGCTCTGGGTGAGGCAGTGAGTGAGTGAATGTGAGGGCCTGCGACATTACTGCATGCTACTTAGACTCTATAAACACTGTACACTTAGGCTGCACTAAGTTTATCAAAAATACTTTTCTTTCTTCCATAACAAATTAAACTTAGCTTATTGTAATGTTTTTACTTTAATGTATACACTTTCAATTTTTTTTGACGGCCAGGACATACATCTGGGGGACCTGAGTCCCACATAGACCCTGCGTGTCTTCCCAGCACAGGGCCACGAGGGTCTGGCTCAAACAACATCCCCACTCTGCATCAAGTAGCTGATAGCATCAACTATCAGTTTTAGATAGCCATTTTCATCCTCTGATTTAGGGAAATGATTCTAATGCCAAAAATAAAAGAAGAAAAAAATTTCCAAACCATTAGTATGGCCCTTTCTGAAATTAGAGGTTCTGGATTTACTTAGCACCTGATGTGACCCAAAGTAGTCACAGGAAACAGAAAAGCCACTGGGAATGCAGCCTGCAGGAGGGTGTGTGACTTGTTTTGGGGGCGAGACTAGAGATCCTCTGAGTTCCCAGGGAGCAGCTGTGCCGACTGGATGAGGGGCCCAGCTTCTGCTATGTTGGGAATGGGCCAGTGGTTCATCCAGCTCCTTCCTATTGGTCCAACCTCACTCCTGTCCTATGGGGTCTCTGAGTCATGCCCAAGTTTTATGAAAGCCAAAGAATGTGTCACAGCACTAGAAGGCCCTTTGAGAGCTGTGTCCCAGCACCAGGAGGCGGTGCAGATTCAAACACAGAGTAAAAGTGAGGAGAAGACCAGCAGAGATGTTGGGCGATGTCTGACATGAATAAGCCATTTGGGCAGCCACCAAGGCCCTGCTCAGGATGTGCCTTGTCCATAGGGTCTATTCCGTAGAGCTAGCCAGCAAAGACAGTGAAATGATCCATGAGCACCCCGGCAGATACAAATACAGAATCTCAAGGGTCAACCAGGCAGGACAGGAAGGTATCTGAGCTCCCTTATCTTTGGGCAAGTCCAGAAGCATTTCTACAAGCCGGGTGGGGGAGCGGGGGGGGGGGGGCACATAGTAGAGGCAGCAAAAGGGAAGGGAGATAGTGAACCCTAGAGTGGGGAAGAGCAAGCATTCCCCCAACAAGCATCACAGCTAGGTAACATGCATGAGGAGGATGACTCATCCAAGGTGGATCCAATGGGAATGGAAAGGCCTCTGGTGAAACCCCAGGAGATGGACTGCAGGAGGGAAGCAGCTTCAGAGGGAGTGGGGGAAGTTGCCTGGGGCTCCAGGGTGGGGTAAACAAGCTCTCTCATCCAATTAACTCTTGAAGACTTCCTGGAAGGGGTGACTTCTTGGGAGCATTTTAAATTACAGGGAGGACATGGGTTCTTGAGTGGGGATTCCCGACACTGGGTGTGACTTTCAAAAGATGTGGGGACAGGAGAGTACAAGACCAAAAGGGTGATGAAGGACAACACCCAGGACAAAGGGTGTGGAAGGGGATAATCGGAGTTACCCAGAAGGGCACTGTATGAGCTGCCTCCTGAGACAGGAAGGGAGGAATCACAGCCTCCCTCTGACTAGTTCAGAAGGCTTCCTGGAAGAGGTGGCTGGCCGTTTGGGGACATCCCAGCAAAGTGTAACCAGGGAGAATGCTTGGGGTATGGGAGGAAATGAGGAGGAGGCCAGGGAAGGGAGGACCAGCTCCCATCCCAGCACAGGACTGGGATCTGGTCCTACTGAGCAGACAGTGGGTGATGGGCAGAGAGCGGCATGGAGCTATGGGTTTTATATACTTCCCTTGGGTGAACCATATGGCAAAGGCCTATCTGCCGTGGGTCCAGGGCAGCTGTCAAACTGGTCTGACCTATGAGTTTCTCATTTGCCCTGAGTGACCTGGTAACAGCCCAGCCCCTCCAATCCAAAGTGCCATCCAAACAGCCATCCTGGGAAGCCCCACCCAGCCTGGCCTCAGCTGCCATCTGCAGTGACACAAACTTTACCTAGTGCCCATGAGTGCGTCCCTGTGCCAGATTGGGCCTGCCCTTACTCCATGCCTACCCAGGTGCCCATTGTTCTGGATAGTTCTGCTGGTCCTGGATGGGAAAACTTATTTCTGAAAGCAGTGGGGCTTTCCTAGGTCTCCTGGTCCCCTAGCTCCTCTTTCCCATCCTCAGCGCCCACGTCCAATTCAGGGTAGAGGTTTGGGAGGGATATGTGTGTGTGTGTGTGTGTGTGTGTGTGTGTGTGTTTTAATGAAAATAACATTTGTTGAGGCTCTATTATATTCATGTGTTCCTGATAAATGAGCCACCCTATAGAAAAAAGCCTTCACTCCCTCCTGCCCCCAGGAAGCAACAGTAATAGTCTGCTTCTGTCCTCTTCAATAAGCTGAAAGAAGCAGAGACTCACAGGTAAGAGAAGAGGGTGAGGTTTTATGGGCTCTTGAGGCTGCTGAGCAGAGAGCTCACCCCTCCTGTCCTTCCCACACTCAACCACCACCCTCCTCCCCACTTTCAAAGGGCCGCATCCCTCTTGGCCCTCACATCAGCTCCAGGTCCACACACTGTCAGTCCATGAGCTCACTGTCCAAGGCACCAAAATACACCCTTGGACCCAGGCCAGCTCAGCCCCCGCTGAGGGGTGGAGGCTGGGAAACCATCCCCTCTGCTCCTCAATATCACTTCCTGTCTCCGCCCCCAGACTCCACCTCAAATTTTTATACTAATGAAATCAGGTTAAAGAAAACATGAAAGGCAGCCTTGGAACGGTAAAGAAGCCATAAACACAGAGAGGAGGTGAAGGCCGTGGGT
>NW_006285917.1:2118811-2124866 GCF_000327345.1 Myotis davidii
GGGGGAGAGGCCTTCTGACAGGAAGCAAGAGTCCCTTTCATTTATGCAGAATGTTCTGGTCCCCAAATCACATTCTTGTGTTATTATCTACTTAATCCTCCCGACAACCCTGGAAGGTAAGGATGAATTCCATTACGGCCAAAACAAGTAGAAGCTCAGAGAGGTTCAGCATTTCCTCAAAGCGACACAACTAGAAAGGGTCCAAATTTGAACCAGGTTTTCCAACTTTGATTCCATCGCCCAGTGGCTAAGTCCAAGCAGCTTTCCCATGGGTGACCATGCTTCGAAAATCACCTGGGGCCATCATGAGGCTACCTGCTCCCGCACCCGCCGCCCAAGGCCCTGCTGTCCTACTCGGAAGAACAGATGTGGAATGTGGAGACAGAAACCCATCAGCCTGGTCCTCAGCGAAGACCTGCGCTGGGCCCAGCCGTAGAGACAAGGGCAGACCCGGTACAGGATGTCATGCATTTGAGGGAAGATTCGGGCAAAGGTGGCAGTGCGGCAGTGTCTGGTTCTGGGAGTTGTCACCCTCAAAGGAATTTCATCAGCTCTCACATCAGCTCCGGCTCCTAACACCTGGGATGTCTAACTAACCTCCCTAAGAGCAGGGACCACATCCCCCAGGTCTGTGCTCACTAAACTTTAAAAGAATAGCAACCATGTTTCTAATAAGTGTCCCCAACACACACCGGGAGGCAGGGAAGTTAGAAGAAGCCAGGATCCCAGAGCTCCCAGGAGCCAGAAATCATTCCTTAGACAAGAAGAGCCACCTTCCCCCCAGCAGTGTTTAAATGTTCCCCTAAGGGTGACAGTCTGGGGCTGACAAGCAGGATGAGTACCTCCTCTGGCTGGTGGTCTTGGAAGAGAGACTCAAAGGACCTGTTTCTTCTTAAATAGCCAGGGGAAGGTGCCCAGAGCACATCCATAGCAGCCAGGTTACCCCAGGTTAGGGTTCTCCATCCCTCAGCCAAGCAGGAGAAAGTGGCTCAAAGGGAGGCTCCCCATTACCCACAAGTGGCTGTTATTGAGGCCACTGAAAGTTACGTGGTTTGCAGTTTTGCTGGGTGGGAAATGAAGGCCCTGAAGCAGAGTCTTCTGGATTGGAATCCAGAAGGTTCTAAGAGACTGTGCTCCCCATCCTTCAGGGAGCATGGTCAGAATGGCCCCTCTGTCCTGACCCACCTCCCAGGCAATGCAGTCGGGTGGGTTTGGGTTCGCCCTAACCTATCGGCCCCTGAAACTCAATGATTTACTTGACAATGAACACTTCGTGGAGCCAGGAGGAAAGAGGGGATAACATCTCGTGGTCTCACCCAACCTGGGCCCCTAGCACTTCCCCCTGAGAGAGGGCCCCTGCCTCTACCCCAAACCAGCCACGGAGATTGTTGTGGAGTTCATATCCGTCTCCAGTTGTGGGGTGAGGCCATCTCACAGCGAGAATATGAGAAAATTAATTACTTAATGTATGTAAACGAGCTTTGAAGATGAAAAGTGCAAACGCACAGTGTTCCTAATAACATCTTCAATACTTTTACGCAGCCCTAGAGTCGCCGCTGAGCTCACCTTTAAGACGAGTCTTTGGGGAGTTGCTGGCAAACTCCCCAAGCCAATAAACAACATAAAATGCCTTTTCACTACTTTTATGCGGCCAACCCTCGCTCTCCCCTCCAATAAAAGGACCAGGAAGCACCAGAGAGGCCAGAGGAACCTGAGCAGCGCACCCACAGCCCTGGAAGAGGCCCGCTGGCTCAGGCTCTGCTCAGACTCACACGATGTCCTGCCGCTCCTACCGGATAAACTCGGGATGTGGGGTCACCAGGACCTTCAGCTCCTGCTCGGCTGTGGCCCCCAAAACTGGCAGCCGCTGCTGCATCACTGCCGCCCCTTATAGGGGGGTGTCCTGCTACCGGGGGCTGACCGGGGGCTTCGGGAGCCGCAGCCTCTCTCACCTGGGGGCCTGTGGGCCCCGCATGGCGGTGGGAGCCTTCCGCTCTGGCTCCTGCGGCCGCAGCTTTGGATACCGCTCAGGCGGCGTGTGCGGGCCCAGCCCGCCTTGCATCACCACCGTGTCCGTCAATGAGAGCCTCCTCACACCCCTCAACCTGGAGATCGATCCCGACGCGCAGTGCGTGAAGCATGAGGAGAAGGAGCAGATCAAGTGTCTCAACAACAGGTTCGCTGCCTTCATCGACAAGGTCAGTGAGGCCCAGGATGGTCCAGAGAAGGCTCCAGCCCTGCCCCCCCTGGGAAGGTCCTGGTCTGCTGGGGACGCAGCATGGCAGCCAGGTGTGAGGCAGCAGAGGGAGAGAAATGCAACCGTTCTAGGCAGGAGGGTTGATGGTCACTGTTTAATTCCAGCAAAGTGTATTGAGGGCCCAGAGTGGTCCAGAAATCAAGTCTGCGGTCTAAAGCGCTTGTGTGCTTCTGGAGATAACAGGAATATCAGAGCTGCCCCTGAAAAGCTGGACTGGGCACTGGGTGCTGAAAGAATGGGAGCAAATGGGGAGAACAAAAGGCATGTGGCTCCAGGCCAGGCAGCCCGGGAAGCGGCTGGAGCATGGCTGGGAGCCCCGTGCCACCCCCATCCTTGCTCTGCCCCTCTGCAGTTTGAGACTTCAGACAAATGGTGGTTGTGGGAATTTATGGGTTCATGCATGAAAAATGCGGGCACATAGTACGTGTTAGCTGTTATTATTTTCCAAGGACAGTAGTGAGCAAGGAGGTGCGACAGCTAACCAAGCAGGCTCGGCAGCCTCTTTCACGGATGCAAGGCTGGGACTATGGAAAGGAAGGCAGCAGGCTGGTGAGGGGAGGCCACTGGCACCATGTGACAATTGCTCCCCATAAAGGTCACCTCTGCATCCCCCTTCATATTGGCTCCTCTGGCGTCCATGATGCCTCATTCTGGCAGAGTACATAGAACCAGGGTCTGGATCTGGGATCGGGGGCTCGGCGGGGTGACCTTCCTGTTATCACTTTCTCTGTAGTGATCTAAGTTAATCCTCAAAATGAGCCAATGGGGTATATTATTATCTCTATTTTTTCAATAACAAATTGAAGCTGAGAGAGTTTAGATGAGTTATTTAGACATACTGTGGTGGGCAGGTGAAGTGGACTCAAAGGACAGCAGATCCTGCCTCCATCAATGTGTGGCAATAAGCTAGTGATTTCACACCAAGTACAGTTTCCCCATCTGTATGTAGAGGGAAATAATATCTCCCCACCCAAAGGATTGTAAGGATTGAATGAAATAGATAGAGGTAATAGATTATAGATATAGATATAGATATAGATATAGATATAGATATAGATATATAGATGTAGATATAGATGATATAGATATAGATGTTATGGGTATTGATGGATGTGTGTGTGAATGTGTGTGTGGTACAGGCCCTGGTACCACATAGTAAATATTCAATAAGTGTTTCATAAATGAATTATAATAATTGTTAATTATAGTGATTTCAGTAATAGTTAAGCTAGTGAAGCACTTACTATGTGTCAAGCACTGACACATAGCACTTGACATGCATTAACTTGTTCAATCTTCACCACTTTAAGGAAAGTACTATCTTCATCTCTGTTTTAGAAATGAGAAAACCAAGCACCAAGAGGTTAGACAACTCTCCCACTTAGAGTGGCAGACCTGGGGCTTGAACCAGACTTTTGGTGTCTAGCCTGAGTGCTTTCCCTCACACCCTCCCTGTGGGGAGCCAGGGCCCTTGAGTTGCAGACACTCAACCCTATGGCTCAGCACTTGGCTGTTCAGGGAACATCCGGGCAGAGGGAGCTCTGTGGGCCATGCACCCCCTAGAGTCTATTTCCACACTCTGAACAGGTGCGCTTCCTGGAGCAGCAGAACAAGCTGCTGGAGACCAAGTGGCAGTACTACCAGAACCAGCGCTGCTGCGAGAGCAACCTGGAGCCGCTGTTCAATGGCTACATTGAGACGCTGCGGCGGGAGGCCGAGTGTGTGGAGGCCGACAGTGGGAGGCTGGCCTCTGAGCTCAACCATGTGCAGGAGGTGCTGGAGGGCTACAAGAAGAAGTGAGTGCAGCATAACCAGGGGGGACACAGAGGGGAGGTGAAGGCTCTACCCACAACCCTCTAGAAGGAGCTTCTCTAAGATTCCTGCCATCAACAGGAGCTACCTGGAACCCCAGGGACTGTCCAGGAGAAACCCAGGTTTCTTTGGATTCTTTGGCTTCATCTCCACTGCTGGGAGGTCCTGGGGTCTCAGAGCTGGTTTCAGAGGAGTAAGGAAAAGGATCCCAATGGGTTCTGCAGCTATCTTTGTTCTGCCACTCCCAGCTCACCTGTATGACGTGGGCTCTGTGATCTCTCTGGAGCTGGACTTGGGGGTAGAGAGGGATTCCCTAATCTCATCCCACAAGCAGAACTGGGGTGGAACAAGCGAGGCTGGCACAAGGGCTAGCTCATGAATAACACAAAACAGACCATGGGAAGAACAAGATAACATTTGCAGGGAGTTCATCCCTTTTGACCCCCAGAAGAACTTGCCTGGGAACTGGGCTGGTATCTAAGCGCCAACCCCTCAGCTCTGTCCCTTCTGTCCCCCACACTCAGGTATGAAGAGGAGGTGGCTCTGAGAGCCACGGCAGAGAACGAGTTCGTGGTTCTAAAGAAGGTGAGGGGACTGGTCACAAGGGCGGGACACCCAGCTGGGAAACCTCCACCGGGGTGCGTGGTCACCACACTGACCACAGAGGCCCCTTCCTTCATTGGGCCTCCCACACTCACCCTTCCTCCTCTCTCCACTACCAGGACGTGGATTGCGCATACCTGCGGAAATCAGACCTGGAGGCTAATGTGGAGGCCCTAGTGGAGGAGTCCAGCTTCCTGAAGCGCCTCTATGACGAGGTGAGGGGGCCGCTGCCAACCAGCCAGGGCAGTGGAGGGGAGATGTGGAGATGGGGGGAGGGAGGCAAAGGTGTGTTGTGTGCATGCGTTTGCATGTGTATGTGTGATATAAGCATGAAAAGAGGATGTACACACAAGCAAAAAGGGCATGATGTGTGGCTGTCACAGACACCTGTATGTATGAGAGCCTAGCATATGTTTGAGGACTGTGGATTGTGTGTGGCCGGGCCTCTCTATGTCAGTGAGCACCTCTGTGTGTGTGCCTGTGTGTGGTCTGTGCACATGTCAGTCTACACATGGATATGAAAGTACATATGTGGGGGTGGGGATCAGGGTGGGTTTCTAGTTAGAGAGGCATCTTAATTAATGGGAAAATCACTAGTCCTGGTATTGAAACCCCAATTCCCCTGGCGGGTGACTCTCAGTTAGGCCTTTTTCATATGCTGGACCTCAGTTTTCCCATTTGTTAAATCAGAGGCTGTCCCCAGCTGACCTCTAGGGCCCCATCCAGCTTTGTTGCTTTATGATGTCACTGTGTGTGAATGAAAGCAGGTAGGAACATGTAACATTTATGACCAGTGTCCCCTCCAGAGAGTGGGCACTGCCCCTAGAGGTGGAGCACATGGCCCAGATCAGGCAACAGAACCAAATGCATTGGCTGTTGATCCCCCAGGAGCTCCAGATTCTCCACGCCCACATCTCAGACACCTCGGTCATCGTCAAGATGGACAACAGCCGGGACCTGAACATGGACTGCGTTGTGGCTGAGATCAAAGCCCAGTATGATGATGTCGCCAGCCGCAGCCGGGCCGAGGCCGAGTCCTGGTACCGCAGCAAGGTGAGTGGCCCAGGACACCTGCCTCCTAGACATGGCAGTGGGAGGGATGTGAGGTATATATTAGAAAAGGCTGCTTTTGTGTGCGAATTCTGATCCTAAAGATGATAACAGAGGCCAGACAGCTCTCAGGTTGAGTGGACAGGGCAGGGCTGCCATGGATGAGCACTGTACAGCCTGCACTACCATCCATGGTGTCCTGAATGGGGGATGTCTCATCCTGAGCCTCAGGAGCATCTCTGCTTCCCCCTCAGTGCGAGGAGATGAAGGCCACAGTGATCCGTCACGGGGAGACCCTGCGCCGCACTAAGGAGGAGATCAATGAGCTGACCC
>NW_006285917.1:2124881-2137796 GCF_000327345.1 Myotis davidii
CATGATCCAGAGGCTGACCGCCGAGATTGAGAACGCCAAGTGCCAGGTACGGGTGTGGGGAGCACTCAGATACCCAGCACAGGCAGACGGCAGCACCAAGCCCTTTGCCCTCTGGCCCCGAGCAGGCCTCCCAGTGTGCATGTAACCCAGAGAATGGGCAGGGGCTCTACCACATCACACACTTGAGCTGGGATGAGCTGTATTACTGATGACCCTCTTCTTGGCCACCCTGTGACCACCACCAAAGAGAGATGGTGAAAGCTTAGCCATCTCCCCCTTCATGTTTTCATCCCATTAACTACCTGGTCATAGGGAGTTAACTTGCCTTTTCTCTGGGACCTTCCACTCCCTGCCCTAATCTATCAGCTTGGGTGAACTAAGTTGTGCCTTCCCTCTCTCATCCTTGTCTTCACTTCTCTTTCCCCATAGCGGGCCAAGCTGGAGGCTGCCGTGGCCGAGGCAGAGCAACAGGGCGAAGCGGCCATCAACGATGCCCGCTGCAAGTTAGCTGAGCTGGAGGCCGCCCTGCAGAAGGCCAAGCAGGACATGGCCTGCCTGCTCAAGGAGTACCAGGAGGTCATGAACTCCAAGCTGGGCCTGGACATCGAGATCGCCACCTACAGGCGCCTGCTGGAGGGCGAGGAGCACAGGTGGGGCTAAGAAAGACCTTGTGAAGTATAGGAGGTCCTGGGGGAGTAAATTTCCTTAAGCCCAAGTGTGAGCTACATCTCCAGTACAAGTCAAGCTTCAGTAACAATTATCAAATGTCTATTATGTGCTCAGCATGTGCTAAGTGCTAACAATCTGATGAGGTAGGAATCATTTTTCCCATCCAAAGATAAGCAGTAAGGCTCAGTGTTTGGTGACTTTCTCTGGCCACACAGTTAATAAGTGCAGTAGCCAGGACCTGCACCCACATCATGTGCCTCTGAAATCCATGGTCTTTGAGTAGCTTCCTACAAGAGGCTGCGGGCAGGCCTGCTCATCTTAAGGACAATGTATTCTATACGTATGCACGCATACATGCGCATAGTAGCTCTTCATTGACCACAAAGCCCTTTCACACACACTGCTGCGTGTGCTTTGACTGCTTTCTGTGAGCCCAATCATACTACCCAGTGTGTGTCTGGTCTCCCACATTGGAAGCAATGGTAGAGTTCATCATCTCACCTACCTCTGCTGAAAATCAGAAGACCTTGTCTCCGTGGTCAGAGAACAGTTAAAGAAAGTGTGCCTTTAATGCAGACTTGGGGGGAGCCCTTTCTGCTTCTGGGGCAGGATCTATACACAGGACGGCCCTTTCTATGCCCAAGCAACCATCATCTCAATGAATTTAGCTCAGTGTCCAAAGTAAAGAGTTTTCTTTCTCTACAGGCTGTGTGAAGGCGTGGGCGCCGTGAATGTGTGTAAGTATCTGCTGGAAACCCCCTAGAAAATGGCTTTGTTGATGGGCAAAGCTGAACCCTGCAGCCTAACCCCCTGAACCTGGAATGTTCCTTTCATCCTCCCCTGGAGTCTCACTGGGCACACGAAGAGTTGAGCGCCCTCCCTGGTGGAGAAATGAACTGCAGGCCGTGGAAATGGGGCTAAGCAGCTTTGCCCCTCTGGGTTCCCAGGGTCCCCTGGTCCTTCTTGCCCCGGTCACCTAGAAGGGCTGAGAGGCTGAGAGGAGCTGGGCATGAGTTATTAACCACGTTGAGGAGGAGGAGCCGCCTGCCATGTGGGAGGCATTGGCATCTGTCACGGGGTTGGTGAGCTCATGGCGGGCCCCTCACCCCAAGGTGTCCCCTCTTCCCACAGGCGTCAGCAGCTCCCGCGGCGGAGTCACCTGTGGGGGCCTCACGTGTAGCACCACCCCGGGGCGCCAGATTGTGTCGGGCCCCATGGCCACCGGGGGCAGCATCACGGTGATGGCACCTGACTCCTGCGCCCCCTGCCAGCCACGCCCCTCCAGCTTCAGTTGCGGGAGCAGCCGGTCTGTCCGCTTTGCATAGAGTCTGGGGCCACCTGCGTCCATATGTGCACAAAGGGTGTGTGAATGGAAATGTGTGCTTGCTTCTGGAATCTTCCACATGTTCCTTCAGAGGGACAGACCCTGGGGCCGCTCCGCCACCTTCTCTTTTTAGGGAGTTGTTTCCTGGTTCTCCTCTTGGCTTCGGTTAGAGAGTCATTCCCAGCCTTTCACCAAAGTCCAATTTAACTCAGAAATACCCGCGGCCAATTTGCACTGTTCACCAAGCTCCCTGGGACATTACCAGTCACCTGGGTGGCTGCACATCATGGGGACTTGGCCTTCCCCTGGAACAAGAAAGAGCCTAACCATCCTCAGGTCTCCAACAACGTGAGAATCAGAGAGGAAGTCCCCCCACCCTCCAACACACCCCGCAGCTCTCTCTGCTGGTTGGGAAAGTTTCTGCAGGGAGCTCCTGCCCCGTGGTCATTTTTGTGTGTTTTGATAGTCTCTCTGACTGACTGCCTTCCTGAGTTAACCTGTTCCAGCCAGACTCCTCACAGTGACCTCCCATTGAGAGGCCCATTAAGGGGAGGGAAATCCTTTTGACTGTGGACAGGTATTGCTATTGAATGCACTTTATACATTTCAAAGAAAACTCCACAGTTGCTCCAGATCTCCCTCTGCCCACGCAGGAGGGGTCTGTCCAACTCGCAGCAGGTGGGATGGAGAAGGTTAGGCCACTTCCTGGGTCCCTGGCTTGTTACGACTGTTTATGGGTGGCTTGCCTTCTGGGTTATCTCAATCGGTGTTTCAATAAATGCTGCTGCGATGCAAGGATATGTGATCTTGTGAACACAGTGTGCGCCCCCTCCAGCATTCCGACTCTCAGCTCCCTCTTCCCCATCTCCTGCTGGCCAAACCTTTCCAGCCCCACCCCCACCCATGCAGCGTTTCCCCAATTCCGCAGTGATTCTGCCTCTTCCTCCATAGCCTGATTCCAACTCAGTACTCCACGGTCTGGACCACAGCTCCAGCTCCCCCCATGACCTCTTTCTTCTTGACCATACCCCACATACCCCCAGCAGCCAGTCCTATCCCAACCTCATCACTCTCACCCCCACCCACCTGGTTCAAACCAGTTCCCAGCCCACCTGTGGGCTCCTTATGCCAAACACAGGCTCCCTCCATCTCCTCTTTTTCCACCTGCTTCTCAGCTCACCCAGTGCTGATCTTCCTAGATGAGGGCTCCACCTAATGGAGACAGATCTACCCTCTGAGGCCGCCAAGGACTGTCCCACATGGACACATAGGCCACCCCACACCCCTCCTCCCATTTGCCGTTGCTCATTGCTCTCTGTACTTCCCCTCCCCACCCCCCCTTTCACACGCACACATCCCCCTCCCCCTGAACCACAGTGTCCAAAACCCTGAGGATCTCTGGTTTTTGTCTTTGTGGCTTGGAGCCAGGATGTCATTGGATGTGCCTGGAGCCTGAATCAAGCTGGAAGTTCCTTGAGGGCAGGAGGTGTCTCCTCCTGGCTCTGACACCCAACTTGTCCTAAGATGTGGCTCCGGGCCATGTCAGGCCTGGGGTGGTTGGATGAACGCAGGCAGCTGGTAGAACAGGAGTTGTAGACAACAACTCTCTTGGATTCATCTCCATTTATCCATTGGAGGTGGGTCCAAGACACTATTCCACACAGGTGTTCACCTGCCAGCCCCCCTCTGCTGCCCCATCCCCCAGCCTTTCCTTCGGAGAAGTTAAGTCATCTTTATGAATCCTCACTTCAGGCCCAAAGGGTTGCAACTTCACAGGAGGCAGTGGCCTCTTCCGGGTGCTCAACTGACACCTGTTTCCCTCCTTTCTCCCACCTGTCTGGGCCCTGAGGTCATGGTCATAGTCACAAGAGGCCAACGTTCAGTTTGGGGCATCTCATTCATCCACAGGAAATGGTAAATCTCAGGGGCTGAGAAGTCAGGAGATCAAAATTTGAACATTAACTCTGCCATGTCTGAGGGACACCTTTGGCAAGAAGTGGCCTCCATGCGCTGGCCATCAGCCTGTGGACCTGGGGCCCCTTTCCAGCCCTGTCACCTTCTGTGGTCCTGGGTGCTGGCGTAAGTCTGTGATTGGGGAAAACACCTTGATGTACCATGGGTCTGGCCAAGAATAACTAAAATGCCAAATGCACACCCCCAGATATGGCACCATGTTTTAAAAAGCTGAACAGCCAGGAGCTTAGAGATAGTAATAAGCTTTTAATAAGTTTCCATGCTTTGTGTGCAAAGACCAGTCCACCGATCAGATCGTCAGCCAGAGGCACCATTGGTTCGAAGATGGAACTTCTCCCACAGCCCTCCTTGCAGCCAACAGAAAAATGCAGAGCAAACTCCTCTGGTTCAAGAATTCGGGGCTCCCCCAGTCTCTCCTGATAAAAGAGCCATTCCCCGTGGAAAGCAAAGGGTGCAATTCAAGGGTAATACGAACTAAAGTTTTATTAGAAGAAAACAAATTTAAAGGAGAGGCCAAGTGGTCTGGAATCAGGAGTTCAGGGAAGTCAGAAGAGCAGGTGGCCTAAATGATAAAGATGGTCCCATGTGGGTGATTCCGGTGCTCTTTCCTGGGCTCCCCTTTCCTGTGAAACTCCACAGACCAAGCTAAGACCTCCGTCAAAGAAAATCAGATCTTCTGTCTGTTTTCTACTTTATTTCAAATATTCCGTTTGCCCCCAACAGTACACAGGGTCCCCAAAACATGAAGAGGTATGCAGTACAGTTCTTTCAAAAACTTGGGGAGGTTTGGGCTTGCTTTGGAGTCAAACTCTGAGGCAACCAGCACTCCTAGCCAAGTCTCAAGTTGCCTCCACTTTGGACCGCTGTCACCAACACTTACTCTCAACTGGCTCCGGCCCCCAGCCCCAGTGCCTCCAACTTCCCCTGCTTCAATCTTTGGGATCTCAGGAAGCACAGATTGGTGTCATTACTCACCGGAGCCAAGCACAGTGAGAAACTCAAATTAACCACAGATCAAGGAAATTGCTTTGCAATGCACATGTGCACAGGAAATGACCAGCTGGGAATTCCCCGCATCACACCACAGCCACTCTCAGGAATGTGGACATTAGAGGAGACAGAATTGAGTGTTCTGTTCACTGAAAATTAGAGCAATGAAGACACCAGCACCAAATTCTGCCCTCTTTGTGTGGAGGGCCTGCAGTGGGAGAGGGTTAGCCCACAACTGCCTCACACCACTTTCCTGCCCACCCCCCCGAAATCCCCGCCTATTTCTGCTTTGTTCGAAAACAAAGGGACCCCCCCTCCCCCGCAACAAGCCCGCTCTTGTTCCCTTGGTGCTATTGCACAATGATGGTGGGAGGTAAGTAGCCAGAGGATGGAGAGAGGTGGAGGCAGCACTCAGAGGACGAGCTTTTGCATTAAAAACTGGAGGAAACAGCAGAGGCACACATATGTATATACACATCCTTCCCCAGCACCATCAAAAGAAAAGGCACCTCCTCCCCTGTGCTTCCCACAATCCCTCCCTGGGGCAGCAGGTGCCTGGTGGGATGCATTTCCCTCCTCACAGAAGACCTGAAAGCCCTTTGAACCTGATTTACCCCTTGGTGGGATCCAGACCATGATGTGCCCAGAGTGCAGACCCTCTGAGTCTAGGAAGCAGAGACTAGGGGACCACTATCCTAAGAGAAATCTTGGTCATCCCAAGGTCCAAAGGACCAATGTGCTCCCTGGGGACACATTCAGGAGGCATCAGAAGAACTGCATTGCCAGGGAGAACAGCTCAAAGGTTTCTCCATGTCTTGAGATCAATTATATATACTTATGGCAAAATATCTTGTACCCATTCAGGTCATTTTTTAATCTTGTTTTTTAATCCCAAATCAAATAAGCTGGGAGAAGTAGAATTTTTCCTATAAAACAAGTGAAATAAACTTGCCCCTTAGAAACCCCTCTCTCCACCTCATCACATCTGGAGGGACACCCTTGCATCAGAAGGGACTCTAAACAGACTTTCCCAGGTGACACCTCTTAGGGACTGTCATTTCAGGAATAGGTCAGAGACTGAGTTTCCCCAATCAATGCCCCCATCCAGGCCACTGGGGGAAATGCCCTCCAACCAGAAGTCTGAGTT
Organism: Myotis davidii; assembly: GCF_000327345.1. NCBI lineage: Eukaryota > Metazoa > Chordata > Mammalia > Chiroptera > Vespertilionidae > Myotis > Myotis davidii. The sequence goes on from NW_006285917.1 coordinate 2,130,986, forward strand.
TTAATTCTGGGTTCCCACATAGGCGGCCTGTATTAAGCATGCCATAATAAGACCTGTCTGAGATTCTTGGAGAGCAGAGGCTATGGGGAGATGTTCCTAAAAATGCTTCCAGGAAGTTCCTTTATGTCACCTTCCATCTCTTATCTCTGCAATGTCAGATTAGTAAGGCAGGATCCGTTAGAACCTCCTTCCTGTCCAGGAGCATTCTGATGTGCCAAGAGGTTAGCCTGTGGGAAAAATTAGGTAAGATAATGGAAAGTCTTGGGAAACTTTGGCATTATCTAGACCTCTGCTTGCATCCTGGCCTACCTGTGTGACCTTAGTAAAGCTACTTAACTCCTTTGGGCCTTAATTTTCTTATCTGTAAAATGAAGATAATAATACGGCTGCTGTGACAACGATTGAATGACATACGTGAGGTGTTTAGCGGCTGCTGTGAACAAGCTCCCATCTCTCCCCTTTTCTACCTTTATCTCCACCACGCCCAGCCTGCTGTCCTAGCCTGGCTGGCAGAAGAGAAATGCAGAGACAAGCCTGACCCTGTGAGAACCTGGAGGAAAGTCACCTCCACAGTCAGAATGACCTGACCTCTATTCCCTCGGCCCACATGAACCAGCAGTTCTCAACTTTGGTTCTTACAGGAGTCACCTGGGAGCATGTTTAATTCAGAGTTCTGGGCTCATCTCTGCCTCCCCCCCCCCCGCCCTCAGACCCTGATATAGGTTGTGGTCTGAGGACCACACTTGAAGAAACACGAAAACAATCTGGAATGTGGGGAGGGGAGGAGAGTAAGAAGAAAGAATTAACGTGGTTGCTAGCAGAAAGCATTTAGCTTTCCACGTTTAATCACACGCATTAAAAGACAGAAGGAACCATATCATGAATCACCCAAATACAATAAAATCCAAACCACCAACAATAAAAATCTCAGCCAATTAGCCTCAGCCCATCTTTCCATCCTGACATATGAATAGTTGGAGGACACTCTGGGAACATACAATCTCTCAGATCAAGTGAGGGTCTCCCAGAGCCCCAGTTGCTCTCCCCCCATGGACCCCTCAACACTGAGGAGACATGACCAGTCCCTTATTAAGGGCAAAGCCCAGTGGCTGCCCACACACTGCCATCCCTCTACCTGGCTCCCTTCCCAGAGGGCCTGGCACATGGTCAGTACTTAGGAGATGTCTGCTAACCTGAAGTTAGTTGGGGTGGGATAGTGGAGTGGGGTGGGGGGGGGTGACTAAGCAGTATATATCAAAAAGCCTATAAGTCCCTTTCCTGGACCACAAGGAGGAAGGAATCAATGGAAATGGTAATAATGCCAAACCCAGGATTTGCACTCAGAGTAAATCTCAACTCTGATAGGAAAGAAACTGGAGAGTTAGTCTGGGTTCCCAGTCAGGGGAAATCACCAAACTGACATTTGGGCCAGAGAGAAAAAAGATTTCCTCCTCCTGCTCCCCACACTTGCCCCTATCAGACCTAGTCCATCCAAAGTCCCAGCCTCCACCCCCAGCTATGCAAACCGCACAGATCTGGCGCTGGAACATGCCCCTGTTACAGAAGGCGGGCAGAGGGCGCTGCTGCTGAGGGTCATGCCCCCCAGGCCTTGAGGGAGGGTGGCATTGAGGTCTCCGCAGACCACACCGCCCTGGGAACGGCTCACACCTGTGAATGGAGACACCAGGTCAGAATTCTGTTATCCCAGAAATGGTGTGACCCCAAAATTTTTTTGAACCAATAATTAACTCTCTTCACACTCCAAGGGACCAGCAACATGAATCTTTTAAACCCGCTGCCATTTGCTTCTTGAAGGAACTGGGTTAGCAAATTGGACACCTAACTCTATTTGAACCAAACTAATGTTGAGATGTGTTTATTCAATTTTTGAGCAAAATCTGATGGATCACAGTGGAGGAATCATCTAGAAAGATGGTTGTTGGAAAGATGAGGAGAACAGATAGACACGTAGACTAGGTTCTGTGTACACATTGGATTATTAAACAGAAAGATTTGAGAATTGCCTGTAGTGGTTCCAAATGATCGAATAGACATCTAGTGTTTCTTCTTATTAAAACATTGTACCACTTGAAAAGTATTCTGTGTTTAATTGCAAGACTTAGGCTATTTTTGTAGAACCAAACATATGTTCCAGATGGATCCATGTATGGTTCAAATATTTTGGACCATCAATTTGTCCAGATCCCAGAGACCTTAGCCACTACCACCGTTCCCTGTGCCCCACAGACAGAGGTTCGGTCACTATTTAGGTGCAACCTAATATTAAGACTATTGACACCCAAAAGAACCATGCCCACACACAACCCCAACTTACAGATGTTGACTGAGCTCATGCCTTCACACAGCCTGCAGGGGAGAGGAGAGAGTGAGAATTAGAACTGAGCTCCCTGCCCTTGCAGCAGACCTATTATCCATCCTGAAGCAGGGGCTGGGGGCATCTGCCCACCCACTGCAGACAGCACCAGTCTATTAAAAGGTCAATGGCCTCAATATGCAAAGAATACACTAAACCACCTTTTAAAATCTTGTGTGTTGGGAAGCAGCACATTATTCATAATATGATTGAGTTATTAACACCTAATACATTAATGATTACTATCGTAATGAAAGTGTCACTGCAAATGCCAAGTGCTCCACAGAATGCTGGTGAATGGGTTGTGTTAACAGTGCAAAGGAGGAGGTAGCTCTAGTGGCTTCACCTAAAGTCCTGAGGAAACGGACAGAAAAGTTTACCTGCTGGATCAAGCACGGTGCAAATCCAAATCCAGCAGCGTGGCCAGCAGCCTTGGGTGCCACTCATGTCAGATTTCTAACAATGACCATGTTAATAAGGAGCCTCTGTGGGGGTGCAGCCCTGCCTGGCTACCCTGGATAGAGATATTCTTATTCTAATAACTAGCACTACTTGTGCTTACTATGTTCCATTACCTCAATCCATGCAACAGCCTTAAGTGGTGGGTTTTATGATTACCTGTTTTACAGATGAGGCCTGGGGGTTCATAGCTAGTAAGTGTTAGAGCTAGGATTTGAACCCAGGAGATCTGGCTCACAGCCTGTGATCTTAACCTTGTATACTCTCCTCCCCAGTGCAGCCTGTTCCTCCTTCCAGTGGACCCAGCTAGGAGGCAGTAATGATGTGATTACCTCAAGGCTAGAGGCCCATGCACCATCCCAGGTGTAAAGCAGACTTCACCTGCCCCCAGTTCTTGGTTCAAAGTCAGCACAGCCTGGTACCATTTTAGCTTAACCACTAAGTAGCTGTGGTCTTGGACCAGCCCTTTCCCCTCTTTGGGCCTCAGTTTCTCTATGTTTAAAATGGGGAAGTGTCTGGACCCCATGATCTCTAGAGTATTTCCCTGTTTGAGCAGCCTGGAGGATTGTAGTCTAGTGAGGCACTCTCCCAGCCTAAGTGGAGATGTGAAGTGACCCCGAGCCCATACTCACCGGCTCTCCTCCCCTTCCAGCAGTTTGCGATAAGTGGCGATCTCCACATCCAGGCCCAGCTTGGAGTTCATCACCTCCTGGTACTCCTTGAGCAGGCAGGCCATGTCCTGCTTGGCCTTCTGCAGGGCGGCCTCCAGCTCAGCCAGCTTGCAGCGGGCATCATTGACAGCCACATCGCCCTGCTGCTCCACCTGGGCCACAGCAGCCTCCAGCTTGCGGCGCTGGGGGAAGGAAAGGAGTGAAAGAGTTTGAGAAAGGTGCAGGCTGTGGGGGGGACCCTGGTGGGTCTCCCACACCTTGGTCATCCTATTTTGCCTCCATTCAAAATGGACAAATTTTTAATTAGCCAGGAAGGGAAATAATAGCCATTTAGAGCTTTCTTCCTTTATTTTTGTACCACTTTATTGTAAAACTCAAATCCATGGAGAGCCATTAGAGGGAGGAAATGTTAGCACTAAAATAGGACTGATAATTAGTAATATTATCTTATATTCATTTACTGTCATTAGTTTACAAGGTGCTTTCACAGTTGTTATCTTATTTGACCTTTAGTTACTCTGTCAGCTTGTCAGAATGGGCCTTGCTATTCCATTATGCAGGAACTCATTATGAGATTCAGAGAGGCTGTGACTTGCCCTAAGCTACCCAATTAGTTAGTGCCAACCCCAGGTTTTGAGAGACCACTGTGCAGGTCTCATTCTTTGAGATGAGCATGCTGAAAGAAGTTCCCATTTACAATGCCCAGCACACTAACTACAGCTTCTTCCTCTACCCTCCTAAGAAAGCAGAAGGAACTCCTACAACTCACCACTCAGAAAAACAACAAATCAACCTAATTACCCAGTTGTAAAAATGGGTTAAGGACATGAATAGACATTTCTCCAAAGAAAACACAAATGGCCCTCAGGTATATAAAAAACAAACCAAAAACAACAACAAAAAAAACCACTTATCATCATAGAAATGCAAATCAAACTATGAGGATCACTTCACACCTGTCAGGATGGCTATTATTTAAAAAAACAAGACAAGTGTTATTGAGGATGTGGAGAAACTGGAACCCTTTGCACACCATTAGTGGGAATGCAAAATTGTGCAGCTGCTATGAAAATAGTATGGAGGTTCCTCAATAAATTAAAAATAGAGCTACCATATGATCCAGCAATTCCACTTCTGGGTATATACCCAAAAGAATTAAAATCAGGATCTCAAAGAGTTATTAGCACTCCGTGTTCATCACAGCACTATTCACAATAGCCAAGATGTGACGACAACCCACTTGTCCATGGAGAGATGAATCGATAAAGAAAATAAGGTACGTACATAAAGTAGATGCCATTTAGCCTTTATTTTTTAAAAAAAAAGGGGGGGGGGAAATCCTGCAATATGCAGCAAGATGGATGAAACTTGAGGACATTGTGCTAAGTATAACAAGCCAGACACAGAAAGACAAACACTGCATTGTTCCACTTACTAGTTTATGAAGTATCTAAAATAGTCAAATTCAGAATCAAAGAGTGAATGGTAGTTGCCAGGGCTGGGGAGGGGTGGGAGAATGAGGAGTCACTAATGCTCAGACATAAAATTTCAGTTAAGCAGGATGAGTAAGCTCTGGAGATCCACGGTACAACAACCTACCTTAGTCAATGACAGTATGTTATACACTTACATATTTTTTAAAAGGGTCGATCTCATGCTGTTCATACCACAATAAAATAAATATTTTTAAAAGTATATCAGAATGCAAGTATTCTTCTCTAGTTTCACTTCCGAAAAGTAAACCATTCCCATATTTTATTACTTCAACTATTAAGAGTAACAAATTACTTGTGATACATCTTACACAGAGGATGAGAACAGCCTACAAAAGGGTGAGGACCGGAACTGAGCCAGGTATATGCGGGAACTCAGCGTTATGATAGAGGTGGTAGCACAAGCCCGTGGGTAAAGAATAGATTACGTGATATAGTTTATTGCTACAGTGTATGTAGATAATTTTAATTAAAACCCTACTTCCTGTATATACAAAAAATAAAGTCCAGATGGATTAAAGACCTAACTGTGAGGGGTAAAACTATACAACCAGCAGAGGACAAAACGTAAGAGGATACATCTATGACCTCAAACTTTCATAAGTATAACCCATAAGGTAAGAGGTGATGGATTTGGTCACATTCAAGTTAAAGATTTTTTTTTTTCAGTAAAGGACACCAGAACAAAGCAAGCAGACACGTGACAGATTGAGAGAAGACTAATTGAGGCATGTGTAACTGATTAAGGGTTACAATCTGGAGAGAATGGGCAAAAGAATAATGCAAATCGCCAAGAAGACAGAAGTTTCAATAGAAAAATGGGTAGATGATATGAATAGACAATTCTTAGCAGGAGAATTATAAATGATTAGTAAGTGTATGAGGAGACATTCAATGTCACTAGTTAACCAGAGAAGTGAAAATTTAAATTCCAATTAGCAGGGATTGAGGGCTTAGTCCCCAGTGGGAGGCATACAGGAGGCAGCCGATTAATGATCTCTCCCATCATTGATGTTTCTATCTCTCTCCCTCTCCCTTCCTCTCTGAAATCAATAAAAAAAAGCTTTTTTAAATGGATAGACCAATCCTCTTCCTACAATGTTTTGTGCACTGAGTCCTTCAGATGCAGGTGGTTAAAATACAAGCCTCTCCAAAGATAGCAGGAGCCCCTCGAGGTAGAAGGAAAGCAGAAAGCAGGTCAGAAGCGGCAGGTGTGCTGAGTTCTCAGTGTCTCCCACCTGCTGCTTGGCATTCTCCACCTCTGCTGTTAGCCTCTGGATCATGCGGTTCAGGTCATTGAGCTCATCCTTGGTTCTGCGGAGGTTCTCGCCCTGCTGGGTCACTGTGGCTTTCATCTCTTCACACTTTGGGTCAGGAGACAAACACGTGGAAACTACCAATCACTAGGTAGCTGGAGGGTGTGCTGGAAGGTCACTGATCCCACCCAGCCCAGATCAGCTAGCCTAGTCTTCTGCAACAGCCCACCTCCTTCCCAGCTCTGAACCTGGAACCACAGCTACAGCCCCTCTGAGTGCCTGGGTGCATTTCCCAGAGAAGCTCCAGGGTCATGGTTTGTAGGGCAGCCCAGTCCTCCGGTTTACCTTGCTTTGGTACCAGGACTCGGCCTCGGCCCGGCTGCGGTTGGCCACGTCGTCATACTGAGCCTTGATCTCGGCCACAACCGAGTCCATGTTGAGTTCCCTACTGTTGTCCATCTTGACCACCACCGAAGTATCAGAGATTTGTGACTGAAGGACATAGATTTCCTGTAGGAGACAATAGACAGGGCCCTCAGCTCCAAATCCCCTTCCCAT
>NW_006285917.1:2137816-2140080 GCF_000327345.1 Myotis davidii
CCAACTTGGAAATTTTAGAAATAAATTAGAAAACTCTGACAAGTCAGAAAAATGTTAAGTGTAGTTTTTTAAAATATATATTTTATTGATTTTTTTACAGAGAGGAAGGGAGAGGGATAGAAAGTGAGAAACGTTGATGAGAGAGGAGCATCGATCAGCTGCCTCCTGCACACCTCCCATCGGGGATGTGCCTGCAACCAAGGTACGTGCCCTTGATGGGAATTGAACCTGGGACCCAACAGTCCCCAGGCTGATGCTCTATCCAGTGAGCCAAACTGGCCAGGGCTTAAGTTTAGTTTTAAGAGGAAAAAGGTTGGAGTCTGGACCATAGCCTCAAGGCAGTGAGTAAGGTGGAATTCCATCAATGCTGCAATCAATAGAGGCAGATTTCTAAGGTCAGGAATAAACTGAATTACTATGTCTGAAGCCTAAGCTCTCCAGATCAGTGGTAGCTTTATGTATAAATCCAGCCAACCAGATAAGAGCCAGATTTAGAGTCCTGAGTTTCTATAATAATAATTATATCTATAGAGCTCTATTATCAAATCTCTACTTCAGGTTGTGCTGTGTGGACAGGCAATGAATTATATAGTCTTTCTAATCATTTTAAAGGAAGGCCATCATTCATTGTCATTTTGAAAGGAGGCCTCAGTCACAAAAGGAAAGGATGTTGAGATCCTAGACAAGTAAGGAATGGACAACTTGCCCTAGAACCCAGGAACCAGGGCAGGCCACACCCCAGGGAAACCCTCCTGTCTCTTCTCTCAATTGCTCTTCGGGAGACCGGGAGACTCACCTCCTCATAGAGAGCCTGCAGGAAGTGCATCTCCTCCTTCAGCGCCTCCACATTGGCCTCCAGGTCCGCCTTGCGCAGATAGGCGCTGTCTATGTCCTGGTGGAGAAGACAGGAGAGAGTGGGCGTGAGTCACTCAGTGCCCTTGGACACTGCACTCTACCGTGGGCCCTGACACCACCTCCTGGCCCACCCCCTGCCCCTGCTTATCTAACCTGCAATTACAAGTCACTTTCAGGGTCCTGGGAACAGGGCCTTTGTTATCTGCCACTGCCTTTACCTCCCTTCACATAAACATCAGTGAGACCACAAGGGATAGGAAGTGAAGTCTGCCCCTACAGACTTTTCATTTCCTCCAGAATTGGAGGTTTTGATTAAGCAAAGAGCCTAAGATCAAAACCCAAAACCGCAGGCTACTGCCACTTAGCCAAACTGGCCCTGGAGCATGACCCTGAGGTGGCCACAGAGTCATGGGTGCACCTCCCCAGTAGGTCATCCTTCGAACCTAAGTCAGGCAACACCCAACCCCCAAGTAGCTGACCTTTCTGCCTGACACCAAGGTCAAGCCTCCATGGCAGATTTTTACCAGCCTTCTCTCTATTCTGTGATTACCCACAGATAAGGTGGCTGGTGAGCACGTTATTTGTGAAACTACGTAAGGGTACACTTCAACTCACCAACTTAAAATCAAAGGGAGATCGTTAGCAGTTTTTCTTCTGTTATGTCATCATCTACTATTGCCACAGCTCACAAAACCACTAGCAAGCTGAGAACCCACTGGGAGGCAATGTCTACATGAGAGTGAAATGGATTTAAAAGTGACCATTGCAGCTAACCAGGGAGTTTACAAAAAGTCAGACAGCAGTATGATGAGGTTTTCTTTTTAAGAAGCCTGGCCAATACAGTCTGGGTTCCTGCATAGGGGCCAAGAGACTTCCAAAGCCAGACCAGCCTCCATTGGTTGGGGGGACTTGAGTGCCCCACCACCCCAGCGGGATTGGCATGACCTTGGCAAGATGCCCCGTCTCGGGGAACCAAGATGGCGGCATAGGTTAACGCCGGAGTTTGCTGCCTCGAACAACCACTTCAAAAGTGAAACTAAAAGACGAAACGGACATCACCCAGACCCACAGGAACGCTGGCTGAGTGGAAGTCCTCCAACTAGGAGGAAAGAGTAACGCATACGGACACTCAGAGGAGGCGCAGTGCTGAAGTCAAATTCTGAGGTGCGGAGAGCGCGGAGCGGGCGGCGGCGGAGGGCGCGGTTGGCGTTTTCAATCGGGAGGGAGTCGCGGACTCTGAGCTCCAGATCCGGGGGAGTCGCTAGGGACCCAGGCTCAAACGGGAGAAGAGGGACTGTCTGGCCTCGGTCAGAGCGAGTGCAGCTTTCTCTCCGAGGTTTGCAGCGGTTGCTGGGACTCAGAGCGGCAGAGCCCCTGGGGACAGGACTGAGAGCCGCCATAACTGCTCA
>NW_006285917.1:2140313-2155519 GCF_000327345.1 Myotis davidii
TGAGGACCACCTCTTCTTCATACCTGAGGAGAGAGAGCACAGCTGAGGGCTGTGGCCGGCTAGTGAACCCTAGGTTTTCAAGACTCTCTGCTTCTGCCCATGACTTTCTGGGTGCCTTGGGAGAAGAGGCTAGCCTCTCTGGATTTCTATTTCCCAGACATAATGAACCCACCAGAGGACACTGAACATGGAGTCCAAGTCCCTGGTTTCTGGTCTAAACTTGGAAGTGAGGTCCCTGCAAAACCTCAGGCCATTTACTCCGCCTGCAACTTGGGTTCAATTGCCTGGTAGGCAGTAAGGCACTCAGTAAGTCTGTGGGATAAATGAGTGACAGTTGCTCCAAGGAGCCCTACAACCCTAAAATTATACAAAACATAAAGCTCCGTGAAAGCCATTCCCATGACGTTCCTTTCCCCCTCCCCCAACATCCAAGGACTTGAACTACTGGGAGCGACCCGCTCTGCCCAGCCTGCTGGAGGCATCTCCACAGTCCTCCTCCACCAGCCTTTGGTTCTTTCTTGCCCGTGAGGACTTATCCCTGGAGCAGCCCTGCCCGAGCCAACAAGAGAGACCAGCGTTCCCAGAGCACGGTTTTCACAACTTTGTAATTACAGGCAATTAGGCTCCTATAAACTCTGAGCTCTGTGATTACTGGCCCACACACTCCTAGAGTAGGAGACAGACTTTGGCACCTGCAAACAGAATTGTGTCTGCATTTGCATCCCCCCAAAGGAAGTGAAGACCTATTGCTGGGTCCATCTGGTGGTAAAACCTGACCTTCCAAGATCAGAATTCCAATTAGAATGACCAGAGCTAATTATGACAAAATCACCTTTCAGTCTGTCCATGTCTACCAGATGAAGTGGGGCAAGTTAAGTGATCCAGCGAGTAAAACTAGATAATGGCCAAACTAAACAAGTCAGGTTAAAATAAAAGATTTACCTGGACCTTTGAATTGTAGAGCCTTGCATAACAAAAGCCTAATGATTTATCTGCAGCATCAATAAAAGAAGTATTCAATTTCATCAGATATCCTTAATGGCATCGGCCTGATCATTTTCAAGAATTCTCTTCCGGGATGTTTCCTTTCCACCCATCCTGGTGCCGACTGCTGTTCCCATGTTCTGCTTTCCAGCCTGTTGACCATGGTCCTCCTGTTTCATTTGCTCTCTCTCCATCTCTGGGTCAGTCTGTGCCCTGGGCAGGTGCCCCATCCCTCCCTGCTGGGAGCACCCCTTCTCTCCAGATTGTTGCTAGGTCTCCAAGATAACCTGCAGGAGCTGGGAGCCCAGACAAGACGGAGCAGACTGATAATGCAAACCATCTGATTGGTAGCCTGAAAGGACCCTGATCTTCAACCATGTCTGCCAGGATAGTTGTATTGACCCAGCCAAGACCTACCCCATTCCTATAACCACCCCTGGCCCTGTCATGCTTACCTCTTCTTGTAGCCCTCCAGCACCTCCTGCACGTGGTTGAGCTCCGAGGCCAGCCTCCCGCTGTCAGTCTCCACACACTCGGCCTCCCGCCTCAGCGTCTCCATGTAGCCATTGAACAGCGGCTCCAGGTTGCTCTCGCAGCAGCTTGCTGGTTCTGGTAGTACTGCCACTTGGTCTCCAGCAGCTTGTTCTGCTGCTCCAGGAAGCGCACCTGTCACCGAGGGTGAAGAAAAGAGACTCAGTGGGAAGTCTAAGGAAGTTTAGGGTCCCCCAGAACTCTCTCTGCCCTTTGGGATGGCCCCTGACCTGTAGCAGCTGTGACCTTTCCCCAAAGACCAAATCATTTACAAAGTCTGAAAGTACAGTTCACAATTGTTCCCCAAATAACTTCCCCTCCCCGCACCTCCCAGAAAGAGCACACAATTTATTTGTGATTTGTTTATTCTGCACAGAATAAAATAACATCTGATCCTGAAAAAATAGCACAAACCATATGTAGTAGGTAAAAAATGGCCCCTCAAAGATGGCCACTTCCTAATCCCTGGAACCTGTAAATATGTTGTATTACATGGTAAGAGGGATCCTGCAGATGCAATTAAGGTTACAGACCGAAGATCAGGAGCTTATCCTAAATTATCCAGGTGGCTCCCACAGTAGTTGCCTTTCAAAGTGGAAGAGGAAGGCAGAAGGATGAGAGAGATGCCCGGAAGAAGGAGGCAGAGGAGAGAGTTCAAACAGGAGAAGTGAGAAGCATGCAACCACTATCACCAGCTTTAAAGACGGAGAAAGGCCTATGAGACTAGGAATACGGGCAGCCCCTAGAAACTGAGAACACCTGCCTGTCGATCAGCCAGCAAGGGAACAGGGATCGCGGTCTGATCACCACATGGAACTCAGTTCTGCTAGAGGCCTGGATATCCCTGGAAAAGGGCCTCCAGAAAGAAATGCAGCCCTCCTGCCGGCTTGGTTTCAGCCTCATGAGATAAATGTATGTTGTTTTAAGATGCTAAGTTTGTGGGCATTTTTATGGCAGTAATTTTTGTTTTTTTAATTCTTTATTGTTTAGAGAATTACATATAGTATTACATATGTCTCCTTTTCCCCCCATTAACCTCTTCCCAGCCACCCCCACTCCCCAGCACATGCCCTTACACCCCTAGTGTCTGTGTCCACTGGTTATGCTTAAATGCACACATACAGGTCCTTTGGTTGATCTTTTACCTCCCCCACTCCTTCCCCTGCCTTCTCTCTGAAGTTTAACAGTCTGTTTGATGCTTCTCTGTCTCTGGATCTATTTTTGTTCATCAGTTTATGTTGTTTATTATAGTCCACAAATGAGTGAGATCATGTGATATTTATCTTTCTCCGACTGGCTTATTTCGCTAAGCATAATGCTCTCCAGGCGGTCAAATGGCAGTTCCACATTTAAGTTTTTGAGGAAACTCCATACTGTGTTCCACAGTGGCTGCACCAGTCTGCCCTCCCACCAGCAGTGCACGAGGGGTCCTTTTTCTTATGGCAGTGGTTTTTAAATGCACTCACCATGACCCTCCCTCACTCTGACTGGAGTGCAGGAGCCTGGAGGGGGAACCCTGGACCAGAAGTTAGGAGATCTCTCACTGCCTAACTCCGCCACCGACCAAGCCACAGTGCCTCATTCTCTCTGAGCCTCATGGTAAACTGAGGCAATGAAAACACATCAGCAATTTACATGGGCAGCCCTCAGGCCCTATCTGGCCCAGGGCATGTGCTATTTGGCTGCACACTGTTTTACAAAAATCCGATTAGCTGCTAACATTTAATAATTGAGTGTCTTCAGGCAAGAATCTGGATTTCCTTGACCTTGACGAACCGGATGCTTGGGTAATGCTGGGCCTGTGTTTGGAGTGAGAGGCAGCAGCTGCCCCTGTAGGTGGCATATCTCTCAGCTTGGCTTCATTCACCAGGCACCGTGCAGCTGCCAGCCCTAAACTAGGTTCTCCTCTCAAGTCCTAAACTTCTGGGAGAACAAGCTGGTGTAAAGCAACTCTCAATGAAAAGGAGCCCAAACCCGACTATCCAAAAGGCATCTGTCTTGGGTCTCCACATGCAGGCCCAGGTCGGGAGGGCAGCTCTCGGCCCTGCCTGCTCTACAGGCTTAAACCCACCACAGTGATGCACTTTGCACACCTGGAGTTCATCCTGAAGGAAGAACGCTGGAAGGAGGCGAGTGGCTGTCAGGAACCCCAGGGAAGGGATTGACCCTCCCCAACAGAGAGCGGTATACCTGGGTGACGCCCAAAGGGCCACATGCAAAGATCCCTTTCAAGTCTGCGTGTTCAGGGTCCTCACTGTGCTTTTGAGCAAATTAGGGAAAGGTGCCCCTCCAGGCAGATGCAGCCCCTCCCAGGGTACACAGCCTGGCGAACAGAGCAAGGGCTGGATTTCAACCTCCCCCTCCCCCGTCTTAGTGGGTGTCCCTATGCAGTGAACAACCTGCATGGCCCCAGGGTCAGCTTCTATGCACTGATGGGAGGGACAGCCAGGAGCGTGCTAAGAATGGATGCCCAGCACCTTCCCTTGCAGATATGCTTATTGCTGATGGTGCTTGTCTGAGAGCAAAGCTCCCATTCACAGCAGCCGGTGTGCACCTTCTAGTGTCGGTGTGCACACCACTCAGCCCTGGAAGATGTTCCTCCAAAGATCAGATTTCAGGCTCCCAGATCGGGTGTCACTGGGGCAAAGGAAACTGAAGCTGTGTATCCAGCCACAAGGAAAGCTCTGAAACTGCAACATCGGGAAAGTGCAATTCAACAGCCCCTCCTGGGCCGCCCTGAAGTCTCAACTCACTGTCGTTCATCTATGGAAGCATTGGGTGGGGGAGGGCCCCTGGGGCAGAAGTCCTAGGAACTCCCAGCCTTCTGAGGATGTCCCTGCAGGAAAGGAGCTTCTGGCCCCTCTCTGTCCTGGCCCCTCTCCTTGCTGGGGATGGGTCAGACACTAGCCTACGCAGCGGCGCCCACCCCATCCACCCCTCACTGTGTGATGGCCGAGATCCAGAGGATGGGGCCCAGACACACATGCACTCTTGCTGAGCAGGGTAATAGCAGCAATACACCTGCCTGTTCTGGCCAGTGGTTTCACATCCATTATTGCAACTTTGACTCTCAAGGCAACATGTGGAAACTGAGGTCCTGATTCAGCCACGTTCTCGAGGCTACATGCTCATCAGTAGCAGGGCTGGGACCCCGAGAATTTGAGCCCAGCCAGTCATTGGGTTCCAAGTCCCTTGCCCCTTCCTAAGCCATTGCCCAGGGGACAACCCACAGACCCACCTTGTCGATGAAGGCAGCGAACTTGTTGTTGAGACACTTGATCTGCTCCTTCTCCTCATGCTTCACGCACTGCGCATTGGGGTCGATCTCCAGGTTGAGGGGCGTGAGGAGGCTCTCGTTGACTGTGACGGTGGTGATACAGGGCGGGCTGGGCCCGCAAAGGCCCCCTGCTCTGTAACCAAAGTTTCCCCAGCTGCGTAGGGGGCGCGCACAACTCACTGCGATCCGCGGGGACCCCACTGCACACAGACTCCGGCTGCCAAAGCCTCCGAGGCGTCTGTAGCCGGGGCCCCCAGGACTGCCCCCTCGGTAGGCCATGGCACTGGCACAGCTATGAGCCCCCGGCTTGGGCATGACGGCAGAGCAGGAGCTAAAATTCCTGACCCCGTAGCCAGAGCTGATGCGATAGGACCGGCTCGCCATGCCTCTGCTCTGTGGGCAGTGCCAGGGGAAATAGAGGGACTGAAGGACACCAGATCTCACCCCAGAGACCTGTTAGTGCTCCTGCCTTTTATAGGGCAGACACAGGCCTCCCGACAACATGAAAGGCAGGAGAAAGTTATTAATTCCCTTTATGAGCGTGGGAATCACCCCCAGGGGCAAGTTGAGAAGGGAAGCTGAAACTTGCCACCTTTAATTCAGGAGACCCTGAACCCCAATAAGCCCGTCCCTGGCCTGTTCAACCCCACAGGCCTAGACATATCTATTCAGCCCTAATTCCCCTCCGGTCCTGTGAGTAGACCTCAGATCATTATCCCACACAGGCAAGTGGAGGCCTGGGCCAGTACATTCCTGAGACCTGAAGGGTCCCATGTCCCACCAAAGTCCCACCGGCCATATTTCCACGAAGATCCCATGCCCCTTCTAAGGCTGCAAGGACGCCCAGTTCATCCTCCCACGTTGAGCACATACGGAGTGAGCCTCTTCAAGCCTTTTCCTGTTACTGCTCTGAACCGCATTCCATCTTATAGTAGAGTCATTGCCATTGGCGCTGCCCCTTCAATTCAGAAATCAAGTCTTATCTACTTTTATATCCAACAGCATATCAGGTCCTCGGGAAGCATTGCTTGAATTGAATAGACCAGACGCAGGAGGGAGTGGCCAATGGCTGGAGAGGTTCTCCATCTAGTCTACAAATATCGGCCAGGTGCAGCAGCAGCCCAGAGGAGGTGCCTTCATTCACGGCAAGTGCTAAAGCACCAGCAGAACAAGAACAAGGCACTAATTTAGATGCTGAGGGAAATCAGCCTGGGTAGGCAGAGTTTGCCCTTGAGGAAGCTGGGTCTCATGGGGAGACCAGACGGGAGCAGAAAAGATCCGTGGCGAGAGGGAAAGATGACTGACCGGGCAGAGGGCGTGCTCTTAGTTTCTGAGGCCACTCATGGCAGTGGAGGATCAGGAAGGACGGAGACCTAGGCAGGTCCAGATGGGGAGAGTGGCAGAGAGGCCCGAGGCAAGAGTGCCAACCAGAGAAATCACTCAGCTCTTGAGATCCCTTGCAAAGCCCAGGCCCTCCACTGGGGCTGCTCACCCCCAGCCTCCCACCTTCATCTTACAGGTGCCTCCTTGTCACACCCAGGAAGAGGCGGGTGGAAATGCAGCCCAATGGGAAGAGCACCTGCTTTGTGAAAGCTACAGTTATGCCAAAGGCCCAGCTCCCCAGGCCCCTGAGTGAAGCACTCATTGCAGAGAACCTCTGCACCAAGACAAGAACAAGAAAGAATCTTCCAGAATATGCCCCTCTATAGGAAACGGGCTTGTGGGGGCATACGAAAAGAGCCAAATGGAACCAGAGAAAATAGAGAATCTTCTCTCTCTCTCTCTCTCTCTCTCTCTCTCTCACACACACACACACACACACACACACACACTCCATGTGGGGAGTGTGGAGATGGATCCAGAGGGAGCAGGTGCTGCCCCAGGAGCACAGGTCTGAGATGACGGGCTTGTTTCAGCATCTGATGATGAGCTCCAAGGATGAGCCAAATCAGGAGGGTGGGCTGGGGAGACACCCTATAAACCAAATACCTGCAGAAACAACTTACTCCAGTCTTTTGTTCTTGCGGCCACACCGCTACCTCGGTGCTGGCTGGCCACAGAAGCACATCTCCCACACCAGCCGCACTGATAGGGAAAAGTCAAGTGTGCCAGGAGGTGAGAGAGCTTCTCCAGGATAAACACCCTGAGCAGACCAGCAAAATAGAAACTGAATTCAAAGCTGATGCTCTGGAAGGGGCCTGCCTCACACTGGTCTCTCTTAGTTTCTCTCTTTCGTGCAGCGAGTATTCACCGAGTACACACTGTGTGCCAGGCATCGTTCTGTGAGCTTGGGGTGCATCTGTGAATAATATAAAGATGTATACTTTTGTATCGACAATACACTTCAATGAGTAGATTATATGTTAAGCGGTGATACGTGTTGTGGAAAGGAGAAATAGAACAGGGTAAGGAAAGTCAGGAGAGCTGGGAAAAGGTGGGGTCCAACTGTAACTGAGTTGTCCGAGGGGGCTGCCCTGAGAAGGTGACATTGAACAAAGACTTTGAGGTCAAAGGATGAACCATGTGGGCAGCGGCAAGAGCCAGTGCAAAGGCCTAAGGTAGGAACAGGCCTGATGCCACTGTAGTTTGAATAGTGGGAGTGAGAGTTCTGGCTGGACGGTGCAGGCGAGTTTAGGAGACACAGGAGGGAGGTGCTCCACTCCAACCATGGAGGACCAGCAGGCCTTGCGAGGACTGCAACTCCCACTGAGTGCAGCGTGGAACTGCGGGGCTTGTGCAGAGGAAAGTTATCTGACATGCTAACTGATCGCGGTGATGTGATGGCTGCCCAGAAAACAGACTATGAGAGAAGTAACCGTGGTGGAAAAGAGAAGGGTCACCCCAGGGAGACAATGGAGCCCTGTGCATAAAGGTGTGGAAGGAAGGCATCCCTGGATGGTGTAAGCAGTGACCAGCCTTGGATGAAATGCAAAGAAAGATTTGAAAACGGATTTTTCGACATATTGGATCTGGGATTCGAGAGAAGGGGAGGAATCAAGGATGCCTCCATGCTTTCTTGTGGGTTAAACTTGTCTCCACAATAAAGTAAAACAGTGGCACCGTGAGTAAAATGTCAAGGTGAGCATCCCAAATGCTTGCCCAGGCTCTGCTGTCTGCAACCTGGAGATCACCATCTCTCCAAGCCTTGGGCCTGCTTGTACCCACATTTCTGGGCCCACGGTCTTCAGAGCGTTGAAGAGCTGCAGCCTCACTATCACGACCCTGGCCTCCAGCTCTCACCTTACCACTGTCTCCTGCCTTTCCAAGTGGATTCTTGGATTTCTTCCTGACATCCCCAACATTATAAGGGTGTCTCCCGAAAATGAAAACTCGGAAGGGAGGATCTCAGCTTGAATCTCCTGCTGTGCTCTGCTTCCGGAGGGAAGTTGGCAGTTCCTGGCCAGACTCCTCGGCTAGAAAACCACCGGGGCTGGAGTGTGGGAGGCCCTGTCACAGACATCACAGCTGCCAGTGAACCCTGTTCGGACCCTGCCGAGGCCGCCGTGCCCAGCATGCCTCTTTGGCACCAAGCCTTTCCCAAGCACCTGAATGTATCTGACAAGGGTATTAGGGCCACACGAGCTGGTGCTCTGTGGCCTAGGGAAGCATGGTGGCCACTGAATACCCATTCTCCTACCTCGTTCTCTGTCTTTAAGAGGCTCACAGCCTACTGGTCACGATGGAGAAATCAAACGTCTATAGCAGTGATTTTCAACCGATGTATTGAAAGAATTTTAAAACATGCAATACCTGACTAATTAGTCAGGGGCACGGACATCTTTTCCCTTAAACTGTCAAATAAAAAAATGACAACAGCCAACACAACAATAGCTGTCTGATGTGAATGCCCTGTCTTGAACCATAAATATAAAGGTCATGTACTAATAATAGAGTTGCATCTTCTTAGTCACATCACATAAAAGAGGTTGCATCTGATTGGTTAGTTCTTGGTACCAGAAATCCTTATATGCAAGTATAGGTACCTGATTTTTTTTTAAGTCACTTTGGAGCAAAAAGGGTTAGGTAATCACTATTGTGGCCTTTTTTGTAAACTAATCAGAATTATACCTATTTTTGTCAGATTAGCAAAAAAAATTGTGTACTTTTTTGGTGTGCCGCAGAATTTTAGTAATTCATTTATGTGTGCCATGAGATGAAAAGGGTCGAAATCGCTGATCTACAGTGTGATAATAGACACATATCCGACTCTGTTGAAAGGAAACAGACCCTGAGCCCAGACTTGAGTTCCCAAACCCAGGGGATAGAGTGCATAGAGGTGTGGAGGCCTGAGCAAGAGTGCCCTCTCGGGGTCAGAGAGCGAGCGGAGCATGGCAGGAGCACAGGGGAAATGAGGTTGGAAGCATAGGCAGGGCCAAGACAGGAGCACTGTGTGCCCCTTCCAGGAGTATGGCCTTTGTCCCATCAGCATAGAGGATTTTCCTCTGATGGTTACATACAGAGGCGGGTGGGTTGGGATGGAGGATGGATGGATGGATGGATGGATGGATGGAAGGAAAGTGACTGGATGTATGACCAGATCAACTAAGTAGTGGGATGAAAAACAGATTGTGGGAACATAATAAAAGGCAGAAAATCCAGTTAGCAAGTTATCGCATGAAATGAAATGTGAAATAACAAGGGCCTGAGCTAAGACAGTGTTGGAGAAATGGAGAAGAAATTGAATCAACCACGAGGTATTAGAAGGCCTGTCAATTTACTAGATGTGGGGAGAGAGGAAAGGAGTCAAGATGATGATTCTCAGGTTGGCAGCTAGTCTCCCCAAGTTCTAAGAGAGCTTCAAGTTGGACCTGGCCACCTCTCCTCATGGCCACAGGCCCCAAAGATGGTCTGAGAGGAAAGCTGAGCTGGAAGGGTCGCAGTCTGGCAAGTGTCCAGCAGCATGGGGAGGTGAGGGAGGGCCACAAGATACAGCCAAACGTTGCAAGGCAGCATCGGTGCTGGGGGACTTGATGGGAATGAACCCTGGAACGTCAGACTTGTGGTGTCACCACCCAACTTTAGAGGTAGACACAGAGCCTGCTGCCCCCACCAGCTGCCACTTAGGCAGAACCTGATGGACAACACCTCCCCTGGTGCAACAGGGGTTGAAAAACCTCAAAAAAGAAGGGAGTTTGTGATGAGAGACCCCGCCCCACTGAGGTGAGCATTAGAACCAGAAATAGGCTAGCCGGCCATGGGGAGGTGGCTTAAGGGTGGGAGAGAGAAAAGGTTTGAGCAGAGCTCAAAACTGAAATTTTACAATGAGGCTGGGACTTCTTAAATTCTGGAGTGAGATGATTCTAATAATCAAGAGTGGTTGCAAATTATGGAATCCAGTCAAGAGCTCACTTGGCTGTGTAATGAACCACCCAAACTTAGCAGCTTTAAAAACCAACAGTTGTGTAGTCTGGGCAGTGCTCAGCAGGGCTAGCTCATTTTTCTCTCTCAGGGAGCGCCTGCTCCCTTAGGCAGCACTCAGCCATGCAGTGTCCAGAACAGTGGCACCTTGCCCTCTGCTGCTCAGGCCACACAGGGTGAAGAATGACCGGCTTGAGCCTCCTCATTGCTTCTGAAGGGTCACTCACTGCTGGCCAAGACAGCACCCAGTGGGGAGGCCCTGAGGCCCAGCCCTGTGAGGAGTCCTGAAGGAGAGCAAGTGTCTGTCTTGGGTGGGAGGGAGGGGGACAGAGAGAGGGGATGTGTGCCCACAGGGGCTAAGTGAGGCAGCTGGGGACAGGTGCCCAAAGACATGGAGGACAGCCAGAAGTTACAGGGTCTCAGCTTTGGGGTCTACTTAAGGAACACGTCCAGGTCTGTCCACCTGGCCCATGAGACGGGAGACAGCTAGCTGTCTGGAGGGCGCCGTGGGAGACAGTGCCCTTCAGAGTTCCCCAACTCCAACAGCACAGAAGCTTGCCAGAGAAGGAGGAACTTTGGGAGACAAAAGGAAGAAAACTTGGCCCCAAAACACTGATAATTACCCCTTTCCTGTCTTATTCCTGGAGCTCCTCCAATTGCAGCACAGCCACATGACGTGCAACCCATTTTACAGACCAAAACCCTAAGTTCTGTAGCTCAGAGAAGCCCCTGGGGCGCTGTTGAGTCACTGCTCTGTGGCGGAGGTGCCTTAGAAAAGACTCTCCTGGACTCCCATACTGTTTCCACTAGAGGGCACTCTAGCCTGGCTGCAGAAGGCACCCAATGCCATCCTGGGGGAAAGCTCTCTTCCTCCAGGAAGCCTTCCCAGGTTGATCAACACAAGGTGTGGCTTCCCTGTCTCTTCCCAGCCTGGATTTTTCATTCTCCCAGCAGCTTCCTTCCAAGTACTCAGCAGCCCCAGGGTGTATCCTCCCTGGGGGCCCACAGCCACCACATGTTAACCTAACAGATCTGTGTACCAGGCTTCCCTCCTCTGTTCCATCCCATGACTTGACAGTTTCGCCTCCCTAAAAATCTGCTTCCAAAACACATCTACCCAGGCACCAAATGCTCAACAGAAGATGACTGAGGCTCCTCAGCCAGTCCTGAGGCTGGCCCCAACGAAGCTCTCTTAGGTCATCTCCCAGTCCTTCCCACTTTCTTTATTTTATGTTTGGTTTTGCTTTGGGGCCTTCTAAGCAGGAAGCTGAGCCCATTAGTCTCCAGTCCTGAGCATAGTATCCTTATGAGCCCACAGAAACCCTTCTCTGTTTCATTCATCTGTTCCCTTCATTTCCCATCTCTCCTCTCACTCTCCTCACCAAAGGCACCCATTGTAGCACGTGATGTCATCCCAAATATGTGCTCATTACTGGCAGTAGGTAGCAGTGCTTTTAGTGTGTGTATATTTTAATTAGATAAATGGTACAGTTTTGATATTTTTAACCCAACACTATGTTGTCTGTACATACATCGACTTTGTTGTGCTTAGCTTCCATAATATGCATTTATCATCGTTTGACTCTGTCCAATCTCAGGTCATCTAGGTTGCCTCCAACTTCCTTCTGCTGTAGATAATGCCACGATGACTTGCCTTGTCCTTGCAGGAGAACTGCTCTCAGATGTGGGGCTGGACTTCTCTCAGGGGCCGATTGCTGGGTCACTTCATTGCATGGCCTCCCCACAGACATTTCACTTCTGCAGCCAGCAATTCTACCTCCAGGAGTTATTGGGGGCGTTTTTAGAAGTTAGTGCAGATGTACATGAACATATATTGTTGAATGTTCATCACAGAGTTGTTTGTCATAAATCCATTAGGAAGGGACAAAAAGTTGAAAGGCCTGTGGATAGTAAGGCAAGAAGAAATGACAAAAGTCAGACCATCAGTGGGTCAGAAGCCAGGCAGGCACACAGGCAGGAGGCCTTCAGAAGAACACAGTTATGAATAAGGTCAGGGAAGGAGGCAGGCCTCAGAGGACCAGAACCGCAGGGTGGGCAGTCATCCCCTCAAGCAGGAGCAAGTCAGCCCTAAAGGCCGACCCAGGCGGGCTGGTGAAGGCTGACACAAGGCACAGGCCTTGGCAACTGAACCAGCCTGGGGCTCGGCCAGAGCCTTGGCAGCCTATGGTGAGGAAGGGACCTCATCGCAGCCAGGTGCTCAGGTGGAAGGAAGCAGCCTGGCGGGCTGCTGCTGTCCCTTTGTCAGCTTCCTGTCTAAGTCGGTTTTCAAGGGGCTCACTAAGTTTGTCATTCTCTTTGTTCTGGGCCATTTACAAATAGGTGCTTTAATTAAGGCTTTCTGAGGTAGCCATGACTGCCTTGTAAAAGCTGCTGGGCTGCTTGTGCTCACGCAGGGATGGCACCTCACAGCCCGTGCACACTATCTCTTTGCAAGGCCCTGCTGGCTGCATGTAACCAAGACCAGTCACCTTGTTAGTAGTGAGAGGGTTGGAGGGGGCGCCTCCTATCACCAGGCATTCGATTACCCCTTCCAACACCCAGCAAGGCATGGGTTGCCATTCATATTTCACAGGTAACAAAACTAGAGAAACATAAGTTGTCCCAGGTCCCAAGCTAGTAAGTGGCAGAGTTGGTCTCAAAACCCAGCTTTTTATCTCCATTGTCCATGCTTCCATCATCTCCAATCAGGACAGGGGCCGGGGCACACTCACGGTTCCCCCGGAAACCAAGGAGGTGGATGTGTCTACACAGAGACCCTCAGTGAAGGGTATCACTTAATAATCCAGCTCACTGCATTGAGAAGTGAGTGGAGTCAGAGGATGGGGCACAATGGCCATTGCAGTGATAGAGAAGTTTTTATGAAGAATTCACCGCCTTGCATCCCCCAGCATTTTATCAAGAAATAAATCCTTGGGCATGGATTGAGAGCCTTCCAAGTGCTCACTAGTTCCAATGTGGATTGAGCCAAGTGGAGAGAAAGACTTGGTTCTTTCTTGAATGTCTGGCAGACATTTGACCCAGAAAAAGGCTTAACATGGAAGTATCCACCAGCCACACCTCCCAGAGAAGTGCTCCTGAAATCCTACCAATCATTCAGCTGGAAACAGCCACCCCTAGCCCCCAGGCCTTGCCTCCTTGTGTGCCTCATATCAGAAGCCCCGCCTAGCCCAAAGCCCATGCCCCACACCCACAGAGTTCCCACCCCAGAAACAAGAGTCTGTGCAAATCTATCCACAGGGCCCAAGAGGAAGACTGGGAGTGTCCTTTCTTTAGAATGCATGCAGAAGTTGCCCAGCTCCCTGACAGATTTCCATGGCACCATCACCCGTCCTCCCAGAAAACAGAGGTACTCCCTCACTCTGGGATATAACAGGCCACTCGCCCTGAGAGGGACGAGGCAGGCCCTGGTGAGGCCCTGAGAGGATGCATGAAGGGCTATTTTTAGGCCAGACGGGGTCAGCGTTTGGTCACGGCTGGTCAGGAAACAGGCCCATTGGAGGAGTCATCCTTAGGTTCAAAGGCAGTCAAGACACGTGTGCTTGGAAGGGTTTATGGGCTCAGATACTTGGGTTCAGGGAACCTCCTGGCTTGGTGCCACTGTCCACCCACCCATCACAGTCTAAGCCCAAACAGAAGAGGGGAGTTTGGCTGAGGGACAGCCACATGAACCCCCTCCTCCTCTCACCCAATGAGTCCTGTGAGGGGAGGAAGTGATGCCATTTTAGGACCCTGGTGACCTCCCCCACCCCATTTCCAGCACCTTTCACCCTTCCTGATGAGTGTGTGCATACCAGTATTCATTGCTCAACTTCCCTGCTGAGAACTCAAGGATTCTCATACCCCACATCATACCCCAACTCAGCCTTGCACCCCATATTTATGCCACCCTTTCCTACCTCCAAACAGCTCAGGTCTCGCTGGATTCCAGGAATTCAGCAAGTGTCTCCTGCATAGTTGGAACTCAATAAGAATTTACTGAATGAATGAGGAATGACTGATTACACAGTCTAGTCTCCAAATCAGAACTGGACTCCTTTCTTGTCTCCTCCCAATCCTATCCCCATCCCACCCCCGTCCTCCTTAAAGCCACCTCCAAGAAGCCTTCCCTGATTACGCCCTGTCGCTCTGGGGTATTCCACACTCCCACTCCTAAACCTATCCCACTGGCAACGATGCCCAGAACTCTGAAGAATGGCGCTGGTTTCCTTCTGAACTCTGAGTCAGTGTCTCCCATGTCCCAGCTGGAATCCATGGCTTCGGGCTTCCTAGGAATTCCTCAAAGTACAGAGGCCATGCTCCCTCCCAAACCTCTACCCCAATCCTCCTCCCTGACTGTGCTCTAGAAAGGAACAGATTAGGAGAGGCTCATATTGACACTGAAGAGAGGGCTAGTCTTAGAGCAAGAGGGAAGGCAAAGAGCCTAGAACAAGAGGTTGTTTGGGACAAGGCCCCTCCTTGGGACAGACCAGCTGCTCCACCCGAGGCCAGGTCAGAGGGCCAGGGCCCATAGCACAGCTGAGCCCACTCCAGGAAAGGGTTTGGGAAGCAGGCTCCCCCCAGGCCACTGCACCCATTCTCTGCATCGGAGCGTGGAGTCCAACTGATGCTTCCAGGAGCCCTTCTCCCTTCTCCACTTCTCCACATCCTCATGGGCGGGGAGAGGCCTTGAGGAAGCTTGTAAAGGGCTTTGAAGATGAAACAGGCCAGTGGCTGGGGATTGTTGACACAGCTACACTGAGGAGGCAAGCGGGGTTTGCTCTTAAGAGCCCGGGATGATGCCAAGCCAATAAAATGCAGCTATTGTCTCTTTGCTGTCCCTTTTAATGCCAGCTGCCCCTGGTGCATAAAAGGGCCTGCCACAACCCAGGGAGCACAGGCCTTTGGCTCCATTCCCTGCCAGCTTCTCCACTCTTCGGATACCTCCCTATCTCCAGCATGACCTGTGGATTCGGCTCCGTGGGCTGTGGATTTGGCCCCAGGAACTTCAGCTGCGCCTCCGCCTGCGGGCCCCGGCCCGGCCGCTGCTGCATCACCG
>NW_006285917.1:2155544-2170394 GCF_000327345.1 Myotis davidii
GCGCCGCCCCGGCCGCTGCTGCATCACCGCCGCCCCCTACCGCGGGGTCTCCTGCTACCGCGGCCTCACAGGGGGCTTTGGTAGCCAGAGCGTCTGCGGAGCCTTCCGCTCTGGCTCCTGTGGACGCAGCTTCGGATACCGCTCAGGCGGCGTGTGCGGGCCCAGCCCGCCCTGCATCACCACCGTGTCCGTCAATGAGAGCCTCCTCACGCCCCTCAACCTGGAGATCGACCCCAATGCGCAGTGCGTGAAGCATGAGGAGAAGGAGCAGATCAAGTGTCTCAACAGAGCAGGTTCGGCCTTCATCGACAAGGTGGGTGTCCCTGACCAGCCCTTCCCTGAACCCTCTGTTGCTGGGTTGGGCACTGGAGAGGAGTCAGGGGCAGGAGGGATGTGGTTCTGGTGAGCTCCCAGCCTGATGGAGGAGATGGACCACATCTGATGGAGATGGACCACATTGACAGAGAGCTGTGTATTGGGCAGGGGCTCCTGATTTGATAGCAATGTTATTGTAGACAACTTCTGTCCAGGCAGGCAGGGTGCCCACAGAGAAGGTGGGTGTCCTTGAGCACACCCTTCCTAAACTCCACCCATGTTCAGGACTCAGGCTGGGCACTGAGGGGGGAAGCCAGAGGCAGGCTTACCCAGAGGGGCTCCAAGTCCCAAGGGAGGGGCAGTTATACCTCTAGGACACAGACAGAACGACAAGAATAGGATCAAGAGCTGCCAGCCTGATGCTCGGGACAAACTGAAAACACATGAGCAGAACTAGGGGCAAAACTTGTAGGGCTGAGAGGTAACATCTTGTGAGCAAAGGGCTGCCATGTGGGTGTTCAATGTGCTTGAAGCCAAGTAGCTGCTTACATGG
This sequence comes from Myotis davidii, assembly GCF_000327345.1. Classification (NCBI taxonomy): domain Eukaryota; kingdom Metazoa; phylum Chordata; class Mammalia; order Chiroptera; family Vespertilionidae; genus Myotis; species Myotis davidii. The sequence goes on from NW_006285917.1 coordinate 2,156,413, forward strand.
CAAGGAGGTGCTCCCTGTGTCCAGGGCAAGGCTAGTGAGTGTGGTGCTGGAAGACTGCTTGGCGGGAATCTCATGGACCACACAGAGCTGTGTCCATACCAGTGGTTACTTAGACACTGAGCAGGGGCCAACATGGTTTGTCCAAGCCACCATGCAATAGGCACAGCTCCCACTCTTCCAGGCCCTATGGGGAGGTGGGCACAGCGGAAACCATCTGCAGATGTCAGCGTCCAGCTCAAGTGTGAAGCTGTCTTCTCCACTGAATCCAGGCAACCACCCTGTGTGGCAGTGGTGCGAGGGGGTGGGGGAGAAGTTTCCAATGAGGAAGCAGTTCTGGGGCCAAAGAGAGCACTCAGAGCCAGCCTCAGAGAAGTCATGTTAGAGAGATACCCTCCAGGAAAGACTAGTGAGCACCGAAAATCTGAAACCCCTAACAACACGAGAGACCAAGGATAACATAAGAAAGGACTGACCAGGGGTGTGGCAGTGTCAGACAAAGGGATGTAAACGGGATGTGGGTCAACCTCCTGGCAGGGAGATGGGTGTGAGATTTTCTTGGGCCCAATAGTCAGTAATTAGTGTAGTGAGAGAAGCACACTCACACACACCCTGCAAGAAGGCAGCAGATCAGAGTTTGAGTTCTTCCTCTGCCATTGTGAGATCTCAGGCAGGGGATCACTTGGATCCCTCATCTGTAAAATGAGGGGGTTGGAGCACAGAACATCCCAGGTGACTAATTGCATTGTTGTTGTAGGGGTTCAGTAATTGGCACCTATTTTATTTTTCAACTTTTATAGTCCACCTTTCCAAAAGGGCTAAACGGCTCATTTGCACACTGACCATCACACCTCACTTGGTGTAGCAGATGTTCAGCGTGCAGGTGCCTCCTGCTACCCGGGCTCGCTAAACCCTCATAGTGAGGCGATCAGCCTGCAGAGGGGTTAAGTGCTGTGCCCAAGGATACATTATTGACAAGCAGCAGCAGAGGCTGGACTCAGCATGGTTTGGCGCTTCTCAGATCACGAGATAAATTGCCTGAAAGAGACTAAAGTTAGCTCACAAGGACTTCCAGGTGGTGAGCTGGTTAAGGCCTGGTGTGTCTTTGAGAAATGGCAACCCCCCATCAGGGAGGACTCTGGGTCAGCGAGTTGGGGCTTCCTCTTGCCCTGTGATCCTGCAAGAAGAGATACTCAGGCTCTGCCTCTGGGCGGCAGGTGCGCTTCCTGGAGCAGCAGAACAAGCTGCTGGAGACCAAGTGGCAGTACTACCAGAACCGCAAGTGCTGCGAGAGCAACCTGGAGCCACTGTTTGAGGGCTACATCGAGACGCTGAGGCGCGAGGCCGAGTGTGTGGAGGCCGACAGCGGGAGGCTGGCCTCAGAGCTCAACCACGTGCAGGAGGTGCTGGAGGGCTACAAGAAGAAGTAAGTGCAGGAAGGGCTGGCTCAGGAAAGGGCTTGAAGGGAGCTCCCACACAGGAATGTGTCCCAGCCTGTGGCTGGGTCTCTGCCTGAGGACGGAGCAGAATCTGCACTCTGTCTTTCCTGGCCCCCCAGGGGTGGAGCTCTCCAGAGCTTCCTCCCAGCAGCTCAGGGAAATGACGTTCTCTTCCTTCCTCCATCCACCAGACATTTCTCTTAAGACCCCAGAAAAATTAACATTCCTGGACCCTTTGAGCCTAGCCCTCAAAGACATGGACATTCTTCGTAGGTTTACTCCTTCACTCAACACTTTCTGAGCGCCTACCAGGTGCCAGCCAGATGGCAGACTGGGTCCAGATACCCCTGCCCAGGGACAACCAGGAGACACACAGTCCCTGTCCTTGTGGCACTTACAGTCTGTTGGGAGGCAGGGTGGTAGGGGCACAGACAGACCTTCAGTTACCGTGTGTGATACACGCTATGACAGGTACACACTGGGGACTCTGAAAGAATCCAGTTTTGAGGGGTGGCCAGCTGCCTTCAGTAAGGCTATCGCCGTGGATTTCCCAGTCCGCCACACCCCCTGCCTCTGGCTCCAAGCCAGCCTGCCCACAGAGCAGGAGGAAGCAGGGGGCTTGACTCCTCTTGGCTGAGCCCAGGAGGAGAACGGGAGGAGGGGATCCCAAAGCCAGGGGCAAAAGGAAGAGTCAGAGGAAAGGTAAAAGGAGACCTGGGTGAGAAAAACATCCATCTCCCTTGACCTAATCCCCCACCCCCACACACATGCACACACACACATACACACATATACACACACATACACACACATTCACACACACACATGCACACACAGCTTCCAGATCCTGCCCTCCCACCCCAACTGAGAGCTCAAAGGTGATGTGAGAGTGGATGCTTCGATCCTCCAGTGTATCCCAGCAGGCCTGGACCAGCAGCCTGATTTCTTCCTTGTGCCGCCTCATTTCTCTTGGAGGCAGGGGCACAAGCCAGAGGAGATCTAGGAATCGGGCATGTTTGCATGCCTGCTTCTATGCCATGTTAAGAGCTGCTCAGACGGGGTCCTGTTCTCCTTGCCCACCTCAGGTATGAAGAAGAAGTTGCACTTCGGGCCACAGCGGAGAATGAGTTTGTGGTTCTAAAGAAGGTGAGTGCCTGAAGCCAAGCCCCACCCTGAGTTCCCGGCCACCCCATCCTCTCTGCCCTGCCACACGGCAGCCAACCCTCAGAGCATCCCAAGGAACCCTAATTCCATGGCCTTTTGAACCCCACACAGGACGTGGACTGCGCCTACCTCCGCAAGTCAGACCTGGAGGCCAACGCGGAGGCCCTGACCGAGGAGATCGACTTCCTGCGGCGACTGTATGAGGAGGTGAGGGACTCAGCCATGGCGGGCACCCCGACCCCTGCCCAGACCCTACAGGCCAGCTGATGTGGGAACCCAGCTTGAGACTGGAGTGTTGAAGGGGAGCAGGAAAAGGGAGGAAAGGAGACAGAGAAAATGGAAAACTAAAAGGGACGGAAGTAGTAGGGGCAAGAGTGTGTGGTCTCTAGGACAGACAGTGTGTCTGGGGAACCAAAAGCAGAGGCCACATGAATCATCATGCAGGCTCAACCTGTTCTCCAGATTTTCTAAGGCAGCCCATGGCTTCCCTCTGTGTGGTCAAACCAGGGGAATGTGACGTGGCCCCACCGTAGGGTCTGCCCCCAAGGGAGATGCACAGCATGCTGGCTGGCAGGAAGCTGCCTAGATGCACGTGGGCCTGAACAATTCCAGCAGCAAGCCTTTGAGACCTAATGGCATTTTCTTCTAAGAGGGATTTTTTTATCTGGACAAAAATGTATGTGATCTCATCAGGGAGTTCCTCTCCAAACAAGAGACTTTGGCTCCAAATGGTCCAGAGATGATAGGCATCAGCCTCAGCAGGTGAAGAAAAGTTCAGATAACTTGGTTATTCTTCCTCTTCCCTCACTCTTGACCCACAGGAGATCCGTGTCCTCCACGCCCACATCTCAGACACCTCAGTCGTTGTCAAGATGGACAACAGCCGGGACCTGAACATGGACTGCGTCATTGCCGAGATCAAGGCTCAGTATGACGACATCGCCAGCCGCAGCCGGGCCGAGGCCGAGTCCTGGTACCGCAGCAAGGTGAGTGGCCCAGGACACCTGCCTCCTAGACATGGCAGTGGGCAGTCAGAAGTCCCGACGTAACGGAGAGTTCACATCCAATCTCCACTGCAGAGAAACCTTAGGACAGGGAGCACCAGGTACGGGGCGTCTGCACCCTGGGCCACCAGAGAGGCTGAGGGTCTGGCCATGGCCTCACAGGCCATGTGTGCTCAATCTAAATCTCACCATTCATCCTCTGGCCCATTTGCATAACTAGAATTATAAGTTGTGGTCACTTAGGGAGACCCAGGTGATGAAGGTGAGAGGTCTGTTCCTGGGATGTTCACAGCTGGCTGGGAGAGACTGGACACATCCAGGAAATTGACAAAGAGACCCAGAAATCATACCCCACCTTGTTCTCTTCTGGGTCCCCAGAACACCAAGCTGGAGGCCGCAGTGACCCAATCGGAGGAGCAGGGCGAGACAGCCGTCAGTGATGCCCGCTGCAAGCTGGCCGAGCTGGAGGCTGCCCTGCAGAAGGCCAAGCAGGACATGGCCTGCCTGCTCAAGGAGTACCAGGAGGTGATGAACTCCAAGCTGGGCCTGGACATTGAGATCGCCACCTACAGGCGCCTGCTGGAGGGCGAGGAACAGAGGTGAGGCTCAACCCAGTTGCCCCAAGAACTCCACATGCATAGATCTGCCCACCTTTGATTCCTCCGTATCTCAGTCTCAGTTCCAAGAACTGGCCTCAAGCTAGATTCTGGGATCTTTGGATCCTTGATTTCTAAGGACTGGAACTTGGACATGGCATACAGAGGAAAAACAAAAGCCAGTGCCACTGTGATGTCTAGAGTCCCGAACAGCACCCGGCCTTGCTAGGGTTAAAACCTAGGCACCCTTCCCATCAGTTCAGAAGATCATTGAGTTATTCTACCCTCAGCTCTTCCAAAATCCTCTCCCTTCCTTGTTTCTGGAAGGTCACTTTGTCCTAAGGTGGAGTCGCTGGCCAAACCTGGGCCTGGCCTCATGTCACTGCCCAGGAGAACCTTCCCCTTCCTAAAACCGAACCCATGCACACAGGCCAGGTGTGGTTGTTCGGGCTGTGCACTGCGCAAAGGCAGCCGGCTGGGAGTAAGTGAATGCTGAATCCAACCTGTACTCTGCTTGCCAAATAGTGTGCCCTGGCATTGCTGCAGCCAGAAAGGCACTCTTCAAAGTTTCACAAAGACGTGACTGTCGCCCACCCCATAACCTAGGGGAAACCTGAGGACCTCGTTCTGACCTCTTTTCTCTGCGCCTCTCTTCCCTTTTCCCCACTTAGGCTGTGTGAAGGCGTTGGATCTGTGAATGTCTGTAAGTATCATGAATCCTAAAAAGGAAAATTCTTGGACAAAAAGAATTCCTTGGATGAATGTATAGACACTGGGAAGAGTTTTTCCAGTTCTTCCCTCAGTGAATAGGAGGAGGTTGGGCATGCAGCAGGAAAGACTGCGCTTTGCTGACAGGAAGAACCTCACAGCACGAATGGGGTTGGAGGGGTGGGGGGAAGAATAGTAATGTGAGTAATATGTCACTCAGGAAGGGGCCTTGGATATCGCTCAGTCTGACCCCACCCCCTTGTGTAGGTATGGAGGCTCAGAAAGAGTAAGGGGCTTGTCCAAGTCACAAAGGACAACCAGAGCCAGAAAAACCCCAGGCTCCTGGCCCCCAGGCTCAGGTTCCTTCCACGCCTTCAGAACGAGAACTGAAGGTTCTCTGAGTCCTTCCCTGGAGAGCTGGACAGATCACAGAGGCCAAAGGGAGGCAGCTGGTGGTGACATCTGACCCAGCCCTTGTTCTCACAGGTGTCAGCAGCTCCCGGGGCGGAGTCGTCTGTGGGGACCTCTGTGTGTCTGGCTCCAGACCAGTAGTAGGCAGCGCCTGCAATGCCCCCTGTGGTGGGAACCTGGCAGTGCCCACCGGAATGTGCGCACCCTGCTGCCAGCTCAACACCACCTGTGGAGGGGGCTCCGGCCTAGGGAGGTGTTAGGCTGCCCCCAGAGAGAGCCAGAGAAGCTCCTACTGCCTGCCAGACGCGCCACTGCGCCCACCCCCAGCTGAGAACAGCGGTGCCTCGGTAGCTGTTCCCCATGTGTTCTACGAATACACCGCCCGGCTTATTCCCATCAGTCTCTCCTCTGCTCACCTTGTCCTACCAGAAAGGGCTGCTGCTTGGAATGGACCCTTCTCTTCCGCATCTTCTCTGGCTCCTCCCAGGCAGGAGGGCTCTCCTTCCCTGCTGGACTGCCCCCTTCCCTCTCTGGCCCCTTGTCCTCTGTTTTACCAATAAACTGGGGGACCTGCTTTCTGTGCTATGGTGTCTTACTTGCTCAGAGTGAGCCCATGTCCACTGACTGATGAGCCCAGTGAGATGACCTGAGGACTGGGGTCGTTCTGGCCTGTCCTCAACCTGGATACCCACAGAACAACCTATCCCCAGTAGTGCCATCCTCCCGTGGCCAGGCGTTACTGGCTATGCTCACAGCACCTTCCCCTAAGTCACACCTGTCAGAGGTAGTCTGAGACTTGAGACTTGTTCCTCTGGCTGAAGGGAACCAGAGGAGGCCATGGAATCTTCTGAAGGCAGGTGTGTGTGTGTGTGTGTGTGTGTGTATCTGGCTTTAATCCCCTCCCCCCACACACACCTCCACCAACACCACGCACACATGCACCACAGCAGCAACCTCCGGAAGTGCCAACAGCTACCTCAGATGGCCAACCCGTATCAATCTGGACCCCATACCACCCATTTCCACTACTGTCCATCAAACAATGGAGATGAGACCCTTGACACCACACCTTGCCAACCACTCCACCCCCCATACACACCTCTTCAGCACCCAGGACCGCCCCCTAAAAAACTCTTAACTCCTTCCTCAGCCGCTTTGGCTCAGTAGATAGAGCGTCGGCCTGCAGACTGAAGGGTCCCGGGTTCGATTCCGGTCAAGGGCACATGTCCGGGTTGTGGACTTGATGCCCAGTGTGGGGTGCGCAGGAGGCAGCCAATCGATGATTCCCTCTCATTATTGATGTTTCTATCTCTCTCTCCCTCTCCCTTCCTCTCTGAAATCAATAAAAAAAAATTTTTAAAAAAAATAAAACTCTTAACTCCTAAGAGGAGCTACTTCCCCCCACCATCTACTTGCTTTCTTGACTGCCTCACTGACTACCCTCGTCCCCAGATCCATCAGCGTTTTAATCCCAAGGCCAAGGTGGCTCCTCTACCCCTGCATGGCCTGACTGCTCCTTGCCTCTACTCAGAAAGAGGCTAGGAGCTCCAGGGGGGAGCTGTTGAGAAGCCCCTAACGCTGCTCTGGAAGAACCAGGCATGGAATAGCCCTCCCTGGGCCCAGCCCTGCTCCAGTGGAGTAAATTTCCTTCTCACCGGCCCTCTTCTTCCCTCCCTTTGCCCAGCCCTACCTCAGCCCCAGTGCTGACCAACCTCCCTTCAGGCCCTTACCTTTCTATCCATGTCCAATGCTGTCCTAGGAGGACCCACCACCTTTCCTCACTCCCTCCTGGAATCTCTAGGGCCCTTTTGGCTCCTCACCTGTCACCCTCTCTCCCTCTCAGAGTCTCAGGCCTCCCACTTTCTTGTTTGACAGGCCAGGCCTGAGCTCCTCCCAAGCAGCTCTCCTTCAGTTACCACCATCACTGGTGTCCTCTCCAGTTAAAATCATCCAACTGTGCTTCAGAGTCATGGTGACTCTCCTGCTGCCCTGACCTCGCTCCTCAGCCTCAGACCCATGCCCCCAGTTTGTACAGGGAAGCTGCACTTGGCAGTCCTAGAGACCCTTCCACTAAACAGACCTCCAAGCTGAGCTCACTATTTCTCACCTTCTCCACCCATCTTCTCCTACCTCTCTGTCAAGATCCTCAACATAGCTGCCCACATCTAAACCTATGATATATGCTTATACCCTCGCTCTTAAATCTAATGAACTCCCAAGTGCTTTCTTTCTCTACCTCCTAAGTATCCTTCTAATCCGTCTCTTTCCTCTCTCCCTGCGGCTACCACCCGTGGTCCAGCCACCACCATCTTGGTTGAGTCCTGCTCTCCTCCCTTTCCAATCCACCTACACAGCAACCAGGGACTTTTATAAAACTCAAGTCTAACCTGCCAGGGGGTCTCCATTGCCCTCAGGATGAAGTCTGGGCCTTTGAACATAGCACATCAGTCCTATATACCTGGCTCTGACTTATGTCTCAGTGCCTCTCACCACTTCCCATTGACTGCACCTTCCTCCCCTGCTCTGGCTCAGGGGGCTCTGAACACCTGTCAAGTGAATACTGGACCAGAGCCTTTGAAAGGGTCTTTTTAGTTCTGACTTTTCTTAGGTAATGGCTCTGAGTTCTGCTCTGGGATTGTAACACCCCCTTCCCAGGGGCTTAGGGAAGACACCATAAACACTACCAGCCTTGGGAGGTCATCCAGATGCCATCTGGGAGAGCCCAGGGAGGCTCCATGCCTCAGGAGTGATGCACCTCCCTCCAGCCCCACCAGCTCAAGGGACAAGGCCAGACTAATGTTGCAGACTCTCCATCTGTTAGAGCCTCCTGTCCTGAATACCTGAGCTTCTCTTCCTCGACCACCTCTTCATCAAGGAAACATGTCATTTCAAAGAGGCCTGGGCCTTGGTATTAGGAGGAAAGGGAAGCACAGTTGGAAGAGTATTAACCAGAGAAAGCTGGTTACCTCCTGAAGGAAGTAATATTGAAGCTGCAGCATAAAGGAAGACCAGGAGTTCATTTATTCAATCAGCAAATGATCACACCGTGCTTAATATGGACCAAGGACTGTTATACACACTTGGCTCATATACGTGAAGAAAATAGTCAAAGATGTCTATCCTCCATGAAGCTTACATTTTACAGCAAAAAGTATAAGGAGTTAGCTGGGAAGAAGAGATGTGTCCTAGACATGGGGAAATGCGTATGAAGAGATGGGGTTGGAGCATGAAAACATCAGGGACTCTAATAAGTTTCTGAGACTGCTGGGGGAGGATGGGGACTGCTCACCAGTGCCCTCTAGAAGCTTAAAATGAGCCCTTCATTTCTACACTCTTCTTCACTGCCCCCTCCTACCCCAGCCCCAACTCCATCCCACCAAATCTTCCTTCATCCAAGGTCACTTCTCATTCCTACTTCCTTCCAGGCACTTTTCCCATCATTTTGAAGAGGTAGATGGTATGGGCCAATCAGTGAGACCTTCCACGCTTCACAGAGAGACACTGCCTCCTCTCTGGAATGTTCCTGCCGATTCCTAAGGAATACGAGCTATTTAGACATCAGGTCCTTCTGTGCTGACCACTGAGTGAAGGCCAGTCATGGTAGTGACAGCACGCAGAGTAACAGTCCTTCAGCGCCTGCCCTTTCTTGTCGTGCCTGTTCTTTTCGTAGGCCAGTTGTCAACCCAAAATGTGGATAAACTAACTGAGGTTCAAAAGCCTGAAGAGGCCTGGCCACATACTCCTGGTGATCAAACCAAGATATGAAGCTAAGAGTCCAGACTTCTAGCCCCTGTATTTCTTTACCATCCCCTGGTATTCAGAGCCTAGGAAATCTGTGCTGTTGTGATATCATAGTAATAGTAACAACAATAATAAATAGCAATTTTTGAGTATAAATTACGTGCCATGCTATACTCTAAATGTTTATTTGTATTGTCTCATGTGTCCTCCTGTGATTGTTATCTTTAGAAATGGCCCTATATCTCCTCTCTCTGTCTATGTTGCTCCTCATTTCACAGGTAGAGTACATTTCCCCCCACCCCCACCCCCCCCTCCCTGGAATCTGGGCTGGCTCTGTAATAGCTTTGACCAATAGACTGTGGTGAAGGTGACATTCCGGGGCTCCTTCCTGGGTATGTTCTCTCTGGCCTAAGGCTAGGGGCTGCTCCTTATAGCTGCAGCTCCTGTACTTACAGAATTTACTCCCATGATTATGGAAAGGATAAATGGCTGAACCAACATTCAAACATATCTTTTTATTAACAACATGCTTTTAAATGCATAATCTCCCTTAAGGAGCCAGAAGGGACCTTAGGAATATGATCCAACATCCTTCATTCTACAGACAAAGGAAACTGAAGCTTGGAAGGTGGAAGCAATTTGCCCAAAGTCACACATTTGGGAAATGGCAGAGTCAGGACTGTGAATTGGAAGCACAGTTCTCCTGATTCTCCCCCACACTGCTTGTCTCACATGCCTTCCTTCCATTCTTACCTCCACGTGTTTTCTCATGGACTTCCCCCCTCCAGGAATCCCCCTGGGGCAAAATCTCCTTGCTGAGAACCCCTTGGGCACATTTGACCATTCCTAGAGGCATCTTGGCACCAGGTGGGGAGAGGCCAGGGATACTGCTCAACCTCCTTATGGTGCACAGGGCAGCCCCACCGCACAGAATTCTCCAGCCCAAGATATCAATAGGGTTGACATTGAGAAAGCTTGGTCTAGAGCAGCAGTTCTCAACCTGTGAGTCGCGACCCCTTTGGGGGTCGAACGACCCTTTCACAGGGGTTGCCTAAATACATCCTGCATATCAGATATTTACATTATGATTCTTAACAGTAGCAAAATTACAGTTATGAAGTAGCAACGAAAATAATTTTATGGTTGGGGGTCACCACAACATGAGGAACTGTATTAAAGGGTCGCAGCATTAGGAAGGTTGAGAACCACTGGTCTAGAGAAACCGTGCCCACAAAGATCCCTGCCTCCCTTCTGCTTTCCCAAGGCTTGGGTTGCTCAAGCCAGAAAGGCAGTGTGTACTGCAATCATTTTCAACTGCTGAAAAAATACCTGACGGGAGGGAGAGGCCCTGAGGAAACCTCCGGCAGGGAGCACCTTTCACAGGAGGGCCCAGGCGTTTTCAAGACTCTGAGGAATCAGGTTTGATTCACTACAATAAGTTTATTGGAAACACAGAGTGAAACAAGGACAAACGAAGTTGCTGGCAGTTGAGTCACTGGCTTTTTAGAAGCTCCTGCAGGCAGCCCTCACAGCGTCATGGGAAACCACCACCCGCGTTCCCTAGCTCTGTTCCGCAGATACAAGCACAGGGAGATTCTGGGGGCCGCTCCTCCAAGCTTGGGTGAAGGGGTCAAGCAGGACCAATGAATCCAGCAAAAAACAGAAAGCAGAGGAAAGGATGAACCCTCAGGAAAGCAAACTGACTACTGAGAAAGGCGACAGAAAGAGACGAAGGTGCTGCCCGAGCCTCCCCGGGCTCAGGGGGCCTGGGAGTGGCGCACAGAGGGAGAGGGTCGGGAGGACACGCAGCGTGAGCACATCTGGGGACTGGTTCTTGGGAGGCCAGCGCTGGCGATGCGTGGGGCAGCGGGAGGGGCGTTCAGGGTTCTCGAGGTCCTGGCTGGGCGGAGGGTGTGGGTGATGCGCGCTGGCAGCGGCTGCAGCCTCCTAGCACCTGTTGCAGCCCGCGCTGCAGGAGTTGGCGGTGCCCACGACCACGTTGCCGCAGCAGGGGGCGTTACACACGCTGGTGGTGACAGCAGGGGCAGTACCGCGTGCGCAGAGATCGCCACAGACGACGCCACCGCGGGAGCTGCTGACGCCTGAATGAGGGGAGAACAGACCCACATCTATCAGGCACGGCCACAGACAGGCAGCTTTGGGGCAAGCGAAAATGCCCCCTCCCAAAGGCCTCGGACCACCCCCGTGGGAGAAGGGTAAGGGCTTGAGCTACTTACAGACATTCACGGAGCCGACGCCCTCACACAGCCTATTGGGAAAAGAAAAGAGAGAGGTCAGTGCTGTGGCAACGACACCTGGCGGATGCAGCCAGCGTGAAAGGTGAGGCCGCGGCCCTCCTTCTGGGGCTAATCCAGAAGCCAGGTGGGCCGCGCGCGGGGGCAGGGAAGTGGGGGGGCGGGCGCTTCACCAGCATGTGGCTTCTGGAGACAGAATGCCTGGTGTGCCTGGCTCTCCACCCACCGTTAGCTGAGAACCTCCGATTTACTCTCCCTCCGCCTACCTCCTCATGAAGACCATCTACTGCTAGGTCTGTAGTGAGGATGAAATCAAATGATACATGTGAGTGCTTAGTGCCTGCCACACAGGCAGAGCTTCAGAAATGTTCACTGCTACCATTCCTATTGGTTCTGGTTGGCTTGTAAGTGCATTTGAGGCCTAGCAGGTTTGACTCAGAGGTGGGAGCGTTGGCCCATAGACTAAAGGGTCGGGAGTTTGATTCCTGTCAAGGGTGCATACATCAGTTGCAGGCTTGATCCCTGACCCCAGTCGGGGGGCATGTGGGGGACAACCAATCGATGTTTCTCTCCCTCCCTCGCTTCTACTCTCTCTAAAAAAATCAATGGAAAAAATATCCTCAGGTGAGGATAAATAAATAAATAAATTCATTTGAGGAGCAGCAGGTGTAACTTCTTAAATCTGGTCTGATTGGTATCACTAGAATGCAGCTTCAGGAGGGCAGAAGTTTGTGGGGGGGGTATTTTTGGTTTTTGCTTGTTTTTTAAATAATTTTATTGATTTCAGAGAGGAAGGGAGAGGGATAGAAACATCAATGATGAGAGAGAATCATTGATTGGCTGCCTCCTGTATGCCCCCCAGTTGGGATTGAGCCTACAATCTGGGCAGGTGCCCTTGACCTGAATCGAACCCCGGACCCTTCAGTCCACAGGTTGACACTCTATCCACCGAGCCAAACCAGCTAGGGCAAGGGCAGAAGTTTTTGTCTGTTCTTTTCCCCATTGCAGAACTAACAGTGCCTAAAACAATGCCTAGCTCAACAGAGAACTGTCGCATTGCATGAATAAATGGGATTTTAGAACCTACTTGGGACAGGCTCAGAGACCATCTATACCAAATGCCTCATTTGACATATAGAGAAATTGAGGCCCTAAGACAGAAAATAACCAATGACAGAGACAGGGCTATAACTTGGGCCATCTAACTCAGCCTGCTGTCTCCTAAGGGGGATACATGGGAGTCCCTGTGAGAGCACAGTGCCAAAGGGTTGTCAAAATTAGCTTGAGGTGTGAGGAGAATCCACAGTAATTCACTGTCTAATCGCCCATACCCAGGTTTCCTAGGGAACCCACACCAAAGCTTCTGAGTTCACTCCCAGAGCCCCATGTGGCAGACAGGTGGGCCACTCCGTTTCCAGGGCCATGTCCACATGTCTCTCCAATTTCCAAACTTGATCTTGGAAAACTCTTCCTCTCACAATTCTTCATTAATGAAACTCCCCAGGCCCAGCAAGCCCTGGTGCCTCTGAGCTCTCCAATGCAATTACTTGTGTACGTTATGAGTCTCTCCAGGTGATCACATTGATTCCAGCTACCAAACTTGTGTCCCCATCGCCCCAATACACAGGGTGCCCCTAGATGCTCCCTCTACATCCTCACACTCCCCTGTCGTCTGCCCAGGACCAGGGCCTGGCTGTATACAGAAGAAGAAAGCTCAGGGTGTGAGCACCTGACCAACCTGGGCAAGAACCTAAGGGCAACATTCCACGAAGGTTCTCCTCATAACTGCCCTCCAGCCAGCAGAAGGCAAATGACCAATGAGTCCGCTCGCACCCCGCACCTGGTCCCCAAAGCAATCCATAAACAAAAATGTCCGGAGTGTGACACAGCTGCCTCAGGGGACAGACCCTGCTGTCAAGTCCTACCTGCTGTGATGGAAGACCACTTAGGGGTACTCGCTGCTGTTAGAATATCTAAGTGTAAGCTAATAAAAATCCCCTACTGAAGTTGTCCTATGGGGTAAATATGAACTCCCAAAGCTGAGACCTTAGCTGGGCTTGAAAAGAGAGCTGGAATGCTGAGTGGCATGTGTAGGGCCCAGGAGGGCAGAAGCACTATGAAGGGAAGTAAACCTCAAGCCCAGGCTGGGCTTCTCAGGAACAGCAATTGCAATAGCCAGACCTGCCCTGCCCTGACAGAGGTGCAGATTTGTAAAAGGAGCCACTTCCAGGTCAGCACCAGATGGGCATGAGAAACTGAAATAGGGCTAGAAGCATATCCAAAGAACTTATTCAAATTACCTGTCCAGTTGCATGATCAGGATATTTGGAAACAAGAGAGGACTGATGCCACGCCTGTGAGGGACTGGGCGAGCTGAGAGCCCAGGCAAGGCTGGGAGAGAAGATTGGTTATGATACCCACCTCTGCTCCTCGCCCTCCAGCAGGCGCCTGTAGGTGGCGATCTCAATGTCCAGGCCCAGCTTGGAGTTCATCACCTCCTGGTACTCCTTGAGCAGGCAGGCCATGTCCTGCTTGGCCTTTTGCAGGGCGGCCTCCAGCTCGGCCAGCTTGCAGCGAGCATCGCTGACGGCTGTCTCACCCTGCTCCTCCGATTGCTTCACAGCAGTCTCCAGCTTGGTGTTCTGGGGATGGATTTTGTAAAGACTT
>NW_006285917.1:2170977-2194503 GCF_000327345.1 Myotis davidii
ATAAAATCTGGAGAACAGGTTGAGCCTGCATGATGATTCATGTGGCCTCTGCTTTTGGTTCCCCAGACACACTGTCTGTCCTAGAGACCACACACTCTTGCCCCTACTACTTCCGTCCCTTTTAGTTTTCCATTTTCTCTGTCTCCTTTCCTCCCTTTTCCTGCTCCCCTTCAACACTCCAGTCTCAAGCTGGGTTCCCACATCAGCTGGCCTGTAGGGTCTGGGCAGGGGTCGGGGTGCCCGCCATGGCTGAGTCCCTCACCTCCTCATACAGTCGCCGCAGGAAGTCGATCTCCTCGGTCAGGGCCTCCGCGTTGGCCTCCAGGTCTGACTTGCGGAGGTAGGCGCAGTCCACATCCTGGAAAGGTGGTCAGTCTTTGAGCTCAGAGGACCCCTGGTGATTGTCCCCCTAATGTCCTCTTCTCAGCCATTCACGGAGGCTGGGTGGAGGGGGAAGGACTCCCAGGGTTCCCATTCCCATCCCATCTCCATACCTTCTCAACTTCCTGGGATGGGCCTCACAACCTCCCCCCCTTCTAAGAACAAACCCCTTTCTGTCTTGAAGATGGGCCACCAGCCTTTCCCCCTCTCACCTGAGGTAGCTTACCTCCCATTTCTCCTTTTTACTCACCCTGTTCCAGGACGCCTGCCCAGACGGACTCCCTACTCAGACATCTTGGCCCCTCCCTGTCACCCAGCACTCCTCCCAGACTCCATCTGGCCGGTCCAGGTTCTGCTCCATCCTCCCCCTCCTTTTATTCAGACATCACACAGCTCTAGACAGGACACTGTCCCTCAACAGAGACAGACCCAAGCCACAGACCACACCTCCGAAGCTGAGCAGGACATCCAGAGGGCAACCCGGCCATCCCCGGACCCAGGACACAGTAGATATTCCAAGGGTATTGACCTTTGTCAAAGCTCTGGATGTGCCCTCCATGACCTGATCTCTGGGAATTCCCCATGTGATTTGACAAGGTCACTGCACCCCACACTGAGGTTGAGACCCTCAGGGTCTCCCCAGGAAGAGTCTGTCATTCTAGGATCCCTCATGTCTGTGCTCCCCAGTATCACATGACTCACCTTCTTCAGAGCCACAAACTCATTCTCAGCTGTTGCTCTCAGAGAAACTTCCTCCTCATACCTGAGGCAGAAGAGGCAGAGAGGGAGGTCACAGAAGGACAGGTCTCCCATGAACCCCTCCCACTTCATACCAGAGCAGGGGCCAATCTTAGGAACCTCCCACCACAGCTGGACCCCTGGCAGCCCTGTTAGGTCCTTTTGGTAGGATTTAGGGTCTCTCTGCCTTGAACTGAGGGGTCCCTGGGGCTAATCTTTTGGGACATCATAACTGCTCTGAGGTCACCTCAGGAGGCAAATAAGGCCTCAGCCCCAGCCCCATGCTGGGCATGGCCAGCATCCCCTCTGGCGCACAGCAGCCCAGGCACCCTTCACTGAGTGTGCATCCTTGCCCAGGTGTGGGTCTATGAGTTCCAGAGGCCATCAGCACTCAGAGCCCTGAGCTGTGGGACACCCAGGGCCCCAGGACATGTAGGGCTCATATCACATCCATGGGCCATGTGCTATAGGTGGGAGGTCAGGAGGAGAAGGCCTGGAAGATGCCAGAAGCCTTCTCCCCACAGAGCACAGGTAACAGCTGCTGGGTGGTCAGACTCCAAGGAGAGAAGGCTAACGCAGGGGAGAGATGTCCTGGGGGAATCACAGCCCTACTCTCAGGCAGGCGTCTGGGCAACAACTGCACAGGTGACAAGATCCTACTACATCCTGCCACCCTGGCCTGCATGGCTGCTCACCCTGCTTGGAAATTCTTCTCATGTCAAATCCAATGGTCTTTAACCTAAGTCCTTCCCTGTGTCCAACATCAAAGCCAGCCACACTCACTTCTTCTTGTAGCCCTCCATCACCTCCTGCACGTGGTTGAGCTCTGAGGCCAGCCTCCCGCTGTCGGCCTCCACACACTCGGCCTTGCGCCTCAGCGTCTCGATGTAGCCCTCAAACAGCGGCTCCAGGTTGCTCTCGCAGCACTTGCGGTTCTGGTAGTACTGCCACTTGGTCTCCAGCAGCTTGTTCTGCTGCTCCAGGAAGCGCACCTGCCATTCAGGGTGGAGAAGAAGGGTCAGATGGCTCTTGGTGCCCCAAAGCCCACTTGGAGGGTTGCTTTAAAGTAAACTTCCAAAGCTGCAGCTCAGCAGAAATTAGAGGTGGACAGTGGTAGACAAATCAACTCGGGAAATTCCTGATTATGATCTATATCTGGATTTTCCGACTTAGGGATGGGAGCAAGGGGCTGGGAAAGGTCTGTCCCTTCTCAGGTGAACTGAGTTATCCCGACCTGATGAGTCCAAGTAGCATGTAGTCAGGCTCCAGGAGGAGGGCTCACCCCCTCACCTTGAAGCTAGAAGAGGTGCCCTCTTAGGCAGAGTTCCAAGATTCAGATCCCAGCCTGGGGTGTGTGGTGACAGGTAACAGGGAGATGATGTCACAAGCCATCTAGAGGAGAGCTCGGCTACCCTGGCCCCTGGCCCCCTTCACTGGGTGGCCAATCCACCTTATGCCTCAGAGGGAACACAGTCCTCAGGTGGGGCCTGGAACCTCTGTAACTTCAGAAGCAGTTGCCATTTCCTCTTCAATGTCCTGAACTCTAGTTGTGCCTCCGAACGGCCAGGTCACACCTCTCTTCCATGAGCTCTGCCTATTTGAACTCCCAGCTGCATCTTCTGGGTCTTGTGTGAGTGCCTGTTCTTGTTTGTGTGTCTGCCCCTCTCATCAGAGTGGGGAGCTCAGGCCGTCAGAACTCTTTCTGCCCCTGACTCCCCTCTCAGTGCCCAGACTGAGTCCTGTACATGGGTGGAGCTTAGGAAGGTGTGTTCAAGGACACCCACCTTGTCAATGAAGGCAGCAAACCTACTGTTAAGACACTTGATCTGCTCCTTCTCCTCATGCTTCACGCACTTCGCGCTGGGGTCGATCTCCAGGTTGAGGGGCGTGAGGAGGCTCTCATTGACGGACACGGTGGTGATGCAGGGCGGGCTGGGCCCGCACACGCCGCCTGAGCGGTATCCGAAGCTGCGTCCACAGGAGCCAGAGCGGAAGGCTCCGCAGACGCTCTGGCTGCCAAAGCCCCCTGTGAGGCCGCGGTAGCAGGAGACCCCGCGGTAGGGGGCGGCGGTGATGCAGCAGCGCCCGGGCCGGGGCCCGCAGGCGGAGGCACAACTGAAGGTGCCTCCAGCACAGTAAGATCCACAAGTCATGGTGTTTCTTTGGGACACGGAGGCTCTGAGGAGGGAGAGGTCCTAGTGGAGGGTATAATGGACAAGGTGTTTGCGTCTCGGACATCTTTGGGCCTTTTATATATGTGGGGAGCCTGGTGCGTCCATGGGTTGGAGCAATTAGCCGTCTTTTATGGGCTTGGGTTGCGTAGCTGCTGTGTTCTCCCTTAATGTACTTAATTGGGTTCCAAATGCGGCCAGATGTTTATGGCCTTTTACCCTAAACGGCACAATTTTTATCTTCAAAGAGCCAGCTCACATCTTCCACGCTCACCCCAACCTTCCTCTATACAGTTGTGGAGACTCGGGAACTGGAGGATGAGGGAGCAGTGACTCAGGTTGGAGTGGGGGGGAAAGGCGGGGCTGCTGCTCCTCCAGTACCATCCCAACTGATGACGTCAGCGCCGCTGTCCGTGGTGCTGGTTGGACCGGCCCTGAAACACTGGGAGAGTGTGAGATCCACCCGTGACATGGAACTTGGGGTGCGCTTGGTGATTTCCCTCACACTGATGACCTCGTTCTGCATTGCCAAAGCTCCACACTTGCACAATCTCTCAATTATCCCTACACCTATCCAACACTCGCACACTGCTCCCAAATCCCTCACATCTATCAACATATTTCACCCCCTAAACACACACACACACACATACACAAACACACACACACACACACACTCACACACGCACACACACACACACACTATGCACTCACATGCTGGCCTTCCCACCCACAATCTCACACACACTCGCATGGTCGTGTGCACTCTCACCTACCCTCTACCCCCCTTACACACTGACAAGACCCTAAGCCAACTTATTAGACCTTCTTGTCCAGCCCATGCTGAGGGAGGCATCCCCTCCCTTAGAGTCTTCTATGAGTCCTAAGGGGACACACACTGGCTCTCTGGCCTCAAGAATGTCCAACCATTTCCAACAAGCTCCCAAGAAAGGATAGTGTGCCTGGGTTTCACCTGAAGCCTCTGTGTTTCCTCCAGGGCTCAGAAGGTCTAAGGTGGACACCACTGTTATGTGTCTACATGGCATTTGGCTCAGATATAATTAGATCTAGATAGAGCCATATGAGGAGAGCACCCAGCCCCCTGCCATTCCCACTGAGTCTGTGCTGCTTTCCATGTTATGCCAACCCTGCCACCTCATTCCCTTTATGGCAGTTTGTCAGCAATCCTGGAAGAGGTCACAACAAATCCATATTGGTGTGTGCTGTCCATCCAGTGTGGATGGTGTGGGCCTTCAACCCAAAAGGACTGGGTGATTTAGGGCTAGGCACTTCACTCCTCTGGGAAATGGAGTACGCCTTTTCCCTCCTATGTTGCCTTGAGGAGTTACAGAGATGTGCACATGCTCAGTAAACTCCAGAGCACAATGCAGATGTTCTTTATTGCAATCATTAAGAAGAAGGAGGTACCCTGGCTGGTGTAGCTCAGTTGTTGGAGCACCGTCCTGTACACCAAGAGGTGGTGTGTTGATCGATCTCTCTTTCTCTCTCTCTCTCTCTCTCTCTCTCTCTCTCTCTCATCAATAAAATTCTTTTTTAAAAAAAGAAGAAGCAGTAGGCTCTGGGGCAGCATTTTTCTCAGAGTTCACATTGTGACTCACTCATGGAAGCAACCAGAATTTTAATTAAATTAGAACAAAATCAAGTAGAGTGAAATAAAATAGAAAAAATCAGAGTGCATCATATATAGCAAGAATAACATTTCATGACCTTTTTGTTTCAATTGTATGTGGTGTGTATATATGTATGTATTTTGTCACTATGTAAAATCATTTCTTAATATGATCGAAACTAAAAAGTTTAAATACCCAGCATATCAGTTAAGAACACAGGCCCAGGTTCCAAAATGCCTACTTTCAAAGTCCAGCTCTGTGACTTTCCTGCAATTACTTAACCTCTCTGTATCTCATTTTATGATTTGTAAAATGAAGATAATAGAACCCACCTCATAAAGTTGTAAGTATTAAAAGAATTAATCCATGTAAAGCACTTAGAACAGAGCCTGACACACTCTAAGAATTTAGTCATATTAGTAGAGGTTGTTGCTGCTGCAGCAGTAGTTACAGTGACAGGTTTGATGGGGAAGTAGAGATATATGTTATTGATGTTATTGTTGCTGCTGCTACCATGGATATAGCAACAGGTTTGATGGAATATACCTGCTCACATATGTAAAATTCTCACTAATGTTGACTATCTTAAAGAACTAGCAGAAGGATTAAATCAAGTAATGCATGGACAATGTTTAACCCAATACCTGGCACACAGCAAGTGCTCAATAAGTGTTATCTACTCTTACTCTACCATGGGGATCAATCCAAGAGGCAGGG
Organism: Myotis davidii; assembly: GCF_000327345.1. Lineage (NCBI taxonomy): Eukaryota > Metazoa > Chordata > Mammalia > Chiroptera > Vespertilionidae > Myotis > Myotis davidii. Next base: position 2,176,616 of record NW_006285917.1, read on the forward strand.
AGGACCTGAGACCTTTGGCCATGGTTACTTTCTTTACCCTGGAAAAGAACCCCAAATCAAATGTCCCTTCTTCAATCCCTACTATAGCCCAGCTGCCCCTGGGAAGGCTCCATGACAATCTCTCTTATTAGGCAAATGGAATATGTCACTAATCCTTGGGCAATCACACTACTGGATGAGAAGAGAATCTTGGACAAACCAATAAGTCTGTTATTTGTGAATAATTCATAAATTTATATTTCTTATTTAGCCTTAATAGACCATTAAAAATCCTCATGATTTCTAAAAATAATATGATAATGCAAACCATAAATCAATGGCATGTGCGCTCGTCTTGCATTTTACCTAATCCTGAAACCTCCTGATTGGGCAGTAGCCCAGGGATACCATGGGTTCAAGGGTGAGAGATATGACATTGATGATCTGTACACATGTAATGGAATGCCAAAGAGAGCAAGGGAAGTTAAGATTTCAGTGAAGCTGGACAGTTGGAAGTTGGAGTTCAAAAAGAACGTCCCAGAAGGAGGGCAGGTAGTCATGGTTTCCTCAAGGAGCTTCCATTGTTATCTCCCATTTGGGAATGCTCTATATAAAAGAGAGCACTCTTTATTCTGGAGTCGTCACCATGCTTGTGGAGATAGGGTGAACCAAAAGACCTTCAGATCTGGAACTCAGAACCTCCTCTTTTAGCCTAAATGGATTTTTTTAAGGGATGCTTAGAAAGAAAGGGCAAAATCGGTGGTTTTAACATTAGAATGTTTTTGTCACTTCATTCTGTTCCTGTGGAGGATGTTGAGGTGATCCCCCAAGATGGATGATGGGCTCGACAAGATAACATCTTGTTGGGGGATTCCATGATTCTGTGATTGGTATGTCCCAGCCATAGCCTGGACCCTGCCTTAATATTGGAGGGAAGAAGGCACTAAGAGAAGGAAGGAGACATGGATTCTGGAGCTCCCCACCTGACAGGGAAGACAGACCCCGATTTATGTGAAAGGTCAGAAGTCTGAAGGGGGCTGCTTTTGAGATGTACCATCAGATGCTCAGGAAAGCATCCTATCGACAGTGCCCATTCTGGGGCAATGTGGAATGCAGCTGGTCTGATGGGAAAGGCAAGAACGTCTCCCTGGAAAGAGAGAGAACAGGCTTCAGTAAAGAGGCAGGCAGGATATGTTTACTTGGAGGTATTTCAGAGAGGGGGCAGACAGTAGAGACACCTGAGGGCCCTTGCAGGAATGAATCATGAGATGCTGTGGTGGTGAAGAGCCAGCTGAGACAGAGACCTAGGAAGTAGGGCCAGTGTCATCTCTGGGATTCTGTTCCATGGCTGCAGGCTGGGAGGCAGCCTGTGGGCTCTACATTTGAGGATACCAAAGCATCTGCACACTAGGCCTGTAGGTATCCAAGAGGCCACGCCTTCTATAACCTTGCAGCTCAAACTTTCTGTTCACAGAAAGAAGGTTCAGGCCAGGTTCCAGAGAGAGAAAATGAGGGGTGCGGGAGTGGGTGTGTACACAGCTCCTGAGCTGCTAATGAGAGAATTGACCTCAGGCCAACCACCAGGAAGGGCGGTTGAGTTAGTGAGTTAAGGAGAGGCTCAAGTCAGAGCCCTGCCTCCTCAGCCAAGACAGCTGGGACAGTGGCCAATTGTACGTGAGAGAACAGGGGACCAAAGGCCCCCGTGGGGATCCTGGAGGAAGTGAAGCTTGACTCAGGAGTTCTGTCCTTGGTGAGGTCTGCCCCATTAACCAGGCTAAGCCCCTGAACATTCCCCAGCCCATGTCCCTGCCCTGTGAAGATTCAATGTTATAAAGCTGGAGCTGAGGTTGCCCACCTCTTTAGGTACACCTACACCTTGCCCTCAGTGCCATGCCCTTCCCCCATCAACCTCCTCTTCCTCTGCTCTTCCAAACTTGGAATGTCTCCTCTCCGTTACTTCTGGATTTTTCCCCATTGTACCTGCACTGTCCTCCACTTCCCTCTTCTTCCCTCTCTCTACCCAAATCTCCCCTCCCTACCATCCTCCTTGTCCCCCAGCCAGTCTTTGTTCTTCGTTCTAGTGGCCCTGCAGAGTAAAGTTAAAACCAGGCATCTCGTCTCTCTTTTTTTCCTATAAATCTACTTCTTTCCTTCCCCAACACTACCACACTACCCTAAGGCCTTCAGGATTCTTGCCCTCATTGACTGGTTTTCCTTACCACTCTCATCATCGCTCAGGTTAAGGCTTTGCTTCATCTCTCCTTCAAGCCCCAGCCAGGAACGTCTCCCCACCCCACCCCCTACAGCAGGAGTGACCGCCCTCTGGTCTGCTTCATCTGGTCCCCAGCCCATCTTACCAGAAAGCTTTATACAATTAACCACCAAGCTTTGGTGGCTCCATTACTCAGCTCTTAACATGCAGCTGGTATTCATTTCATTCATTCAACAAATATTTATTGAGCACCTACTATGTGTCAAGCTCTTGAAATAATATCCATGAACCAAATATTTGTACCCCTTGGTGTGCTGCAGGGTTTGAATTTTTGTTCATGATCTGGGTATGCATCCAGCTTTTGTCCTAAAAGTGGAAACTCTCCAGGAACAAAGATGAGCGAGCACTCCTCCATCCTCTGGTCCTAAACCCTGAGGACACCCTGAAAGGCCCAGAAGAGGGCACTGGAGGAAGGGGGTTACTGGGTGTGTGTGCGTTAATGTGTTATATATAAACACCACCTACTGTGTGATACTTTTAATAAAGGCGGATGGTGGGTAGGTGGGAGAGCAATGAGATAAACTCATCCTTTCTTTGGGATCAAACACACCAGGCTCTGAGTGCCAGCTCTGCCACTAACCACACTGCTTGAACCAGTCTCTTAACCTCACTAGGCCTCAGTGAACTTCTCTGTAAAACTAGAATAATAACTCCTGCCTCAGAGGGTAATTGTGAAAATTGTGCTCTCACTGTTGTAGTATCTAGTATGAAGCAAGATGAACAACAAGAGATGTTATTATCTTTTGGGTTTGAAAGGATATTTATAAAATAGTTTCTATACCAAGTATATACATACTACTTGCATAGTTTTTAAAAATACCCAATGCTCTAGAAAGACTCTTGCACAATCATGCTTGAAGACATGAGAAAGAATGTCCATGGCAGCTCTGTTCATAAGACAAGCCCTGGAAACAACCATGAGGCCATCAGGGTAGAAAGATGAGTAAACTGAGTACAATCCACAGGGGAATGAACAGTATGAAGCTACAGGAAGCAACATCTAACAAAAAAAAAATAAACACAAAAGAATATACACAATATGACCCCATTTATATGATGTTTAAAAACTGGAAAAGTAAGTAATATAAGGTTTAGCACTAAAACTGTAAAGAAACACAAAAGAATGATTTGACACAAAATCCCACAGAGGAACCATCCCCGGGCCAGGAAGGAAGGGGGTACAGTGAGGCTCATAGGGAGCTCCGAAGTGACATGTCTGTTCTCGTTCTCCCAATAATGCTAAGCACGCCATCTGTAGATTCTTGTGTGTGTGTGTGTGTGTGACATATTTCACAATAAAAACCATTTTAACTTTCATAAAGCTCGCATTGCCAGAGCCAAGGTCATAGAATGGTTTTGCCATCCCTTCCCCCCGCCCCCCGCAATAAAACTTTTTCACTCAAAGAAAACATACAGGTTAAATGTCCTTTTAGGTCCTCAAAAATTAGCCACAACTAGTAATGCCCCAAGTTTCATGAAATGGTGTCACATTTGAATTTTTTTCTATCTGGTTTCAAATTGTTTCTTGCTTTTTGAAAATTGCTTGGCAAGGGCCAGCCCTTAGTAATTAGTCCGTGTTTATGCATGTCGCTTTTATGAGGAGTTATACTGGTAGAAAAGGTAAAGTGAGTGTGCCGTGCACTTTGACTCACTGTGCTTCTCCTCAGGACACCCGGCCAGCCGGCTTGCTGGGAGCACCACTGCTCAACTGTAGGCAGTGCCCAGGATTGCGGATAAAGGGCCTCAAAAGTGCTGGCCAGCTCCCCAAACACATAAAGTGACAGCAGGTGCCACACCCTCCTCTGGGATGACCAGATGGCCAACGCAGTCTGTGACCCCGTGGCAGTCCTGTCACAAGATCCCACTCCTGAATATTTTGCATGGAGCCGTAGGCCTGACAAACCCTATTCTCTTCTTTTCTCCTTCTTGCTTCTCTTTTTCCCATTAACCGCCCCACCCCCTCTTCCTTTCCCTTTAGCTACTTTGCCTACCTTTGCCCCAAAGGCACAGCAGCTAGGGAGCTGCCAGCCAAAGCATTTCGCTTCTTTTTTCTTCCCTTCTACTTATGCAAATCTCTGTACTTTACGAGTTAATTTTTCTAGATCTGCTCTATTGGAGTGGGGTGCTTCTTGGATAAGTAGAATACACTTCAATCTATCGAGGTTACTTACAATACAAAGTAAGTACTAGTAGACAAATAATTAGAATGGCCACTTTCCATCCCCTCCCTTCGATTATCAGGCATAGGATCCTGCAGGTCCAGCGCATAGGCCCCAGCCTCACATTGCCCTTGTGCCGCACTCACACTCCATTGCCCCCTCCTGTTAGTTTGTTTGTTGTTGTTGTTGATCCTCACCCAAGGATATTTTTCTATTGATTTTTAGAGAGATGGTAAGAGAGAGGGAGAGACAGAGAGAAATATTGATGTGAGAGAAACACATTGATTGGTTGCCTCTTACACAAGCCCTGACCATGGCCTGGATGGGGGAAGAGCCTGAAACTGAGGTAGATGCCCTTGACCAGAACCAAACCCGAACCTTTCAGTCCACAGGCTGATGCTCTATCCACTGAGCCACCCAGCTAAGGCATCTCCTCCTGTTTTTAACCATCCCAATCCCCTCTGACTGCCCATTATCCTTAGACTTACTTTCCAACCCTAAATCCACAGATATTCCCTCCTAAACAACTCTCTCTACTCTTGATTTTCCAGGGATAAGGCAATCCAGGGGTTGTCATAGCTTGTAGGTGAGAAGGCATAGTATCTCCTGAGCTTCACTACTTACAAGGCAAAACTGGGCAAGCTATTTAGCCTCTCTCAGCCTCAATTTTCTCATCTGTAAAATGGGGATAATGGTGCATACCTCATATGGTTGTGAGAATTAGAGATCATTTATAGCATCCTATATAATAAAGAGGTAATATGCAAATTAACCCTCACACCCTCACAAGACGGCTGCCTATGACTAGGCCAGCAGGGGGGTTAGTGAGGGACAACCAAATGACTGAACAAGCAGGGACAATCAAAAGGTTGAACAGCAGGCTGCATGGGGTGACCAGGCCGGCTAGGGGGCCGTGAGGGGCAACCAGGCTGGCAGGGGGGACAGTTGGGGGTGACCAGGACAGCAGGGGGGCCAGTTGAAGCAACCAGGCTGGCAGTGGGGGGTGCAGTTAGGGTGACCAGGGCAGCAGGGGGTGGGGCATGCAGTTGGGGTAACCAGGCCGGCAGGCAGGTGAGCAATAAGGAGCCAGCAGTCTAGGATTGTGAGAGGGATGTCCAACTGCCAGCCAGTAAGACATTCCCCGAGGCGTCCCGGATTGGAGAGGGTGCATGCTGGGCTAAGGGGACCCCGCCCCCCCCTTGCACAAATTTCGTGCACTGGGCCTCTAGTGTAATAATAATAGATGACTAATTTTTAAAATCCTCTTATCAAAATGTTTCCTTATAGAGTACTTTCTAATTGTAAAGGGGGAAATGCATTCAAGTGATCTAATTTAACATCATGAATAATAGAACAACCTGACACTTTGTGCTTCATATGAAGTATTCTGCCTAAAAAATGTTTTAATTAAGCCCAATCAAGCCTCTAGACCAGTGCTATCCAATAGATGCTGGTGTGATGGTGGTAATGTTTTATATCTGTACTGTCCAATAAGGTAGCCACTAGTCCTGTGTGACATGTGGCTAGTACAACTGAGAAACTCAATTTTGAATTTAATTTAATGTCAACTAATTTAAATAGCCACATGTGCCCACTGGCTACCATACTGAACAGCCAAGCTCTAGAGTTAACTTCCAGTTGATAGACATATGTTAAAAGACATAAAATCTATTTTTAAAAATTTGGGAGACAATTGGGAAAATTGAATGTGGAATGGATAGTTAATAATTTTTGGAATTATTGCTCATTTGCTTGCCATGTAACTGTCAAATACTTGGACCAATGTGAAAAGAAATATGGCACAAAGCTAACATCTGTCTAATCTTGGAATCTAGGTGAAACATCGCAGGATGTTTGTTATATATTCTCTCAACATTTCTATATGTTTGTAAATTTGAATAATAAAAGCTGAAGAATACATCATACAAATATCTAATAATGCAGTAGCTGCTGCCGTGGTGAGAAAAAATCAGAAGTTTTTCAGTAGCCCACTGGACGACCTAGGGAGGGGACATCCACATTCGTGTTTCAGTGGCACCTTGCCTACTCCTGGAATGGAACCTTATATCTCAACCTTTCCTGGGCCTCCTCCCCACTCACTCTCCTACACACACAGGCCCCTCTCCTTGCTTCTCCCAGCATCTATTCTCCCTTCTCTTCCCCTTCTCCTGGGCTGTTCCTCCATCCTTCCCCTCCCCGGCCCTGCCCTGCCCTTCTCTCCCCAATACACTCAGATGAGTGCATGCCCTGCTGGCCAGGCACTTTGAAGATGAAACATGCTGAGTCTCCCTAAGGCCCAGAGATTGGCATCTTTTATGCAGAAGAGGGTGCGGGCCACTCCACCATTAAAACACATTCTAGAGAGGGGTTGAACCCAGCTAACCGCCCAAGCCCATAAAGCATAAATTGCCCCAACTCCATCTGCATAGCCAAGCCCCTTCCCATCGGACCATAAATAGGACTGGGGCACCTGGAGGAGCACATTGGAGTTTCCACCAAGACTCCAGACCTCACATCTTCTACTCCACAGCCCAACCTCCAGAAGCACCATGACGTGCGGATCAGGATTCTGCGGCCAGGCCTTCAGCTGCGCCTCCGCCTGCGGGCCCCGGCCCGGACGCTGCTGCATCACCGCCGCCCCCTACCGCGGGGTCTCCTGCTACCGCGGCCTCACAGGGGGCTTTGGCAGCCAGAGCGTCTGCGGAGCCTTCCGCTCTGGCTCCTGTGGACGCAGCTTCGGATACCGCTCAGGCGGCGTGTGCGGGCCCAGCCCGCCCTGCATCACCACCGTGTCCGTCAATGAGAGCCTCCTCACGCCCCTCCTCCCGGAGACGTCAATGAGAGCCTCCTCACGCCCCTCAACCTGGAGATCGACCCCAACGCGCAGTGCGTGAAGCATGAGGAGAAGGAGCAGATCAAGTGTCTCAACAGCAGGTTCGCTGCCTTCATCGACAAGGTGGGTGTCCCTGACCAGCCCTTCCCTGAACCCTCTGTTGCTGGGCTGGGCACTGGAGAGGAGTCAGGGGCAGGAGGGATGTGGCCCAGATGAGCTCCCAGCCTGATGGAATACATGGACACACATCGAGGGCACAGGCAGACACAAAGAGATGGAAAGATGCGTCTAGGGGAGGCAGAGACTCCTGGTTTGATAGCACTGTTATTACATATATACAACCCCTGTCCACATGCAGGGAAACCACAGAGAGACAGAGCAAGGCTTGGAACTGTATCCGAGGAAGGAAGCCCTACATGCACACAAGACACAAGAAATGCACATAAGAAATAGGAGCTGGACCACAGGGACCTCCTTTTGAAAGGTGTCCTTGATCACACCTTTCCTGAAACCTCCTCATACTCACGATTCAGGCTAGCCATGGAGTGGGGACTCAAGAGTAAAACAACCTCCACTCAGCTCCTGACTACATCCCACCTACACTCATCAGAACTGAAAACTCTTCGCCTGAGAGCAGGAACTGACCTTTCCCATACCCTAGGTCCCATCCCTAAAATGGAAAATCCAGATATGAATAACAGTCAGGAAAACAGAAGTTGCCTTGTCTCTCAATGTTCAACTCTATCTAAGCTCTGCTGAGCTCCAGCTTTGTGAGTTAACATAAAGCATCCCCCAAATTGGTTTTGGGGCATCAAGAGCCATCTCACAGCTCCTCCCACCCCAAATGGCAGGTGCGCTTCCTGGAGCAGCAGAACAAGCTGCTGGAGACCAAGTGGCAGTACTACCAGAACCGCAAGTGCTGCGAGAGCAACCTGGAGCCGCTGTTTGAGGGCTACATCGAGACGCTGAGGCGCGAGGCCGAGTGTGTGGAGGCCGACAGCGGGAGGCTGGCCTCAGAGCTCAACCACGTGCAGGAGGTGATGGAGGGCTACAAGAAGAAGTGAGTGTGGCTGGGTTTGATGTTTGGAAAGAGGCTTGGAGTCTGACCACCCAGCAGCTGTTACCTGTGCTCTGTGGGGAGAAGGCTTCTGGCATCTTCCAGGCCTTCTCCTCCTGACCTCCCACCTATAGCACATGGCCCATGGATGTGATATGAGCCCTACATGTCCTGGGGCCCTGGGTGTCCCACAGCTCAGGGCTCTGAGTGCTGATGGCCTCTGGAACTCACAGACTCCACACCTGGACTGGGATGCACACTCAGTGAGGGGTGGCTGGGCTGCTGTGCGCCAGAGGGGATGCTGGCCACAACCAGCATGGGGCTGATGCTGAGGCCTTATTTGCCTCCTGAGGTGACCTCAGAGCAGCTATGAGGTCCCAGAAGATTAGCCCAAAGGACCCCTCAATTCAAGGCAGCGATATCCTAAATCCAATCAAAAGGATATAACAGGGCTGCCAGGGTCCAGCTGTGGGAGGTTCCTAACATTGGCCCCTGGCCTGGTATGAAGTGGGAGGGGTTCGTGGGAGACCTGTCCTTCTGTGACCTCCCTCTCTGCCTCTTCTGCCTCAGGTATGAGGAGGAAGTTTCTCTGAGAGCAACAGCTGAGAATGAGTTTGTGGCTCTGAAGAAGGTGAGTCATGTGATACTGGGGAGCACAGACATGAGGGATCCTAGAATGACAGACTCTTCCTGGGGAGACCCTGAGGGTCTCAACCTCAGTGTGGGGTGCAGTGACCTTGTCAAATCACATGGGGAATTCCCAGAGATCAGGTCATGGAGGGCACATCCAGAGCTTTGACAAAGGTCAATACCCTTGGAATATCCACTGTGTCCTGGGGTCCGGGGATGGCCGGGTTGACCTCTGGATGTCTTGCTCGGCTTCGGAGGTGTGGTCTGTGGCTTGGGTCCCATAAGCCTGGCATCTTCTGTCTCTGTTGAGGGACAGTGTCCTGTCTAGAGCTGTGTGATGTCTGAATAAAAGGAGGGGGAGGATGGAGCAGAACCTGGACCGGCCAGATGGAGTCTGGGAGGAGTGCTGGGTGACAGGGAGGGGCCAAGATGTCTGAGTAGGGAGTCCGTCTGGGCAGGCGTCCTGGAACAGGGTGAGTAAAAAGGAGAAATGGGAGGTAAGCTACCTCAGGTGAGAGGGGGAAAGGCTGGTGGCCCATCTTCAAGACAGAAAGGGGTTTGTTCTTAGAAGGGGGGGAGGTTGTGAGGCCCATCCCAGGAAGTTGAGAAGGTATGGAGATGGGATGGGAATGGGAACCCTGGGAGTCCTTCCCCCTTCACCCAGCCTCCGTGAATGGCTGAGAAGAGGGCATTAGGGGGACAATCACCAGGGGTCCTCTGAGCTCAAAGACTGACCACCTTTCCAGGATGTGGACTGCGCCTACCTCCGCAAGTCAGACCTGGAGGCCAACGCAGAGGCCCTGACCGAGGAGATTGACTTCCTGCGGCGACTGTATGAGGAGGTGAGGGCTTGTGGTCCAGGCAAGACACTGGCAGCTAGCCTGGAGGAGAGAGCTTTGGCCTGGAACATAAGGTGGACAGGGATTCGGGCATCAGTCTGCCATGCGTGAGAGGGTGGGGGCTAGAGAACAGGGAGGGCTGAGAAGATTGGGTGGAGGCTATGGTGGTGGAGTCGGTGGCATAAACAAGATCCTTCCTCCTCCCATACCCACAGGAGATCCGTGTCCTCCATGCCCACATCTCAGACACCTCAGTCGTCGTCAAGATGGACAACAGCCGGGACCTGAACATGGACTGCGTCATTGCCGAGATCAAGGCTCAGTATGACGACATCGCCAGCCGCAGCCGGGCCGAGGCCGAGTCCTGGTACCGCAGCAAGGTGAGTGGCCCAGGACACCTGCCTCCTAGACATGGCAGTGGGAGGGATGTGAGGTATATATTAGAAAAGGCTGCCTTTGTGTGCGAATTCTGATCCTAAAGATGATAACAGAGGCCAGACAGCTCTCAGGCTGAGGGGCCAGGGCTGCTATGGGTGGTTGCTCAGACTGAGCACTGTACAACCTGCACTGTCATCTGTGGTGACCTGAATGGGTGCCAGGTCCCATCCTGAATCTCTGCTTTCCCCCAGTGCGAGGAGATGAAGGCCACAGTGATCCGTCACGGGGAGACACTGCGCCGCACCAAGGAGGAGATCAATGAGCTGACCCGCATGATCCAGAGGCTGAAGACAGAGATCGAGCACGCCAAGACTCAGGTAGGCAAAAGAAAATAGAGAAAGCCCCAGAGGAAGGAGAAGCAGGGCTCTGAATTTGGGGAGCTCCAAGTCTGATGATATAGGGGAGACCATCAGGACCCAGAAATGGAGGAATGGAGGGATTAGTACAAAAAGACTTCCTGGGAGAGGAAAATGTGGAAGGAAAGGAGGATCTCCTATACAGAAGAAAAGGCTTGGGGTCAACTTGAAGCAGCAGGGTGAGACAGCCATCAGTGATGCCCGCTGCAAGCTGGCCGAGCTGGAGGCCGCCCTGCAGAAGGCCAAGCAGGACATGGCCTGCCTGCTCAAGGAGTACCAGGAGGTGATGAACTCCAAGCTGGGCCTGGACATCGAGATCGCCACCTACAGGCGCCTGCTGGAGGGCGAGGAACAGAGGTGAGACCCTAGCTGGCTAAGCTGCCATTTCTGCCCCATTAAGGGCCAAGAGTCTGGGATAAACCTGTCATTTATCACTTCGGGGTAGTGTTCAATTTGGGAGGGCTCTTTCCTCAGACCTCTGCTTCTCCCCTCTTGACTTGCGGACCCAACCCCCAAAATTTGTGGAGCTCTGTCTGCCATTCTGGCCAAGTTACTAATACTGCTCTTTTTTTCTTTCCTCTCAGGCTGTGTGAAGGCGTTGGGGCCGTGAATGTTTGTAAGTAACATGGGCCCTGTGTGGGTAGATTTGCTCTCTTGCCGTAAAGGATGGAAGAGACTGGAAGGAGGGGCTTCACTGGGACCTAAATATAAAAGGGCTGGCATTCCAACAGAACGGGTTTGGGGTCAGAGAGCAGGAAAGACCACAGTTGTGGGACTGGGTGGACCTGGAGTTGTCAAGTAGAGATACTGTACTTGGGGAGGGGCAGCCTTGGGATGGGATAACTCGCCATCAGAATTTTGACTCAGGCTTTGGGTTTCGCAGGTGTCAGCAGCTCCCGGGGTGGAGTCGTCTGTGGGGACCTCTGTGTGTCAGGCTCTAGGCCGGTGACAGGCAGCGCCTGCAACGCCCCTTGCAGTGGGAACCTGGCTGTGAGCACCGGAATGTGCGCTCCCTGCGCCCCCTGCGCCCCCTGCGGCCCCTGCAATTCCATCACATCTTGTGGACTGGGCACTGGAGGAGTTGGGTCCTGTGGCATCAGTTCCTGCGGCGTAGGCTCCTGTGTCAGCAGCTGCCGCAAGTGTTAGGCGTCCCAGCTCAACCCCCACCGGCATCGCTCCCTCCCAGCAGGGCCTGGTCCAGCCCTGGGGGGAGCAAGCACTGGGTTATTTCTCCTGCACTTTGAAAGGTCCATCCTGCCCCTAGACTCCTCTGTGTATCTGTGATCACCTCTTCCTATGCTCTGCCCCCCCCCCACCCCACGGTGGGAAAGGCTACCCCAGAAAGAAGTCCCCCTGGTGCCCACAGGAAGGGGGCTCCAGGACAGGAAGGACCAGAACCAGGACCCTACCCTGGGCTGCCATGGGGCCAGTGGCCAGGGTCCCCCAGCCTCTCCCCTTCCTCCTCTGTTCCTCTCTGTCTTAATCTGTGTTTCCAATAAATCAATGTAGCCAACCCTGGGCCTTGTGTTCACCTCTGTTATCCTCAAGGGTTGGGGTTTGGGAGGATCCCGATAGTCCCAAGGAGCAGAAAAGGCCTCGTCTGGGGTCTCCAATACAATCTTCTGTCCCTGGGCCCACAGCAGTCTGAGATTTAGCCAAGGGTTGAGCTGGGCCCACGCACAGTGCAGTTTTATTCACACGACCTTGTAGATTTCATCCACACCACCTTTTATGATGCATCTTGCAGATGAAGCAGCCAGAGCTCAGAGACGCTCAGTAATTGGGCCCCCTGCTGAGGTCAATGGTGCAGCTGGGGTTTGAGCCCGTGTGCATCTCTGGAGCTCATTTCACCAAACCACAGAAAACATCCATGTGCACCCCTGTAAGCTGATTCTCCAGTCACTCCAAGCGTAAGGAAAACCACTGTTGTGGTGGGGAAGACTAGGGGCTGAGTAATTTATTAGAATTTTTTAAGGATAAGTACATAATTGAAACTCTCAGAAAGCCTTTGATATGGCGACTTTTTAAAAAATGGAGTCTTTTGAGGTTTGGAGACCTGCCATTGCTGGTAAATTACCTCACAAACAGCACCTAACACAAAGATGATGTGGCAGAGAGGTGAGCACACAAACTCTGGGGACAGACGGCCCGGGCTCTGTTCCTTCCTCACTGAGTGACCTTGGACAATTTACGTACCTCCCTGTGCCTCTGTCCACATCTCTAGGGAGAGTGATAAAAAGAGCAGCTACCTCAGTGCTGATGGGAGGATTGAGGAACTTCATATATAGCACCTAGTGCCTGGCATAAATTTATGACGATGTATGTTTATCTTTAGTATTATTCGCTTTGCCTCTATTTACACTTGTATCTGTGATTAGAGATTGAAGTACAGTGAGAATTATGTCTTCCAAAGTCATTGAGCTCCTTCTTCAGGGAAATGTCACCCCTCCATGCCCCCGCTCTGACACTGATGAGGATCTTGCAAGAGGTGGTGGGAGTTGGGAGATGGCTCTTTGACTTCACTATGGGCCAAGGCGAGCCCTGAACATACATCTATACAGCAGAGCGGATCTACATTTCCAGGCCCAGGCCCAGAAAACTATAGCAGAGATGTTAATCCCCACCCCTAGGGCTCAGGGCAAGAGAAATAATTATGAATATGTATTGATAGACCAGGAGACAAAGGCTCTTTTAAGGGACTGTATCAATCCCAGGTATTTCCGAGCAGGGCAGAGCCCTGGGAGAGTTCCAGAGCGTGCAATTGTTCTAACCAGCCCTCCGAGCTGTAAAACCTGTCAGGAGTCCAGACCTAAGGCTCAAAGAGAGACACTAATACAGCTAAGCTGCACCCAACATATTTGAGTGCAATTAAGTGTGAGACAGGCATCAGCAGCCAACAGTGGGCTGACACCTTGAGGTCCCCAAAGTGATGACTGCGCTGGTGACAACTCTCCTCCCTTCAGAAGTCATCCCAACTCATAAAGCTCAAAAATGGGAAGATGAATGACTCCCCATAAATGCACCAGGTAGTTCTCCCCCACCCAAGGCTGGAATGTGGTCCACAGCCAGGGGAGCCACTCAGAATTAGTCCCCAAGCTGCAAACACTGCTGTGGTCCACGTGGCCCTGGCTCGGCAAGAGATTCCAACCTTCCAAGCTCCTGGAATCTCTTGGACTGACGTCAGGTTTGGGATTTAGAAAGGAAAAATTCAGGCAGCAGCCAGTCCTCTGTGGTGCAGGCTGTAGTGGGCTCATCAGAAATCCTGCCTGCAACTCCTGGGCAAAATGCCCAACCAAACACTCTTGCAGAAGGGCAAGCTCTGCTTTCAGGAGCTGATTTGCACCGGGAGTGTTGGTAAGAACATTTATATCTTTGGTGTTAGTATGGATCAAATGGGGCTGATGCAGGAGTCCGGTGGGGCCATGTCCCCTACCCTTCAAGAGCTGGTAGCCTGCCAGCCATGTTTCCATCCCATTCCTCTGACATGAGATTCCTGTTTACCCAGGAAGGGAGCCTGTTAGATACCTTTGGGCAGGGACCCAGGAAAACAGCAGACACCCTAGCACTAGTATTACCTTAAAAGGTAAAGCCAGAGCCTCGGGCCAATGACGCACCTTAGCCCTACTCCGGGACTTAGAAAGCAGAAACCTTTGTTTCCCAGACACACTGATGATGTAAACCTTTGTGCAATAGACAAAAATGTGAGCTCAATAGATGGGGACATCTCTCAGGCTGTGTGCCAAGGCAAGAGCTCAGAAATCCAGGCCTTCACTGGCCACCCAACCCTCCAAACTGGCCTGTCTTCTGCCCCCTAAAGTCCAATTAGTTACCTTGTGAAAACTCAAACTATACTACACCACAGACCTGGAGTAGAAGCAGAGCTGGAACCTCAGTCTGGTTCCAAAGGTTTTCCTCCACCGTCATACATTGTTCCCAGCCCACCATCAGGTCACTTGTGAAACTAGAACTCAGGCCTGAGCCTCCCAGTTGTGCTCAGATCCCCCAGCCCCAATCTGCGAGGGCATCTTCTCTGGGCCTGTCCTCAAGAGCCCCTGCCTGGCACAGAAGGCGCACTCTCATCCCTAGCCCACTCCATTCTCTTTCTGGTCTGCTTTCGTGTTTAGGGGCCCCCTCCCCAACAGAATGTCATCTCCAGGGAGCCAGGACTAGCGTGTCATCTTGCACACTGAGCACTATGCCTGACCCCCAGAGGCCACTCCGTGTTTGTTTGTAGCCAATGAGTAGATGAATGGATGCAGTTCTCAGCGCCTCTGCCAGGAGGAGCTGACGATGGGCCCCAAGCTAGGGTGGTTGCTTCTGGGTAGTGTCCCGGCCCCAAATCCGGCCAGCTTTGTCTTTGTTCTAAGGAATCAAGGTGCAAACAGCCTGGTGGCTCAGTCCACTGCAGAACATTTTTATTGCAAAGGAAGAGTCCCAGGGAAAGATGGTCCAGGGTGAGGGACACGAGGGAGAAATGAGGCGAGGGCCAGATCCATGGGAGGGGCGTCTGAGACAGAGGACCAAGTCTTTGGGGCAAAGGCTAGGGTTCTTGGAGCAGGAGATGAGGTGTTCAACGTCCGGGGAAGTCTCTGCAGCTGAATTCCCTGACACGGCCTGGGGAGCAGCAGAGTGAGCCACTGCAGCCAGGAGTGCTCGTCTCCAGGGCGTCGGAGCCCGCTCCTGCTCCTGAAGGTAGCAGACGGTCAGGGCCCCGGGCCAAGCCGGGCTGGCAGGTGAGATCACTGTCCAGGGCTGAGCAGAGAGTGGCTGTTGGAGGGAGGGAACCCCCTTCCCGCCCTCCACCCCAGGAGACAGGCATACCAACAACTCCTCCAGGAAGCAATGCACAGACCCTCCTCCCTAATAGGAGTCAGACAGGCAAACTCCCCAAAGTAACAGATACACAGACCCTTTCTCCCAAGAAACAGACTCAAGAATCCTTCCCTCTCCGAAGTCGGACACAGATTCCCCCCACCCAAGAATAAAAGTCTCGCCCATGAGAATAAGGTCACAGAACTTCCTTCCACACCCCAGGCAAAAACCAATAGAACAGTGGTTCTCAACCTTCTGGCCCTTTAAATACAGTTCCTCATGTTGTGACCCACCCATAAAATTATTTTCGTTGCTACTTTATAACTGTAATGTTGCTACTGTTATGAATCGTAATGTAAATATCTGATATGCAGGATGGTCTTAGGCGAACCCTGTGAAAGGGTCATTCGACCGCCAAAGGGGTCTCGACCCACAGGTTGAGAACCACTGGAATAGAACCTCCCTGCAAAGAACAGACCCCAGGACCCTCCCCCCCCACCCTACACACAAACACAAAGACTCACTCCCAAGAGAGAAACCACCCCTGGCAAAGGGAGACACACAGAGGACGCAGACCCCTTCTCCCTTCCCAAGAGGATGCACAACAAAGGGGGGCAGATAAGATTTGGCCCCTCCAACCGGTTATACCTATTATTTACTTACTGAGGCTCTCTGCTCCCCATCTCAGGCCAAGCCTGCAGGGAGGAGGGGGACACAGGTAAGTGGACCTCGCTCCTGGGTGTAACAGTCCCCATTCTCCTCTCTACAGAAGTCATTCATCCTGCAAGCTCCTTGGTTCTCTCAGGTCCCCACAGCCTTTTGAGTGAAGGCTCCTTTGAACCTTTAAATTCAATCCTTCCTGCCATAAATTTAAATAACTCACTTTTATTGATGTCTTCTCAGGAGAGGGAGAAGGCAAAAGGTCTACACTTTGGGGGGCCTAAACATCTTGAAAAGGGAGGCTGTGGGTGGGGGTGCATTTTAAAGGAGACCACAGAGAAGACAGCTCAATTATCTGAAGAATGTGGTTCAAGCCTCACTTAATCCCTTTCTACTTGTGCATCCTTGAGGTGGTCCTTTTGCCCTCTCTGAGACTCTGTTTCCTCATCTGATAAAGCATCCCTCCCATGGGGTTGCGGGTTTAAAAGAGGTAATAAATGTAGCATGGCTGCATAGTGGATTCCCTCTCCCTCCCCTCAGCCTGGTGTTCCCAGGTGGGTGGAGCTGGCAGTCTTTGAGTCCCTACTGCTGTCTAAGAGTAAAAGCCAGGCCCTCCTGGTTCCCACAAACCCTGCCTTCCCCAGGTCCCAGGAAGACGGGCAGGACTGAGAAGAAGGCACTCCACACTGGGACCTTACTCCCCTGGCTGGGCCTTGCAACTGTCATGAGGGACAAACTAGCCCCTGCTCTCTGGTCCTGGGGATGAATGACTTTATGAGTTGCCCTAACCTAGGTGCCACGGTGCTCATTAGCTGGGGCCTTCCGTCTAAAGGGCTGTTGAATAGTGGGAACAAACTGCCTCTAGGAAAACAAGTCTCTGGATACTCGGGTCACCTTTCCCCACCCCATCCCCAGCTGCTGAGGCCCCAGGTGGTGACCCCCACACCCCTTGTGCTATATCTGAAGCACTGCCCAGCCCTTACCTTCTCTCCTCGTCCTCCAGCAGCTTGCGGTAGGTGGCGATCTCAAAGTCCAGGCTCAGCTTGACGACCATGAGCTCCTGGTACTCCTGCAGCTGCCGGGCCATGTCCTGCCTGGCCCGTTGCAGGGCAGCCTCCAGCCAGGCCAGCTTGCCCTTGGCACTGCCTGAGGCGCCCTCCTCCTGCAGAGCTCCCTCTAGTTCGCCAGGCTGGGGGTAAAGGCGAGACCATGAACAAAAGGACATCCTTGGTCCCCACCTCTATCTCCTCTAGACCTTTCTCAGAGACTGGGGAGCCAATGAGGATTACAGATTGTTGTGTGGAGTGAGCATGCCTGTTCTGAAACGTGTGTGTGTGTGTGCATGCGCGCGTGCGCCCTATTACCAGGATGGAGATTTGGGGCCAGCCATTTGGGACAGCTGAGAGAAAGCCCTTGGCACTTCTAAAATGAGCTCAGATGGGAGAAGCAGCAAATGCTCCTTAGCACATAATGCTGAGATTATTGTTTTATCAGGGAAACTAACCAGATGGCCATTCTGTCCTCACAGAAGACTAGAATGTGAAGTCTTCAGGGGGAAATAATAACTGCTTGCCTTGGTAATGTGCTTGCTGCTTAGGAAACCAGCTGGGGGAAGGGAGGCAGGATCCGAGCTGTGACTGGTGGGGGACTGAACCCCAACATGCCCACCCTCTCATTCTGCCCCCTCAGCGTCATCAGTTCCTGGAGAAGGGCAAACCTCTCTCAGAGCCTAAGACACTCGTCTCTGCAGAAAGCAAGAAAAGACCAAAGCAGAACCCCTTCCCTCTGGTGTGGAGCGTGATTGGGAGGGCTTGACAAAGAGTGGGCTGGGAGAAAAGAGGAGGTTGCCAGGG
>NW_006285917.1:2194513-2202468 GCF_000327345.1 Myotis davidii
AAAGAGGTTGGGGAAAGGGAGCGCTCATGTGGAACCTGTCCTTTCTAAGGCCTAAGTCTGAGTGGCAAACATAAATGCCAACAGGGGCCTGGCTGAGGCATCAAACGGTAAAGGCCAAACATTAACTGTGTACAACAGGATCCAGTTCCACAGAGAAATGTGCATGCTCTCAGTGTCCTGAAATCACCAGCACCTCTTTCATGTTTCCAGCCTTTCATTTCTCTATTTTTAAAAATATGTCTTTATTGGTTTTTGAGTTTTTGGTGTGTGTGTGTGTATTTTTTTTGTTTTGTTTTGTTTTGTTGTTTTTTTGTTGTTTTTTTAAAGAGAGAGGAAGGGAGAAGGATAGAGAGATAAAACATCAATGATGAAAATCATCACTGATCAGCTGCCTCATGCACGCCTCCTACTGGAGATCAAGCCTGTAACCCAGGCATGTGCCCCTACTGGGAATCGAACCACCCTCTTCTTGGTTCATGGGTCAATGCTCAACAACTGAGCCACTGGCAGGACAAAAATTATTTTTTTGTTAATCCTCACCAAAGGATATTTTTCCATTGATTTTTAGAGAGAATGGAAGGGAGGGGGGACAGAGAGAGAAACATCAATGTGAGAGAGACACATTGATTAGTTGCCTCCCGCATGCACACAAGCCAGGGCAGGGACTGAGCCTGCAACCGAGGCACCTGCCCTTGACCGGAATCTAACCTGCGACCCTTCAGTCACAGGCCCACACTCTATCCACTGAGCTGAACCAGTTAGGGCTCATTTCTCCACTTTAGATAGAGACACGGCCTCAGCACCTTTTCTCTCCACAGGGATGATAACAGTGCCAGCCTAGGTGATGGTTAAGTGGCAAAGAACCCTCTGCCTCGATGTCAAATGAGGCAATTTGGAGTGGTGGGGGCTGTGGCACACAAAGTAACATATTCCCAAGCCAAATGCTGCCATGTGGGACATCTACACTAATAAAAGACAAAAATGCTAATTGACCATACCTTCACTATGCCCTAAGCCATGCCCACCAGCCAATCAGAGTGACTATATGCAAATTAACCCAACCAAGATGGCGGCTGGCAGCCACGGAGCTGGAGTAAGCAGGAGGCTTGGTTGCACAGGCGATGGAGGAAGCCAAGCTTCCCACCAGCCCTGAGCCAGCTGTGGCCTCTGCTCATGGCAACAAAGTTTCAATTATAGAAGACAAATAAATCCCAGATACCTGCTTCCAGCCAGCCTCCACTGGGAGCTTGGGTGGCTGGGACCATGGCCAGCCTGCAAACAGCCATCAGCCCCTCACCCAGGCTAGCCAGGCACCGCAGGGGGAACCCCTACCCTGAAGGGGCTGTGGCCTCCCTGCAAACAGCCATCAGCCCCTCACCAGGCTGGCCAGGTAATCCCTATATAATAAAAGGGTAATACGCAAATTGACCCTAACAGCAGAACGACTGGGAATGACTGTTCACTATGACACACACTGACCACCAGGGGGCAGATGCTCAATGCAGGAGCTGCCCCCTGGTGGTCAGTGTGCTCCCATAGGGGGAGCTCTGCTCAGCCACAAGCCAGGCTGATGGCTGCCAGTACAGCGGTGGTGGTGGGAGCCTCCCCCACCTCCTCAGCAGCACTAAGGATGTCCGACTGCAGCTTAGGCCTGCTCCCTGCTGACAAGTGAACATCCCCCAAGGGTTCCCAGACTGCCATAGGGATGTCTGACTGCCAGCTTAGGCCCAATCCCCCAGGGAGCAGACCTAAGCCAGCAGGTGGTCATCCCCCGAGGGGTCCCAGACTGCAAGAGGGCACAGGCCGGGCTGAGGGACCCCCTGAGTGCACAAACTTTTGTGCACTGGGCCTCTAGTATTTTAATATTACCAGATCCACATATTTTTAAACAGAAACCAGAAAACTGGATTTCTAGGTAAAATCTTGCAAATTCTAAAGATGAGCTCAAATTTAATGCTATAAAGGGCAAACAAAACACATAGACATAAAAATATACGTACAGATAAAAACGATATACAAACAGCCATATATATTACCTACATGTTGAATCACCCATATGAACTACAGAGAATCATAGGCAAATGTAAGCATAACCATATATATTACCTACATGTTGAATCACTTACCCATAGGAACTACAGAGAATCATAGGCAAATGTAAGCATGATGTACACATATAGCCACACTCCTATTTGCTCAGACATTCACAAAGAGAAACTCAATCTATTTCAAAGGATGAGGGAAGGGGAATGTATTCTAGTTGTCATAAATAACAGACACACATCCCAATCATCACCACTCTGCCACCCCCACTCCCACCCCTCACCTGACTCTCAGCTCTGTCCACATCCACAGTCAGCCGCTGGATGGCCTGGTTAAGCTTGTTCAGCTCTTCCTTGCTGTACCCCAGGCTCTGCGGGTGTCTCTGCATGGTCATCTTTATCTCCTCACACTATGGGGTGGGGACAGCAGCGTAAGAGGGAGGATCAGGGGACGAGGAGAGTAAATAAGGGCACTTGACTGATATTACCATGATGAGCCAAGCTGTGGTCTCCTCCAAGCCTCCCGTGAGCACTAAGCCAAGCTACAGCCCAAGGAACTCCCAGAATCCTCACCTCTGAAGACAAGGCCTCTCCTACCTGGGGGCTTTATGACCTCACCTGTGACAATTGCAGAGTTCTGACCTGGAGTAGAAGGGGCAGTTCTGGGAGCTCAGGTGGGAAAGTGGAGGTCCTTAGGCTGGAATGGGCCTTGAAGGAAGGTGCTCAAGCTGACCAGTCACATTGCTACCAGACAGGCGATTTAGGCAGGCCTATCTGTTAGCAATGGGGAAGACAGACACGAGGGAGGGACACTGGGACTGGGAATTCCAGTTCCCAAGACCTGATAGGAAATCTGGGGTGCTAACTCTAAACTGAAGAAGGAACCAGGGGCCTAGAGAGTACAAGCCTCTGTTGGCATTTCTTTTTGTTCATAAATTTCTCATACATGCCAAAGAGTATATATAACATACATTTAATAAAATAGATCCTTGTGTACCCACCAGTACCTTCAAATCTCCCTGGGGGACCCTTATCATAGTATCTTTCATCCCTAATCCCATCCAATCTCCAAAGTAATCACTTTCCTGGGTTTTTGTGTTAACTATTTTCTCGCTTTTCTTTATTATTTTATCATATGTGAATGAACCTCCAAGCAATCATTTAGTTTTGCCTGCTTTTATGCTTTATATATATAGATATATACAGAGATATATGGATATATCTATATATATAGAAATACTCTGCCTATATGCTTCTATAATTTTATTTTTCTTCCTCAACATCTTATTTTTGTGATTCATCCATTTATTTCTTTTTCAGTGCTTTATAGTATTCCAATGTATGAATAATTCTCCATTCTCCTATAGGTATGCATGTGTATATTTTTCTTTTTGTTATAACAAACAATGTTGCTATGAACTTTTTGGTACAGGTCTACTGGTGTACTCAGAAAGAGGATCTTTAAGATCCTGACTATCAAACATTTTTTAACCACAAAGTAAGAAATATGTTTTATGTCATGAATCAGTATCTACGTACATATTACAACATACACAAAATTATTTGCCAACTTCATTATAGTAATTTACTCTTTGACCAGCAATATATATAAAAAAATTATATTCCCTCCAACACATCTCAATTTGCAACAATTCCAATGATGTATGCAATGATGTATATTTTGACCTATGGGAAATTGGAAACCTTAGAAATGAAGTCATTAATTCTTCTAACATTGCTCAGTGCCTGCTCTGAGCCAACACTGTGCCAGACACTTCCTAGCACTTGAGAATTACCTCAAGGATCCCTGAGCCATCAGAGCACCCCTCCTCAATGTCCCCAGCCCTAAGCACACCAATGCATAAATAGCTGGCATAACCCTAGCAGCCCCTGCCACCTTGAATGCCCTCCAGGAGATGCCACCCAACCCTCCAGGCCTGAAATAATGGACAAGAGATTGGCAAGCATGACAGGAATATGTGACTTTATTTTAAGCACAGACAGCAAGGAGGAAATGGAGATTTGGGGAAGGGAGGGAAGAACAAGAGTGCAAGGGAAGGGGAAGGTCGGGAGATGGGGGCTGAGGGGCTGTCCTCTTCATGGGTCCAGGCAGCCCAGAATCCATAGAAGAAATTCACATGTCACTCCTCCCAGCAGCCTTTCTTGGCCTGGGGGAGGGAGAAGACAAGGAGTGGGGTTCTCACACAACCAGAAATGAGAAGTGGCCCCAGACAGTTCAGTTCAGTGGATAGAGCATTAGCCCATTGGCCAAAGGGTCCCGGGTTCCATTCCAGTCAAGGACATGTACCTCGGTTGCAGGCGTGATCCCCAGCCCTGGTTGGGGTGCATGCGGGAGACAGCCAATCAATGTGTCTCTCTCACATCAATGTTCCTCTCTCTGTCTCTCCCCCTCCCTTCCACACACTCTAAAAATTTATGCAAAAATATATTTGGGTGAGGATTAACAATAAATAAATAAATAATAAAATGGAAAACATGATACTTAAAAAAAAAAGAAAGAAAGAAAGAAATGAGAAGTGGACAGCAGAGAAAATAGGTCAGAGTGAGATCAACCAGTTGTACCTGCCACTGGGTTGCACCTGGGTGGGTTGGGCATTAGAGCCAGCTGGGACCCTCTGGGTGGGGGGAGGGCTGGAGGCTCGGGTGTTTCTTCAAGCCCTGCCAACTTAACCCTTCTTACAGCTGCTGCTACAGGCTCCCATCCCACTGTATCTGGTGCCACAGGTACAGACGGCAGAGAGGTCCCCAGAAACAACACTGTCCCGGGAGCTGTTCACACCTGCAAAGGGACAATAAGGATAACTCAGAAACTTTGTGGGGAGCTGGTCCAGAACAGCACCCAGACCTGGAGGAGCAGGCTGGCATGGGGAGGGGCTAGGATGGTCACCAGAGCAGGTATCCACAGTAGAGGAGAAATAACAACAACAACAATAATAATAGCAGTTAGAATCTACTGGCCACTTACCATGTACCAGGCATTCTATGAATGCTTTACATACGCACCTCACTTTATCCTCACCCCATCCCTGAGCAAGTTTTATGTCTTCATTCTAGACACAAAACAAACTGAGGCTCAGAGAGGTTATGTAATTGTTCACCCAGATGGTAAGTGGTGGAGCTCGGGCTTGAACCTGGTTGTATTTGATTCCAGAAACACTCTTGATCACTATACCACAGAGAAGGGGGGGAAGTGTTTCTTAAATGGGCACATTGATATTTAAGATGTTTCATAATGATGCCTTGGGTTACCAAAACTAGACACACACACACACACATAGACTCCATCCCTTTGGCTCGCTCACCTCTGATCATGGCGCTCTCCAGGTCAAGCACCTCCAGTGCTCAGCTTGACATTCTAAGCCCACCCCATCCAGCCACCATATCCACCATCTAGCCTACCGCCTTTCCCCCTGCCCTCTCCAGCTCCTGTTTTTCAGCTAATGTGGACTGCCAGCTATTCCTGTCACATCTATAGCCTCTATTACTTTGTGTCATTGCTTACATCTTTCCCCCTCTCTCACTCATCTCAGCACATTCAGTTCTTCACCATTCTTCAGGTCCAATCAAACTGTGTTCTTCTCCAAGGGCCCTGCCTAACCTCTGGCCCCAAGCTCAGGAACTGAGGCTCACTCTCCCTCCAAGTCCCGCTGGCCTGGTGTTCCTCCTTTAGAGCCAGACACCCTGCAGCTGTGTATCAGGGCCCTCTGTGCCTGCCTGCCCTGCCCGGGGACTGCCATCTCCTCCTTCATGCCCTGAGCCGGGTTCCTCCTGAGTGCTCAGCAGGTGATTGCACCTGCATTGAATTGGCTCCTGGGGCCTCCTGGGAGGTGATGGATGTTAAGAAAAAACCTGACAACCAAAACGGAGCATTTGCTTTTCATCAGTAGACTGATGGACTGGCGATAAAGGGGTAAGAAAATGATTTCTAGAAGTGCTGGCCAAGAATAGAACAGCCCTCCTCTTCCCCAAGGAAGCAGAACTACCAACCCTCTCTGTAGAGAAATCTTCTTGGTGTGTCTGAACGCTCATGCTAAAGCCCATCTCCTGTGCATGGGTTCCAGAATAATAAAGGGGAGAGCAGAGCGCATGTGTACCTGAGGCTCAGTCAGAGACTGGTACTGACACTTTGGGGGACCACTGTGTTCCAGCTGTCAGACCTTCAATTCCCTCCCCTTCAGTTTGTGTTCTGAGTGGGCACACATCAACCCGCAGCCCTCTGGTCTCTCTGGATGTTAATGCACTTAATTATCTGTGTGGACAAAGGCTGATTATGAATCTCATCCATTGTGATAGAACAGAAAGTCCAACCCATCGATCCACCAAAACCCAGAAAGAGGTCCAAGCAAGAATCACATACGTACCTCCATAGGACTGATTTAAGGCCTCCATGCTTCGGGGTAAGTCCATTTCCTCTCAGGAGAGGGCACCGAAGGAAGATGTCACCAATACCACCATTCCCTGGAGAAATTTGGAGTAGGAATGCATTATCCTCAAGTTGTGAGTCACACAGCTGTTGACTCCAGCTGCAGCTGGAAGTAGGGGCACAAGACACTGGGGAGCTGGGCTCCACCTTCTGCAGAGGACAGAACTAAGGTTGGGCTGAAACTCCCACTAAGCCAAGGCTGAACCAACGGGCTTGGGGCTCTCAAGGGTGTTGGAAAGGGGGCAATGGGGCACTCCCTGGAAATGGAATGCCAGGCAGCCAGAGGCAGGCACTGCAGCCATGATGACCTCTGAATTCCAGGATTTAATTACCCTTTGCACAATAGTAACTCATATTTAAAAACAAAGGAAGCTAAGAATAATTTACGTGTTTCTTTTTAATATTGGGTGCTGAGTTCACACTTTGGTTTCTTCTGCCCATAAATGGACACATAATCAACTTCCATTATGATAGGTTTGGCCTTCTGGAGTTGGTGGCCATGACAAAGCACTGGTTGAAGGAAAGGCATTGGATGAGGCCGATTTCTCTAAAAAGCCCAAAGCCTAGCAGCCCTGGCCCCTGCCTCCTAGAGGACCACAACCCTCCTCAGCACCCAAAGACTCAGGCCCTGGGAGGGGCCAGTGTGGGGGAGCGCTGGGAGCCACCTTTCAAGCTGACCCTCCCTCTCTATGGAGCCTTCTATGCATGACCTTAAACAAGTCACCGGGCCACTCTGAGTTCACTTTCCTAATCAGGTAAACCTCAGGGCGATGAAATAATGCATTTTAAAGCCCTTACACACCGTAGGCACTCCATACATGCAACTCCCTCCCCTCCACCGAGCAGAATGGAGAGGGGACAGGAAACAGTTTCTGGGAGGAAAAGGGGTGGTGCGATACTCACAGGGAGAGAAGCCATAAGCTGAGTTCTGATAAAAAGAGAAGAGAAAGTTTTTGCCCAAAGCGGGAGGGGGCAGGATGAATGGCAAAGCAATAACAATAAAATGAACAACAAACAAACAAACAAACATTTATGGGGCGTTCATTAAGCGAGAGGGAGAGCCCTAACTGCTTTCCTGTCCATTATCTCATTAGGTCCTCCCAACAACTCTCAGTGGGGCACCATTACTACCCCTATTTTGCACATGAGGAAACTAGGTTCAGAAAGGTTATTCACCTTCCAGGTCATGACAAGATAATGTTCCTCAGAGACCCCGTCCCTTCAACACACACACACACACACACACACACACACACACACACACTCCCCCCCAAATTTAAGGACATAAAAAAGAAGATAGAGGGAAAATAACTATTTCAAGAGGAACCAAATAATGACAACGACAATAAGAATAGCTATGACTGCATCAGGACTGAATTCCATTCCTTAAAATCCATGCTAAAGTCTTAAAGTTTTGGCATAAAATTAGTTGCAAACAAGGCTTTGAAAGTCAACCAAAGAATTCAGTT
>NW_006285917.1:2202721-2205854 GCF_000327345.1 Myotis davidii
TAAGTTCCTCCCAACAACTCTCAGTGGGGCACCATTACTACCCCTATTTTGCACATGAGGAAACTAGGTTCAGAAAGGTTATTCACCTTCCAGGTCATGACAAGATAATGTTCCTCAGAGACCCCGTCCCTTCAACACACACACACACACACACACACACACACGCCCCCACACACCATATGGAAATGCACAAAAAACTAAGACCAAGGCTTCCCAGCCTGAAGGGTGGTTTCGCAGGGCTGGGACTCAAAGAGGGGCCAGGTGCGCCCAGCTGCCCAGCCTGGGGATGGAGCCAAAGATCCAGCGCTACCCAGGCCGAGTCTGGCAGAGGGGTGTCGGGCCCGCCCTGAGCACAGGGCGGGCGGAGCTGACCGGGCACTTCTGGGCCCCATAAAGCCAGGCGAGGGGGCGAACGCTGTTTTATGGAGGCAGCCAGGCGGCCGGCCCGCTTTGATTCCCAGCGGGACTGGGCACCAGGGCCGACCTCCAAGCTCATAAATGCGCTGGCTGCGCGCTCCCTCCCCTGGCCAGCGGGCAGCGATATAAGACTCCACGCCGACTTCGGGGTTCAGTGCCCTTCACTGCCGCCGCCGCACCATGTCCTGCTTCTCCACCCGCCTTGGCGGCCCCTGCGGGGTCCGCGCCTTTAGCTGCGCCTCCGCCTGCGGGCCCCGGCCCGGACGCTGCTGCATCACCGCCGCCCCCTACCGCGGGGTCTCCTGCTACCGCGGCCTCACAGGGGGCTTTGGCAGCCAGAGCGTCTGCGGAGCCTTCCGCTCTGGCTCCTGTGGACGCAGCTTCGGATACCGCTCAGGCGGCGTGTGCGGGCCCAGCCCGCCCTGCATCACCACCGTGTCCGTCAATGAGAGCCTCCTCACGCCCCTCAACCTGGAGATCGACCCCAATGCGCAGTGCGTGAAGCATGAGGAGAAGGAGCAGATCAAGTGTCTCAACAGCAGGTTCGCTGCCTTCATCGACAAGGTTGTCCCTGACCCGCCCTTCCCTGAACCCTCTGTTGCTGGGCTGGGCACTGGAGAGGAGTCAGGGGCAGGAGGGATGTGGTCCAGGTGAGCTCCCAGTCTGACGGAGGAGATGGACCACATCTGATGGAGATGGACCACATTGACAGAGAGCTGTGTATTGGGCAGGGGCTCCTGATTTGATAGCAATGTTATTGCAGACAACCTCTGTCCAGGCAGGCAGGTGCCCACAGAGAAGGTTTGGGTGTTCTTGAGCACACCCTTCCTGATCCTGGAACTCCTGGGAGGACCGGGGATTCCCAAGCTGCCTCTTTAGAAATGGGTGATATATCTATCCAATGAGAGAGAGAGAGAGAGAGAGAGAGAGAGTTGTTGTTGATTAGAGAAAGGAGAGAGAGATGTGGAGGAGCAACATTGATCAGTTGCCTCCTGTACATGCCCGGATGGGGATGGAACCTGAAACCTAGGTATGTGCCCTGATGGGAATCAAACCCAGAACCTTTATGGTGTACTGGATGACGCTCCAACCAACTGAGCCACCCAACCAGGGCAGGAGTGCTGATATTTTATGTGATACTTTTAGTTAATACAGTAAAGCATTAAATAACACCTGATGAGAAAATTCATCTCCTTTCACGAGTTTTTCAGTCCTTTGGGTTAAATGGAGAAAATCTTCATTGGGTGCTAATACTAGTGTGTCTTTAGCCTCCCTCCAATACTTGCTACTCTCCCACTTTGATAAAGAGAGCAGGCCTCGAGGTTCAGAACTGTCTGGGGCAACAGTTTCAGCTACAATTTATGTTTTATGGTTTCCTTTTCTGAATGCATAGTGATAATGGTTTTACAACTATGGTGGTAATATAAAGTTACTCCTTTAATCTCATTTAAGAATAAATGTTAAGAAAATTCATTTATAGATACATCATGAATGAAATCACACAAGGGGATGGCAACATTTTGAAGTCAGCCTGCAAAGGGCTCATATTTGAGAATTGCTGCCACTCCCAGTCCAGCCCTTTGAGTGCAAACAGAATACAAAGGAGACAGGGATATAGGGCAAGGGGCCTGCCTGCCCAAGGACCCACCGAGAGTGGGTGGCAGAGCAGGACTCCAGCCCAGCCTCTCTCCAGCTCCCCAGGTGAGAGTCTGCCCTTCTGACCTCCCCAGCTAGGAAGGCCTCCCCACCTTGACCGTCCATTCAAACAACTGCTCACCCAGCCCCAGGCTGCCACTGAGGACATAGCTAAAGGAGCCATAGGCCCTGCCCTGGAGGAGCTTGGAGTGAAAGGCTTTCGTCCTCCTGTATCCCTCCAACCCCTGCTCTACATCCTTTCCTCCAGGAAGCCTTCCCTACCTGTCACTACCCTCCACCCCTCCCTGTCCCCCCAGACTAACTGCAATCCAGCATAGCACATATGCCCTCAGCTTCTCACTCATCCCATCTAGGGCCACCTAGACAGACCCTCGCTCAGGCCTGAACAAGCAATCATGAAACAAGGACTTTGGTGCATCCTCGCCCAGGAGAGCCCAGCAGGGTCCATGGCGGCCACCTCTTGCCTCTGCCAGCTCTGTCTGACTCTGCCTGCTCTCTGAGGAGGGCTGGGGATATCGGCTCCTCCCGCTGACTTTCCTCCCACCCCAAATGGCAGGTGCGCTTCCTGGAGCAGCAGAACAAGCTGCTGGAGACCAAGTGGCAGTACTACCAGAACCGCAAGTGCTGCGAGAGCAACCTGGAGCCGCTGTTTGAGGGCTACATCGAGACGCTGAGGCGCGAGGCCGAGTGTGTGGAGGCCGACAGCGGGAGGCTGGCCTCAGAGCTCAACCACGTGCAGGAGGTGATGGAGGGCTACAAGAAGAAGTGAGTGCGTCAGGGAGGAGGTTTTGGAGAAAGGAACTGGATTAAGTCAGAGCCGGGTAGCTCTCGGTTAGACCACAAGAAGAACTTTCCACAAGGAAGAAGACAGTGACAGGAAGTTTGTGGGCTTTTTTTTTTCTGGGGTGGGAATTGAAACATTGGAGAGTCTGAGCTGCTCCAGTTACCTCATTACTACATGCTTACGTCATTAATTCATCAAGCAGTTGTTGAACATGTACTCTATGTTCCAGGTGTTGTGTTGGGCCCTGAGGTGAGGGAGGGGTAAGAAAGTAAGGAA
>NW_006285917.1:2205911-2218945 GCF_000327345.1 Myotis davidii
GGAGTTACAATCCAGAAGCAGAGAGAAGGCCTAGGAAGATGTGCATGGCACCCACCCTGGCCCACATCATGAGTGAGAATTCCCGAACCAGTAAGAGCATTGGGTGACAGGGGTTGGTTTGAGTACCAAGAGGAAAGGGATGGACAAGGTCCTTTCTAGTCCAATACGTTGATTCTATGATCACCTCCAAATGACCCAGTTCCTGGAGTCTGTTTGTGTAGGCCCTAATTTACTTTTTTTTTTCCTCTTCAAATCCCAGCCTATTGAACCTTTAGACACTGAACCTATGCTCTTTGTCCCAGGTATGAAGAGGAGGTGGCACTGAGGGCCACTGCTGAGAATGAATTTGTAGTCCTAAAGAAGGTGAGTGACCCCAGAATGCTCTTCCCACAACTCAGAACCAAGGGCAGAGGCAGAAGGGAGCTTTCTGTAATTCAGAGGCTGAGCGACACCCCTAGAATCACATAGCCCAACCTCTCCTCTATTCTTTTCCCCAAATGCCCTAATGCTCCCTGGGTGGCCCTGGACACCAGGGCACTCGCCTGTTTCAGGCAGGGCAATCTCCTCTATCTGTGGTAACTCCCACCTGGCCAGTGGCTCCCCACCTCCTTCTGCCCTGTGCCTGGCAGAGAGTAGGCACTCAATCAACATTTGTGAATGAAAAAGCACACTAAGGCTAGAGTAAATCCTCAGACCAGCCACAGTTGGGAAAGGTGTAAACAGTGCTGCTGTGCCTCCCCTCTTAGACTTGACTCAGCACAAGTGCCATTGTGGAGACTCTCACCAGGTCCTTCCAACCACCTACATATGAGGAAGGCCAGGGTCACTGTGAGGAAACTGAGGCACAGAAGTCCTGGGTCTTGCCTTGAGTCACACTGGCTTAAAAGAGGCAGAATTGATCCCTGAGACCTCTTCTTTGACAAGAGATCTATATTTCTTTCCACGAGATTCCAGAGCAGAGATAGGTAGGGCATCGGTAGAATTGACCCATTTTACACTAGATCCTAAGTTTTAGTGATGGTACAAGATGTGGATCCTGGAGGCATCATCCTAGTGGGTACCAGAGGAAGTGCCTGGAAACCTCAGGGTCTCCCTCCCTTACCCAAACCTGCTCCTGACCCCTCTACCTGCATAAAGGACGTCACCAAGGCCATGATACCAGGCACTGGGCTGAGCAGCTGAGGAGGGCCTGCAGGGAGGGTGCCCTCCCTGGTGGGAAGAGCTCTGTGTGGTCTTCCCAGTGAGACTCCTGTGCCACTCGCTGCCCTTTAGGACGTGGACTGCACCTACCTGCGCAAATCAGACCTGGAGGCCAATGCGGAGGCCCTGACCCAGGAGATTGACTTCCTGCGGCGACTGTATGAGGAGGTGAGAGGGAACGCAGAACAGCAGAGCAGCAGGGCTCCTCTCAGCCGTGGACTCTGGGTCTGAGGTGCAGTTAGAGGCCTCAGGTTGAGGGGGCATCTTGGAGACTGGGCCTTCAGACAGTGAGTCTTGGAGGAAGCAGAGGAAGGGAACAGGGAAGGACCATGAGGGGGACACCACGAGCGCAGGTCTCTGGTCAAAGAAGCTCTTCCCACTCCCCTACCCCACAGGAGATCCGTGTCCTCCACGCCCACATCTCAGACACCTCAGTCGTCGTCAAGATGGACAACAGCCGGGACCTGAACATGGACTGCGTCATTGCCGAGATCAAGGCTCAGTATGACGACATCGCCAGCCGCAGCCGGGCCGAGGCCGAGTCCTGGTACCGCAGCAAGGTGAGTGCCCAGTGCCCCCTTCCCAGCACCCTAGCAGGAGGGATGCTAAAAGGGCAAGGGAAGGGCAGGCAGCTTGGGTGGCCAATGTGCAAGCTGTGGAGCTCAGTGGAATGACATATCCGTGTCTCAGGAGCATCTCTGCTTCCCCCCAGTGCGAGGAGATGAAGGCCACAGTGATCCGTCACGGGGAGACCCTGCGCCGCACCAAGGAGGAGATCAATGAGCTGACCCGCATGATCCAGAGGCTGACCGCCGAGGTTGAGAACGCCAAGTGCCAGGTACAGGAGCCTGGCCTACCCCTCAGGGTA
Source organism: Myotis davidii (assembly GCF_000327345.1). Classification (NCBI taxonomy): domain Eukaryota; kingdom Metazoa; phylum Chordata; class Mammalia; order Chiroptera; family Vespertilionidae; genus Myotis; species Myotis davidii. The sequence goes on from NW_006285917.1 coordinate 2,207,980, forward strand.
GCAAGAGAAGGAGTTAAGCCCACAGCAGGGCCACTCAGGGTTGACACCTTGCCAAAGTGTGGGAAAAGGAGCAAACAGCACACATTAGATGAGTCTCTTCCATGGAAAATGCTCTCCATTCCACTGAATGGAGATGAGAAGGGACAGTATCGGGGTGGGGGGAGCAGTATGAAGGGGAATGGAATGACCAGGATTCTCTTGGTCTTAGGGACATAAAGGGGCAGAAGAAATAGCACTGGTCTGAGGGGCAGGTAACTGGGGCTCTCAAACCAGCCCTGCCTCTAATTACCACATGATTTGGGGTAAACCATTTCACCTCTGTGGCCCATTGGTCTAGGTCAGCGATCACACACTCAGATGTCCCAGAGGTTAGTAAATGCGAGGATTAGGCTGTGCTGAAAGCACTGGAGTGTGGTAAACTAAAAAGCACAAAGGATAGAGCTAATCAGATCCAACTGAGGCAGGCCTCATGGAAATGCAGGGCCAGAGGGCCCAGAGCCTTAGATATTTTTTCAAGAGAAGCCAGGAATTTGGATTTTTGTGTTAAATTTCTAAAATTAAAGACACTGTGCCAACCTTCCTGGCAGCATTAATTTGCAACCCAAATGGGTGAGGCCCCTTCTTCCTCTGACAGTCAATGGTCATTGGATGCCTGGCCTCTGACCCCAAATCCAGAACAGGAGCCTTAGTAAACCCCCCACCCTCACCCCACCCCGTGCCTCCCAGAACACCAAGCTGGAGGTCGCCGTGAAGCAGTCGGAGGAGCAGGGCGAGACAGCCATCAGTGATGCCCGCTGCAAGCTGGCCGAGCTGGAGGCCGCCCTGCAGAAGGCCAAGCAGGACATGGCCTGCCTGCTCAAGGAGTACCAGGAGGTGATGAACTCCAAGCTGGGCCTGGACATCGAGATCGCCACCTACAGGCGCCTGCTGGAGGGCGAGGAGCAGAGGTGAGGCTCACACCTGTGGGAAGGATGCCTCTTCAATCTCCCCAAACTGTGCTTAGAGCCAGGAACATGTTTGCTGTTGCTTTCATCGAATTTGCATCAAGATTACTTGAGAAGGGAATTTGCAAGCTTTGCTCTCCCCAATTAGTTTTTGTCTCTTTGCTCTCCCCACAGGTTGTGTGAAGGGATTGGCGCTATAAATGTCTGTAAGTAATCTATACTGTGGGTTCCAATATAAGGACTCGGGGTTCCTGTAGGGCAGACTTTTTCTTAAAGGACCACATAGTAAATATTTTAGATGGAGGGCCATGCAGTTTCTGTCTCAACTACTCAAATCTGTCATTATAATGTGAAAGTAACCACAGCCATAAGCAATACTTAATAAATAGGTCTGGCTGGGTTCCAATAAAACTTTATTTACAAATATACAACCGCAATTTGAAGACCCTGGAAGGAAGGAGAGGAATGCGGCAGTGAATGATTGAGATCACTTTAGTAGCTATTTCTGCTGATAGAGGGGCCTGGGCTAACAGTTTATCAAGGATCCATCCTTGAGGTTAGACTGCAGGAGTGCCCAGGTGTGAGGCAGAAGCCAGGGATAAGAATGAGGGGCGGGGGGCGGGGCGGGAGGGAGCCTCTGAACAAGAGAAGTGGGCTCTGGTCAGCAAGCAGGACCGCTGGCCACCATCTGGCACAGGGACTAAGCCCTGTCCTCCACCCGCAGGTGTCAGCAGCTCCCGGGGTGGCGTTGTCTGCGGGGACCTCTGCGTATCCGGCTCCAGGCCCGTAACCGGCAGCGCCTGCAGCGCCCCCTGCAGCGGGAACCTAGCAGTGAACACTGGAATGTGCGCGCCCTGCGGGCAGAGCTGTGGCAGTGGCCGCCTGGTGCGGTTTGCCTAGTGCCTCAGTCTTTGTACACACACGCCTCTGCAAACGAACCGAACCGGCCCAACTCCAGCCGCCGGCCCCAGCCCCAGCCCGGCGCTCTGGCAGAGCCTGGACTTGAGCTGGAAGGGCTTCGGGAAGCATCCCTGCCCTGTCCACACTGCTGCCTTAATTTCTCGCACCTCCTACCCCCCACTGCTTGTCTCTTCATTTTTTCCAGGGAGGTCAGCTCTCCGTGCTGGTGTGTCTTGGTAATTCTCCCCAAAAAGTCTGAATGACTGGTTTTCTCAAAACCCTGGGCAAAGGTCCAGTCCTGACTGGCTGCCCTGGGAACTGGGACTCCTGTGGCTTCTAAGGGGTGGGTTGGCCCTGGGGCGGGTCTGGTGTGAAAGTGCTGCTGGTGCTGTGCCTCCCCTGCCCTCTAAACCTGTGCACAATGGCTGAGGTGCATCTCCCAGGGAACAGCTTTCTTCGGCTGCCTGGGCTCTCGCTCCCTTTCCCTCATGCTTGGTCTCCATGTTTCCAATAAAGCTCAGGGGTCATAAGTAATGGCTGGAGACTCCCTGTGATCTGTGCTTCCACATGTGGGCTTCCCACCCGGTTTTCACCCCCAATGGAGGCAACAGGGAAGTTGTTCTCAGCCAGAGAGGCAGGGCGGGCTGTCTCTGGGGCACTCTACCCAGGGTGCCACACTCCTACATCCTGAAGGGTGCAGGGGCATCGGCTGGCAGCCCCCAAACCCAGGCACACAGAGGAGCTGGAAGAGAAGTGAGAAGGGCAACAGGGAGGAGCTTTAGCAAGGATGGGGTGCTGGCTCCCATGACACCTTGCGTGGGACCCCATGCTGCTGAGACACCCATGATCCACTCCCTCCACTCCCCCAAGATGCCCCCACCTCAACATGGTAAAGTTCCTGACCATGGGATCGGATATACAGACTTCCCCTTCCCCCATAAACCAACACTCCCTGGGTAGACCCCATCCCACACACATACCACCACCACCACTCCTAGAGGGTCTCAGAGAGACCTCCCACCTCCTCCCCACTACCCATCGATGTGCTGCTGTCCATCCTGGATGGATGTCCCAAGCACAGGCCAAAAAGACACCCCACACTCACAGTTGCACAGACCCCGAGTCAGAGACCTGACACACAGATGCCCCATCAAGCACAGACTTAACACAGATGCACCCTCGGGGGTTCAATACACAGACCATCCCTCACCCCACTGACTTGGGCACAGAGCCACTACCAGGGACCCAGACTCTGTTGGCCTCCTCACCTTACCCGTGCCCCCGACCCCCCCCACCCTACCTGCCCCCCATAGAATCCTAGACCCAAACACACACAGTCGAGGGCCTGGCAGACAAAGCACCAGGAAGGGCTGAGGGCAACCAGTCTGAGAGTTGGCTGTTCCAGCCAGAAACAGCCTGAGGCATGTCCGCTGGCAGCAAGTGCAGGGGGGAGGGGCACACGGCCCCACCCTCAGCAGTGGAGGACTCGGCTGACCCCTTCCTGGCAGAGCCAGAACTTCCCTGAGGTGTCTTTGGGCTTCTTCAGGAGAAGAGTTGGAACTGGCCCAGCCCTGGGAGAGGGCCAAGGCCTCACACTCCATAAGAGCCAAGTTCCTTAGAGCAGCACCCCCATTCTCCTGCACGAGAGGCTTCCAGTTACCAGAGCAGACCCTCTCGAGGGCTCCTCCCTCCTCACCCCCTTCTCTGCCAGCCAAATGCAGCCAGGATACCAAGTGCTGGCCATGGGCTCACCCAGGCTCAGAAAGAGACTGTTTATTGGAAACTGTTCTCACATCATTCTGTAGACAGCTTTGCAGTCTTGGGGCCAGGGATGGGACCAGGGTGGGAATCTCTTATGACTCTGAGGAGAAGGGATATGGGTGTCCCCACACCTGGGGCTCAGTTGAGGACACTCCTGCGAGTGCCAGATGTGGTCCTCATGGAATAGGCCTTTTGGGTTCCACCTGAGAATCTCAGGGCATTGCTGCCCATGGTCCCCCCAAAGGCCAGCCCGCTGCCACCAATGGTTCCCCTGTAGGTCAGCCCGCTGCTGCCGCCACCACCGGTGGTATTCATCACAGCTGGGAAAGAAGAGAGAGGACTCAGTCAGCATGGGCCCACCACCCAGGGACCATCCTTTCACTCCACCCACCCTCCTGCTGGGCTGCCCCTTGTCCCCCCTCCACCATCACCTCCCTTTCCCACCCTACCCACCATGGGCCAACCCAGAAGGAGCCTCGGACAGTGCGGGGTGGGGTGCCCCCTGCAAGGCTTCCCTGGGCTGCTGAGGCAGCTCTAGGGCACCTGCTTGAAGCTACTGAAGGGAAGGAGGCAGGCTCCAGATCCCCACAAGGCCCGGCCCTCAGGCCCACATGCCATCCTATAGGCCCCACCCAGTCTGGAGAGCACAAGGGGTGGGCTGAAGCCAAGGACTTACAGATATTTAGGGCTCCCACTCCATCTCCGGTCAACCTGGGGGCAGAGGAGAGACATGTGAGAGTAGCCCTTCCCTCAGCCCTGGAGGAGGCACTCCCAGGCCCCTCCGTCCAGGCCCCACACAAGACTGGTATTCTGTCCTCTGCCCCACACTTCCAGCCTTCCTTCAACCTTCCTGCAAAATGAGCGAGGAGTGGGGGGCAGGGTTCACTTAGGCCCTCGTACCTACTGGCTACGTGATCTTGGGAATGTCTTAGGGCCTCCATTTCCTCATCTACAAATAGGGCCTCACTCAGTACCAACCTCACAGGGTGGTTTGCCAGAGTTCAATGACACAGTGTACCTAAAGCTCTGGGCACACAGGATTAGGTAAATGATAGCCCCTCTTATTATTACATAGACAGCTGCCTCCCCTAACCAGACCATAAAATCCTCAAAGTGGGCTGTAGCTGACTGATTACTGTGTCTCCAGCCCCTGCATGAGGCCTGGCAGGTTGTCATTACTATGTGTTAAAATAATTAGTGTATTGTTGACTGAGTGAATGCAGCTCCAACAGGGACTGAGGAGGGAATGGGGAGGCAGGTGGGGTGACTTGAAGCAGCCAGTGGAGCTGAAGCACCGTCTTGCACTGGGAATTAAAAATCCGCCCAAGACAGCTGGGTGTGTTTGCTCTGTGACACACAAGCCCTTGGCCTTGGGAATGAGTGTACTCTGCGGGGAGGAGGGGACGCCTCACCTTTGCGGAGGGAGTGAGGGAGCCACCTGGCCTCAGCAGCCCCAAGTCCAGGGGGCAGAGCAAAGGCCAAGGGCAAGAGATGGGTATGCTAGGAAGCTTCCAGGCCCCTTGTTCAAATGGCCCCTGCCAGTGCTGGGCGTTACTGGCATTTGGGAGGTGAGGGGGAAGCATGGTTGAAATCAGGCAACAATTCCGTATAAGCATTCAATTCCTAAAGAACTCAAAGGGGAACCTAAATACCTCAGGCTCTAGTGATCTGCGCGATTTTTCTTTTCTTCACCCTGTCACCCTTTTCTGATCCTAAATAAATATTTGCTTTGTGCCTAATTTTATATTTGTAACTTTGTATTTTTAACTAAAGGCCTCCCCAAACTGGGTGAGTGGATGAGTTTCTAACCCTAGACCTGCCCCTGGGAAGGGCTGAGGGATTAAGATGGGGTGGGGAATGGTGGCCCACGGGCCATATAAGGCCTGTGAAATCATTTGGTCTGGCCCTGCCAAGGCATTGGGGTGAGTTAATTAAATGTTTGACCAATTATAGCAGACTAATTTTTAAGTTCATAATTTTTCTGGCCCATGAATGATGTTATAAACATCCAAATGGCCCTTCACAGAAAAAAGGTTCCCCACCCTGGATTAAGGGATAAAAAATAAGGTGTCTATCTCCATGTCCCCAAGAGGTGGAGAGAGGTCACCCACCTCACCTCCTTCCTCTCTACTCCATTCATTCCCCATCTTCTCTCCCCACCCTCCGGAATAACGCTCAGAAAAGGAAAGGCCCTTTGTAAACTCAGCATTTTACAAGTCCAAGTTACTAGTCTCTGAGTGCTTCCTTTGCAGGTGTTTTGTCTCCTCTACCCCTCTGCAAGTTCCCCGAAGGAACTTGTTTTACATATTACCTATCTCTGTAGGCCAAGCCATGATGAGTTCTACTTCCAGGGCTTTGCTTACACTGTTCCCTCTCACCAACTTCAAATCCTGACCTTCCCCCAAGACATACTATAAAGCCTATCTAGTGACTGAATGAATCAACCAACCCATCAAGGTGAGAAGGAAGGCCCAATTTCATGGACATATATTCCATGTATTTCATGAAGAATTCCCTATAAGACTAACCCAGCCCAGCCCAGCTGGCATGGTTCAGTGATTGAGTATTGACCTATGAACCAGGAGGTCATGGTTCCATTCCCGGTCAGGGCACATATCTGGGTTGGGGGCTTGATTCCCAGTGTGGGGCATGCAGGAGGCAGCCAATCAATGATTTTCTCTCTTCTTCTCCCTTCCTCTCTGGAATCAATAAAAATTAAAATAAATAAATAAATAGACCAACCCCTCCCAGCCCCCTCTCAGGCTGCAGATAAGTATGCAAATATCTCTGGGGACGGGAGAAATTAACTCTTCCAGCACATTAGTCAATACCACCTGACTTAGCACTTTACATAGTGAGAAGCAGCCTGGGGTTATAGAAGATGCTTAAAGCAGGAATCCGCAGAGCTTGACTGCACACCAACCCTGTCCCCTCAGTTAATAAAACTGAACCACAGCTTCTCTCTGTATTAACAATACCTGACCTGTTTACCTGAATGTGTTCTAAGGATCAAATAAGATGGCCCTGCTAATGGCCACCCACATGAAGTCATTATTTCAACTTTTCCAATGAGCTTTACACCACATGGTCTTTCCTTCTAGGTCATCTCAGGGGCAAAGAAATGGGCCTCAGCTGTACCCCCTGCACTCCCACCTCCAGTGCCCTGCATAAGAGGGTGCATAGGACATGCTTGTCGATGGATAAATGTCAAGCCCCAGGCCCTCCTGAGCCCCAGAAGGATCCCTTTCTCAGCTTCTGTGACCTCACCGGCCCTCCTCGCCCTCCAGCAGCTTGCGGTAGGTGGCAATCTCGAGGTCCAAGGCCAGCTTGATGTTCATGAGCTCCTGGTACTCCCGGAGCTGCCGGGCCATGTCCTGCCTGGCTCGCTGCAGGGCAGCCTCCAGTTCCTCCTGCTTGGCACGTGCATCCTTGAGTGCCATCTCCCCACGGTCCTCAGCCTCAGCAATGGCAGCCTCCAGCTTGGCACGCTGTGGGCAACAGAGGAGCTGTGAGGTGGGTGCAGGTCTCACCAGTCACTGCCTTCCTGCCTCCCCATCCTGAGGTGAGCACCTGGGCAACTTGCTGACAGGGCTTCACTGGCACCAGCCTACTTCCCCAAGCACCAGAGGGTCTCAGGGGTTAAAAACATGGGTTCTGACACCCAATACCTAGGTTCTAATTCTGTCTCTGCCACTTACGAGCTATGTGATCTTGGATGAATCAACCTTTCTAAGCCAAAGTCTCCTCTTCTCTCAAATAGCAATAATCCTGGTGTCTACCTCCTAAGGATAGTGTGAGCATTAAATGAAGTAATATACAAACTGGGTGGTGACCAGCAGAGAGCAAGCACTTAACAAATGCTATTAGGATTATTATTATTAATAAATCCTATTACGATTTGCAAATGCCCAGCTCCCCATGGGTGGAGGACCTCCAAAGCTATGGGATCCTAGTTCAATTCCCAAATGTCAGGCGGCAGATAGAACCAAAACCACCTTCAAAACCGGAAGCAGTTTGGAACAGGCCGGGAGCAGGACTTGGAGCAGACACACTGCTTGAAGCCCCCAGGTTCGGGAGGGGTGATCAGATTCATGATGGACCTGAGCAATAGCTGCCCCTTCCTGCCCAGCTATGGCGTTCCCTCTGCTTGTGGAGGAGTCTATCTAGCCTCAGGCCTCATCTTGCCAGCGAGAGGGCCACCATCCCAGGCCCTAACCAGTGCTCCTTCTCTTTCTTTCTCACCCACCATTGTCATCCCCAAATCCCCTCTCCTTAGCTCATGCCCTCTGCCCTCTGCCCAGCCCCCCATCCTCCCCAGGAGGCCCTCTGACACTCTCTGCCCCTCACTCACCTGTCAGTGCCCTTCCCTGTCACACTGGTGCCCCCTTGGCGAGGCCCACCCCACTACCTCTGGGCCCCTTGATGGTGGCAGACACCCCAACTCTGGGGCCTGGTTCTGCCCTATAGTCTGAGAGAAGACCCGGATGCAGCACAAGCTGTAGGGTTTGGGCAGCCGCCATTCGTTATGCTGTGCCTCCCCACTGGCCTGGAAGCTGGCCCGCTTCACCGGTGACTCATGGCCCTGCATCTGTGCCAGAGGCCTCCGCCCTCATGTCAACAGGCCTGCAGGGCTCCGAGGGGAAGACATTTCTGGGCAAACCACCCCCACATCCCATCCTCCCAGCTCCTCTGGAAGTTAGCTCTCTGACGCTGCTGCACTGGTCACCTTCCCTCCCTCCCTGCTGCAGACACCTGCTCAGGCTTAGCTGCCCCTCCCACCTCTGTGGCTGTGCCAGGTGCTGGGAAGGGAGGAGCAGTGAACCAGGCAAATGGGGCCCCTGCTCTATGGCAGCATTTTTTATATTCCAGTGGATGTGGGGGACAGTCAATATATAATTAATGAGACAGAACATTTCAGAGAGTGATAGGTGCTTCATTCGGACAGACTGCTCATAGGTAGTTGGAAAAGCCATCCCTGAGAACTCTTGTTCTAAACCCCAGGGATAGGAAAGGGGCAGCCATGTATAGAGCTGGGAGAACCACATTCCAGGTAGAGGCAACACCAAGTGCAAAGGCCCTGAAGCATGAAGATGCCTGGCAAATAAATGCAAGGGACAGGAAGCGGGCTAGTGTGGCCGGAGCATAGCCAGCGAGGGAGTGGTGGAAAGTGAGGTCAGGATTGAGACGGAGCCTTGTGAGCCACAGTAAGGACTTCTCCTGGCCACTGCCCTCCACCCTGCACCCTCCACCACTGTGAGCTCCCAGGCACGCATACTGCACCCAGAGCTGGGTGCAAGGAGAGCGCTCAGTACCAAGATGGTAACGAGTGGTGGTTCCTGTCTGGCCGGCCAGCCCAAGGCTTCTTCCACAGGCTCTATGCCCAGCTAGGCTCCTCTTCTCCCTTTGGCCCGAGCCTAAAGCTGGCCAAGAATATTCCGTCCTGGAGCTCTCACAAGTGCACCTGAGCTGCACCAGCCTCAGCCAGGCCCGGGTTGGCAGTGGGTGGGAGGCAGGGGCAGGCTGACACTGCCCCCCGGCACCCCCCGCCTCGCCTCCTGCTCCTCACTGTCAGCTGGTTGCCCTGCACACACCCTAACAAATAGGGAGGAGCAAGGAGGAGGGTTCGTTCCCACCTGGTTCTTGATGTTGTCGATCTCAGCCTGCAGCCTCTGCATGGCCCGGTTCATCTCCGCAATCTCATTCCGGGTGTTCCGGAGGTCCGCCCCATGCTTTCCAGCCTGGGCCTGCAGGGTCTCTAACTGGAACAGCCACACAGAGAAGCATGACAAGGCGTGAGCGATGATTACAGGCAACTCGTCCCTCTCCCCACCCAAGGAAGGCCCAAGATTCTGAATGGCAAACCCTCTCAGCTTATCTTCCCAAGGAGGGAAAGTCTGACTCCCAGCAATCTTCACCCAAAGCTAAGAGGCCAGACTTAGGCAGTGGGGGGCTCAGAGGCTCAGTTTCCTCCCAGGCGAGACAGAGAGGACCAGGATGGCTCCCGGGGCCCACCCCCACTGATCCTGAGGTTCTGCCCGCCCGCATCACATCATAGTGCTGGAGGATCCCTGGAAGTCTGAGATCCCAACCTATCATGCATCCCCCTCCTCAGCACCACCCATTACACAGATGAGGAGAGTGAATCCCAGAGAATGAAGGCACTGCTCAAGGATCACACAGCAAATCTGAGCCCAGGTCTCCTTGTGGGCGTACCTGTATTCTCACCTGTGCACCAGGGATGACCCCCTATCCCTGCAGAGACAGCCCTCAATGCTGCTTTAAATGCTGCCTCAGGCTCCCTCCCCCAGAACCCCGACCCATTCCCTCAGCACCTTCACAGTCAGCTGTATTGCCTCCCTACAGCGCCTGGTCTGCAGCCTAGGACCCTGCTTTTCCATCTGTCAGCTGTGTGGAGTTAGGCAAATTACTGAACCTTTCTGTGCTTCAGTTTCCTCATCTGTAAAATGGGGATAATACAGTGCCTACCTAACAGGGCTGTTCTGTGGTTTAAATGAGTCAATACAGGTTAAAACATCTGAAACACTGCCTAACACTATGAGTACTTGCCACATTTTACCTATTAAAAGTATTAAACCATGTCCACTTCCTCTGCCCTGCTCCTGCATCAGGGCAGGGCCCTGTCCTTTGCAATCCTCTTTTTCCCAGGACACTGGCGAGCACCACAGACTTACACGGAGTCCTGCCAGAACAGCGGGACCAGGCCCTAAAGGCTTGAAACCAAGTGAGTAAGGAAAACTGCCACCAAGGACCCTGCAGGAGGAGGAAATGTGTCCCCGGTGGCTGCACACCTTAGTCTGGTACGCGGTCTCGGCCTCGGCCCGGCTGCGGTTGGCCATCTCCTCGTACTGGGTCTTGACCTCCGCGATGATGCTGTCCAGGTCCAGGGAGCGGCTGTTGTCCATGGACAGCACCACGGACGTGTCAGAGATCTGGGACCGCAGCTCTGACAGCTCCTGTAGGGACCAGACAGAACATAGGGACCTGGGGCATGACACACCCATGCCCATCCTGGGAGCCCCCACACACCAGGGAAAGAAAAAGGGAGAAGAGGCCAGAGTGGGTGTGAGTCACCAGGCAGGGAGAGGGTACAGGCCACCATCTGCCAAATAGTTCCACCCGCCCTGGCTCCCTGAAGAGCCCCTTAGCAACTTCTCAACTAAGCGTCTGACAGGGTGTGGTGGGCTGTGACGGCTCCTGCCATGAGCGCTGCCGGGCGTGAGCTCTACTCTGGAGGGGAGCACTAGGGGGTGAGTAAAATAAATCATGGTCTATAACAAAGCACTCTGCAGCTTCTAAATCTGATGACATGGCTGTGTTTACAAACAGGGAAATGTAAACAT